>NW_021939396.1:47191249-47567115 GCF_001715985.3 Manacus vitellinus | reverse complement strand
GCCTCTGGGCCCGGCCGGGGCTCCCGCCGAGGAGCGGCCCGGGCGCTCCTTCAAGGAGCTGAGATACAGGGTGTGAGAGTGAGGATGGGGCCGCACACCGGCCCAGACAAGGCGGGGATCAGCCTTTAGAGTAACATAAATTAATGCAAAATACAGTTTTTACATTACTGTAAAAATTTACAGTATGCAAAATGTAAATTTTAAATTAATGTAAAATACATTACAGTGTGGTCCCCGCAGCAAAAACGTCCGGGCATGTTGCTTTTAGCTCCTTTGCGCCTCTGCTGAATGGTGCTTTTCCCTTGCCGGTGCAGGGGAGCTGGGTGTGTGCCCAGGCCTCTGGATCCCTTCGTTTGCGGCTCAGTTTGTAGAACAAGGGGATGGGCTTTGCACAGAAGTGGTCGAGGCACAGGCGCTCGATCCATTAGATCAATTTCGTAACAGGAAGTAGTAATGTTTAGACCATCTTGTTAAGCAGGACTCATGTGCTCTTCAACGTTTTCATAAACAACCTGAGCACAGGACTGGAAGGGATACTAAGGAAGTTTGCAGATGATACACAGCTGGGAGCTGTTGACTCCCTTGAGGACAGAGAGGCTCTCAGGCACAGGGTGCAGTTCTTGGGGCTGTCTGTGCGGGGCCAGGAGGGGGACTCGATGATCCTTGTGGGGCCCTTCCAACTCAGAATATTCTGTGATTCATGTCCCAGATCACCACAACCACCTGAAGCTGTATGTGTGGGACGTGAGACTGTGGTAGATACAGCATTGGTCACAACAGTGTGTTCCTCTGTGTTTCCCTTAGAGATACTATTTTCACCACATTGTTAGCCCAGGTTTGAGGTGTGATGCTCTACCAGCTCACATACCTAATTTCCTGTGCGCTTGTTATTTACCCTTCTTGTTACGAAGTTCCTGCTGTAAACTGACACATGGGGTGTGGTAGAAAGATTCCTTAGTATTTCTCTCCACTGTCAGAGGAAGGAGGACATCCTTTTGGTTTTGTGCCGGTTTTGTAGCTTTTCTTTCTTTGCATTTTGGTAGACATCCACCAGAGAGGCTCTGATTAACGACAACATCAAGCCGTTGTTGAGCGCATTTAACCAGGTTCCTGGGAGGTAAGTAAATGTCACTTGCTTTTTAAAAAGTGCCTATTCGGATAGCTTTTGGTAATCTTGTCCCTAATGGTTGTTACTAACTAAGGTGGAATGTTTGCATTTCAGTGAAAATGAGAAGAAGTGCACTTTGGATCAAGCTTTTAGAGTTGTTGTGGAAGAAGAAATAGTAAGTACTTTAAACTGCTGCAGCCCATCTCTTGTTGAACCTCAAATTTCTATTTGCAGGCTAATATACTAATTTAATAGCAACTTAGTATAAGAAAACACTGTTTACTAAAACAAACATGAACTATGTAGTAGTTAGGTAATTAAGATTGAATATGAATGGTTTAAAGAGATTGGTGGAATTTACAGACACCACACTATAGTGAGAGCTGTTGGCTGAGCCTTTTCCAGCAGTTCTTTGTAATGCTTGTGAAAGTCTGCTATGTCTTAAAATTCTAATTCGTAAATATGCATTTTTCTACAACTGTACTTTAAGAGTGGGTGGAAAGGGTAGGTTTAGATCAGATATTAGGAAGAAATTCTGCACTGTGAGGGTGGTGAGGCGCTGGCACAGGTTGCCCAGAGAAGCTGTGGATGCCCCATCCCTGGAAGTGTTCAAGGCCAGGTTGGATGGGGCTCTGAACAACCTGGTCTGGTGAAAGGTGTCCCTGCCCATGTCAGGGGGTTGAAACTAGATCATCTCTAAGATCTTTTCCAACCCAAACCATTCAGTGATTCTGTGATTTTTTACTAGCATGTAACAAAGCTGCCTTGTCAGCTTGTCAGAAAAGAAAGATGAAAGGAATCAAATAATATATGATCAAATTAAATACTTCATTGAAGTCTGAATGTTGGGTATTAATTTTCAGAGCTAAATGACTCTGCACATTAGGGTCTCTAGTGGCAGGAAGCATTCAGGAATGATTCCTCAGTAAAAACTTCATATAGTTAACTGACAGGTCAAATTTAATAGATAGTTGAAAGTTTGGGAAAGTTGAGCATCAGTATTTGTTTAAAATTTGCCTACTTGAAAACAAGAATTTTAGTTCTGTTAGATTAATTTAGGTCAGAATAGAGAAATTTAACACTCTTTTCTTTGTTTAGATAAACAAAGCCCCATGTGACAATCTCCTGGCAATTATATCTCTTGCTATTAATGGAGTCACAGAAGGTGAGCATCTTTCTTTTGAATTTGTTGGCGGTTTTAGAGACCATTTAGGGGAATTCTAAAATCATGATTTCTCTAAGTCATCTAGAGTGGCTAGCTTTTGTAATATGTGGCCCTTATGCTAGTGGTTATTAAGTTTGTTTCACAAGATAAATTACGTATAATATAATCAAATTGAGGTGTATGTGTGACATTTGTGTTGGAATCTTTCTTCTTTTTTTTAATAGAGAAAGATGCATGGTTTTGGCTGCAGCATGATTAGCATTTTGTGTCTTTGTCCACTCTAAAATGCTTAGATTTATCCCATCATAATTTCAGAGATGAGACCACTGAGGCAGTACACGACTGGGTTTTAGATATTTGAATCTGTTTCTGTAACTGTCTTTTGTGTCAGAAATCAGCGTGCTGATCTCTTCTGAAGTGTATTTTGCGCTCTTCACCTTGTTTATTTGTTCACATTACAGATAAAATACTGGTTTCTTTTAGTAGGTATAGCTGAACTACATGTATGTTTCATGAACTGTGGAATAACTTGACCTGTGATTACGAGGAATGCTGATACTGCCTACAAGCATGGATAGACAGACTTGGAGCACTACTTTAGCAGTGCTTTACTTGAGGAAAAGGCTCTCAGGCTTCATGGGTGGGTGCAGACTGACTAACTGTGGATTTAGAAGTCTGAAAGAGTTCACTTGCAGTCTGCAAACAGGTGCGACATTATTTCAGACTTTAGGTCTTTAGAACAGTTATTTTTTATTATTTGTTTTACATTAATGCAAAGCTCTTGTAAAGCTCATTTGAGTATGTCTGTATATAGAAATAGCTTTAATGAAAGTTCATGATTTAGCCCAAGCTTTTTGTTAGGGTTTATAGGAACCCAGGAGAACTTTTTTCTTACTTTTTTTTTTTTGTTTAATTTAATGTCCCTCAAGTGCCATGCATCTTTATTTTTTTGCATTTCAGTTCAAATTTGTTGAATAAAATATTCCCTGTTCCTTGTAGGTATCTGCACTGCATCAACTCCTTTTGTGCTTTTGGGGGATGTTCTGGATTGCCTCCCTTTGGATCAGTGTGACAAAATTTTCACTTTTGTGGAGAAAAATGTTGCTACATGGAAATCAGTAGGTATTTTTCCAAAATGTTATATAGTTTTGCCAAACCTTCTGTCTGCCTGACCCGTTTTTACAAATGGATTTTAACTGTCTTTGCATCTGACAGGTTAAGTGTCAGTAACTCTATAGGCAACACCTGAAAATCATTTCGCTTTCTCAGAGTTTTCCTAAGCTGCATTTTCTAACCAGGACTACTTCCCATAGTCATTAATTTAGGCTGCTTTGTTTCAGATAACATCGTGGCCCTTCATATTCACAAACTGTTCTTTATCATTAATTCAAGTATCTACCATTTTCTTTCTTCTGCTGCCAAATTACTAGTACTGTGAATGAAGTAGTGATTCAGTACTAGTACTGAATCTTTTGTGTGTGTGTTTTGCTTATTTGTATAATTAATACATGGAATAATAAAGGCAATGAGTGTAAAAATTAATGTGTTCCAGGAAAAAAACTGGATGCTCTTCTTACAGTTCATTGTCACATATGGTTTTTCTGTATGAAGGCTGGATTTAAATGTGTTTTATGTGACTGCTTATTTTATGCTGCCTTTTTGTGAAACCTGCCTGTTATCTAAGGGAAGACTTGAATTTAGAGTTATCAGTAGGAGTGACTCATATTTAGTCATAGCTTTTAATTGAATTAATATCTGCTCAAGAAGGTTCTAAATGTTCTAAAGGTTTTTAATGTTCTAAATACCTTTACTCTGTTTCAGAATACATTTTACTCTGCAGGGAAAAATTATTTGCTACGAATGTGCAATGGTGAGTTGTAGTTTTTCGGGGCATCGGGGAGGGAGAAGCAGAATTAAAGAACTTCCATTCTCAGCAAATGAAAGTGAATTTAATGATTCGATTTAAATTCAGATGTGTTCAATAAGTAATAAAGTTATAACTTGCATCACTCCACAGATATTCATGAGTCTTGCTAATTAACATAAAAGTCATTCTGGCCTCAGGGAACTCTTTCCATCAGTGGAGGTCATTATAGAAGAACAGGTTTCATTTGAACTTATATTTCATTGGTGTTAAAGGTGTTAGGAGGATTGGTAGAATGCATTTGGAAAAAATGTGTGATCTGAGAGAGTTACCAGCATTTAAATTTACAAATCTGAGCTTCCATTCATTAGCTCTGTGGGTCATGTAATTAACAAGGCTTGAATTCTATTGCATGAGAAATGAAAAAAGGAATAACTACTAATATCCTTTACTTTTTACAATATTTAGACCTCCTTAGAAGATTATCTAAGTCACAAAACACGGTCTTCTGTGGAAGAATTCAACTGTTCTTGGCTAGGTTATTTCCGCTTTCGGAAAAGTCAGGTGAGATTTTTTGTGTTGCATCACACTTAACATCTAAACAAGACTAAATATGCTCAGTCTTTTAAGTTTGTGATGATTGCAGACCAAATCCAGTTGGAGAAGATCACTTTGCACTTGTATCTTAGTTCTTGTCTCTGTCCTTGTTATTGTGACTTTCATTTGCTTTGGTTTCAAACACAAGCTTTGAATGCTTGTGAGAAGCTTGGAATACTGAGAATTTAGTGTCAACATCTCATAAACAATCAACTGAATTAACAGACTTGGGAATTTCAAAGCTTCTAAGACTGACCCTATGTTTTTCACAGGACTTAACCTGCAGAGTCAGTTTAACCTGGAAAATGTCACTGTTTTCAATACCAATGAACATGAGAGCACTCTGGGACAGAAGGTGAAAATTCCTATGTCATTTTTCACTCATTCTGCAGTAAACATGTAAGATTGTTTGCACAAAAACGTGCTACTCTGGTTAATGGTTGGGACTGTATGTTTGTCACTTGGTTGTCCCTCTTCCAGGCCGAGCTGTTGATCTGGGACATGGGCATGTTACCTGGTACATTAAACTGTGCACTTTGAGGGGAATAAGGTTGATTAGATTGTGAGCAAAAAGCAGTGTCACTTACTGTACAAAGTTTTCCCCACAGTGTACGGAGGATAGAGCAGTCCCTTCAGCTTTTTCCAGGAGAAGTCAGGCTGTCGTTGCAAAGTTTAGTAAGGTATTAAGACAAGAATTTGTTGCACATTATATGGTAATAGTACTTAAGAGATCTTTTGAGTTACAAGCTTAAGCTTTCTGATCTAAAGTGTAATAGTATGTTTATAAAAAAGAACACTGTGAGAACTGTATCCAAATTGTGGTGGTATTTCATAAGTTTTAAATTATTTTTTCCTGTTAGCACGCTGAGGAGAGAGAAGAAGGAATGGACGTAGAAGAAGGTGAAATGGGAGATGATGAAGCACCAACAAGTTGGTGAGTTTACAGAAATTTTAAAAATTTAAACGAAGCTTTATAAAGTGAAAGTGAAAAGCTGTTTGGGAAATATCTTTAGATGTTGTGGTCAGAATTCTCCTTACCTCCTGCCCTCTCAAGATTATTTAATCAGTTAAAGAGACCTGGCAGTGGTTTAACTGTTTAAGTGGAGTTGCCTAGAGGAGAAAAAAATGTACAGATTTGAAAATGTTGCATACCCCATCTTAGTACCACTCTGGTTTTGACAGTTTTCCAAATTCCCTTGACAACACTTGTGATAAGATGTATCCAGGGATTTTGAATACATGCTGTATATGCTTTTGGGAGAAAAGGCTGTACTCTTCTTCATTCCCCAGATAGTGAAAAATTCCTAGGATCCCTTTTTTGTACTATTTTTGCTTTTATGGTGAGAAAGTAGCAATAGACTGGATGGAAAACTCTTTTAGGGACAAATTCTAAGTTACAGATTTCTCTGTAAGGGTTCACTACAGACTCATTAATTCACTTCCAAAATGAATGATATTTTCTGGGCTTGTGCATTCCTGAATGGACTTGAATTTAGTATATCACTTTCAATATGTTTTTGTTTTTTTTCCCACAGTTCCATTCCAATAGATTATAACCTGTATAGAAAATTCTGGTCACTTCAGGATTATTTTAGGAATCCTGTGCAGTGCTATGAGAAGGTGTCATGGAAAACTTTCCTTAAGGTAATCTGAGTAGATGCTTTCAACCATTCAGCCTAAGTAAAAGTCATTGTTTATAGGGGTGGCAGAGTGACTGTGTAAGCACAGAACAGTTCAAAGGCCTTTGGAAAATGCCACTGAAAAATGATAGTGCATGAGGAAGTGCATTTTGCTGTTTTCTAAAGTGAGCCTTTGACTGTAAACAGTGTATTAAGATGTACAATAAACCCCCTAATATAACTTGTGTAAGTCAATAACAAAAAGACTTCACATGTTGCAACAGTGCCACAAGTACCTTTTTTGTGATTTATCAGCTGCAAAAAGCAGAACTTGAGGGTTTGGGTTTTTTTTTACTCTGAGCAGATAAATAGCCTATCTAGCTCTTACTTTTGAATAGTCATATTGATCCCAGTGGGATTCTGAATATTGGTTTCTAGTGAAGCAAATCTCTTTACAGAAGCAATGACTTGAATGTCCCCTTCAGCTAGCTGTTTCAGTTTTGCTTAGTATGAATATTGAGGATGATTTATTGCTAAGCTACTGTTCCTTCACAATTTGTCACTCAGTGTTTATTTAATAGCAAGAAGCCTAGGTTTTTTTAATCTTCATTTTCTGTGTTCTGATAATAAGAGGTGACATCTTTTCAGACATCCTGATATAAATCTAGTTAATGAGATCTACTACTAATGGGGTCAAAAAAAAAAAAAAACCAAACCACACAAAACCACCACATGTGCAGTTCAAAAACTGAAGAAGGCCAGTCTTAAGTCTTTCAGATGAAATTTTTTAATTAATGTAGCACTATCATCACATGAACCTTTTTTCTTCATGACATCTAAACAACAAAGCAGTTGTGCGCTGTTCACAACCCAAAATTGTGTTTCTTAGCATATTTTAAATATTCATATGATTAGATATTCTGATATGATAACACTTTCACTGTCATTTGTGTTCAGAAAGGTCCTACATTTTGGTAGCAAATGTGTTGTTTCAATGGGCTGGTAGCAAGTTTACAAATCATTTTACTTGCTTGGCATTAAGACTAGAGTAGTTCTCTAACTACAAAGGTTTTGTATGATTTTCATGTGGTAAATAACTCTGTTTCATAGTACTCAGAAGAAGTTTTGGCTGTGTTCAAAAGTTACAAGTTGGACGACACTCAGGCTTCCCGAAAAAAGTTGGAAGAACTAAAAACAGGAGGAGAACATGTATATTTTGCAAAGTTCCTAACTAGTGAAAAGGTATGTGATTACTCTTCTCAGAATCCCAGGCTAGTTGAGGTTGGAAGGAACCTGTGTCTAGTTCAGCCTCCCTGCTCAAAGCTCTCAGCTGGAGCAGTGGATCAGCACTGTGTCCAGTTGGGTTTTGAGTGACTCCACAGATAGAGACTCTGCAGTTTCTCTGAGTATCCCATTACACTGTTTGATCACTTTATTTAGATAGATATATTTTATTCTTTTTGGTTTGCCTCTTTTAATTAATGATTCAGGGACTTCTATTTGTGTAATAAGAGTCTGCAGTAAAGCTGACATTTGTTTATTGCATTTCATTTGTAATGGTGCACTTATAAAAAGAGGTTAAAACAGAGTAAATACTTAAAGATCTGTTTGTTGCCTTTAGAATTACATTTTCAAAACTTGTCTGATGTGCTAACTATATTTTCTGCTCCATAATGGTCCTGTTTAAAATTGCTTTCAAAAATATCTTGAGAGGGTTTTATTCTGTTACTGTAAATCCAAAATTACAGCGCTCTATTGAATTTAATCCTAAAATCGTTGTCTTCTTTTTGGAATACTATGTAACTTGAACTTTTAAATGCGTGCATTAGTAGATGACAGAAAGGGAATCTCGGTGCAGCATGAGTTTTTCTGGACTAGAAGAGTGAGTAAATTCATCATAGGTCTTTGACCTATATATTGACAATTTTTAAATAATGTGTTATAGAAGATACAGAACCTAATTAACACCCAATAGTCAAAGGCCTTTTTCTTCAATTGTTCACTTTGTATGATCTATCATGCTGCAACATACAGGATAGAAACCAAGCAGTGTGTCACTGTGCAAGCATTGATGAGAGTGAATACTTCTGTGGTAGCCAAATCCACATGTTGTAGTGAGTAGTGCATAGGAAAAGGGAATGAGCTGTCCTTCAGCTGCATGAAATATCTGAATATTTGTTTTTCCAAAATCTTGTTCACTTCCAAGTCAATGTTGTTAAATCCAGCACTATAAAATTGTTAAACAAAAATCTAGGGATACTTTTACAGGAAGTTCCTCATGCTTTCAAAAAAATGATTTAATTAGAAATTTTGATGCCCTTTCCTAAAGTGTGCTAGATGACAGTTTACCCATCTTAGTACCTAATGAAGGGCTGTCATGAAAGTACAGGTGATGCTGAATAGACTTATCATGATCTTGTTGTAAAAATAGTCCCCGTGGAGTTTATCAAAAACATTTGGTGTATTTTTACGCTTACGCATGTTTAGTCTCATTAATGTGTAATTCTTTTGTTGTGGTTGTTTAGCTGATGGATTTACAGTTGAGTGACAGTAACTTCCGGCGTCACATCTTGTTGCAGTACCTAATACTGTTTCAGTATCTAAAGGGACAGGTCAAATTTAAAAGGTAATGTAAAAATATTTCGTGTTTTGGGGATGGGGAACTAGAAACTTGGAGATAAACCAAAATAGAGTTTGTGTACTTGTTCTGAGGTTCTTGTGAAACTTGGAGCCTTGGATTGGTAAATACAGGGAGGAGACTGTCTTTGGCAGCAGCAAGTTGTTAGACCAGTGCAAGTTATCTGTGTGTGGCATCACTTTGAATTTATATTGACTCTGTAATGTGACATTGGTTGCTGATTTGTTTTTTCCTAGTGTGCTACACAATTCTAAATTAGCAAGAAATAACAATGGTGATTGTTGCTTTTATATATTCATACATACGTACATATATATATATATATATATAAGCATATATATGTTGCATTTATTTATATATAACAGGACAGAACCAAACCCTATATTTTCCTAATCTCAGTGTTATGCTGAAGAAAATTCTACGTCTCTTCATTTCCTGTGCCCTTGGCCATATGTGTGTATAATGATTGACATTATTAACAAAGCAGCTTTCTTTCACCTGCAGTATGCTGCTTTTTATAAATAGCTTCTAAAGAACTTTGTAAACTAGGTTAGGATCATCATCCTAATTCTATAGATTATTTACCAAGGCAGTCCAATGCCAGAGAAGGAATGGAATTCAGGTCTTCTGAATTGCAGTTCAGTCCTGTTAAGGTGACAGTCATTTCAATCACAGTTTATTAAAATGTTCATTAAAAGCAGTGATCAAGGATGGTATGAGATACAAATGGTGTGTATATATATATGTATGTAACATTTGGTGATATTTTTTTTTGAGGTAAGGCTTTTCATTGTCCCCATTTGCTGTGCTTTGGGTCCAACATCAAGGTGTGGTCTAGAATCACACAAATGGACTTCCTATTGGATGAATCTAAACCTTGACAGTAAATTCCCCAAGCAGAACTAATTAATTCCATAAATTCCATAATAAATGGACTAGACCAGAGCAAATTCAAAGCATTTTTTTTCAGATCCCCTCAGAAGGTATGTAGTGTAAATAATGTGTCCTCAACACTATTTTGATGTGTAGTAAACTCTTAAAATTAAAAAAAAAAGAACAAAACCCAGGTGATTTAATGACACTTTTTGGTGTGTTGTTTTGTTTTTCAATTCTAGTTCAAACTATGTTCTAACAGATGAACAGTCTCTTTGGATAGAAGATACTACAAAAGCAGTTTACCAGGTTGGTACAGTGTCTACTTATATAAAACTGGCATGGAAGAATATTTAGCATGTAATATTGTATCAGCCACCTTTGAAGCAGTAACCACCATTTTCTTTGGGCTTTTTTTCCTACACATTCTGCTATGGATATAATGCAAGAGGTTCACTTTTCTTTCTCCTATTCATAGCTTCTTTCAGAAAATCCTCCAGATGGGGAAAGGTTCTCAAAAATGGTAGAGGTAAGTACTTTAATGCCTGTCTGAACAAAGTCTGTTTAGCATATAAAAAAGCAGTTTCAGCTTGAACTAGCTTTTGGAACACAGGTGTTATATCTGCGAGAACTTCTGCCTCATCTCAGTAAAAAAAGGTCTCATCGTTTTATTTTGTAGTTGTATTTTTCCCATGCTTTCTTTAATGCTCTTTTCTTCCTTTTCCTGGAGAGAAATGGAAATATGCATATATATGCATGTGTACATACAGGAGAGATTGGTTATTAAAAATTAAGAAATCCTTGCAGACAGGAGTGCAGTGCCCAAATACATGGAAATAAGATAAAAGCGAAATTTAAAAAAAAAAGTTGTCTTCTTGCTTTCCTTTCTTTCTTTACTTTGACTGCATCTATTTTCTTGTTTAGACTAGGAGAAATAAAGCCTTTCCTGCAGTTATTGAAGAGAGGAGATATACCATTTTTGAATAAATTAAACCAGGTGTCAAAGATTATACTGATGACCTTCAAAAAAGTGACTGAAATACACAACCTATAACCAAAGTATTCCCCTTGATTTTAGTAGCTCAGTTAAAAACTTTGGAGTCAACTCCAAAACTGATTATGACTCTAATAATGTGCAATACTTTCTATGTTTCTCCAGCATATATTAAATACTGAAGAAAACTGGAACTCATGGAAAAATGAGGGCTGCCCAAGCTTTGTTAAAGAAAGGTAACTGTATTGCAAAGTAGAAGCTTTTTGCTGCTTGTTTGAAATGGTGGTTCCCTTCAAAATATGGTACCCATGGTTCATAGGAGTGCTAACCATTTGCAAAACTTTGAGATTTGTGTAGTTGCCTGTCCCTTCAGTGTGTGCAGAAGGCTCTTAGATTTCTGCCAAAAGTCTTAAGGCTTCCACTGTGTCAGGGAAGAAGTGGTTATGGATGTGTGGGCTCTCAGGAGTGCATTCCTCACTGTCTCATGGCAACACTTTGTTGTACTGAGGAGACTGGAGCAGGTTACGTCCCCTCCTGCTTTTGGCAGACCCCAGGCTGAAGAATTTAGTGCCTGACTTTCCCATATACCATTTTGGATTGCCTCTAATGAAACCTTTGGCGTTATGGCTGTGGCAGGGCAGCATACCTGGAGTTTGTGCAACAGTTCTCTTATGCCATTTATGTATTAAGTTTGCCAGTTGGTGGTGATCACTTACCTGAAAGGTAGTGACAAGTGGCTTCACCACTGAGAGGTTTCCTGTGTAGTTCATTGGTAACTAGTGGCAAAACTCCAGATGTCTGCTAGACTGTCTTGAGAGGGGTGATCAAACATCCATCTTCCATCCTTCTTCATTGTACACACAGACTGTAGCCTCTTTGTGGTAAGGAGCATCTGGGTCGTTATCTTTTGAAGATTTCCTGTTATTGGAGAGATCAGGTGCAGCCACCTCTTCATGACTTAAGCTGTTTGAAGAAAAAGGGAGGGAGACTGTGAGAAGAGAGAAATTACTGTTGCAGGGGGCTTGTGAGGAAGTACAACTATGAAATTTGACTTTTGTAAATATTCTCCTGTAGATCTTGTCCAGAGTTTCAGCTTGGGTAGGTCTTGCCCTAACCTCAGTGGTCTGGGATCTCCATTCTCTGATCCCATGAAATCAAGTGCAGCTGGGGAAAGAGACTTTGCAGTCATAGAGCAGATGATCCCAGGAGCAGAGTAGATCATACTTATATGTGCTGCTGGCACAAATGTGATTTCCTTCTTTTTCTGTACTGGGACTCTGATAGACCTTTGCATTTGTGAGTGAACTAATTTTGGTGTGTGGCAGATTCCTTTCCTTATCCTTACTTTGCCTTCTGTCTCCTCTTCCCTCCTGCCTCCTTCCACTGGAGACTCACAGTCCTTCTGATTACTTTTATTATGATTTAACTTAGCACCATCTGAAGGTGAAATGGATTTATTTTGCTCTCGGAATATTTGTGGTTTGATACTAAAGAGCATCCTTTTTTGTTTAGACCTCCTGATTCTAAACCAACAAGACCTGTGAGAAAGAGGCCAGCTCCAGAGGACTTCTTAGGAAAAGGATCAAACAAAAAAATCCTTATGGGGAAGTACGTTGGATTTTTTTTTTTTTCTTTACAGGGTTTCTGTGTTTGGGTTAGTTAGTTGGTTTTGGGTATTTTATGGGGTTTTTTTTCCACTCTTCATTTTTTTCTATACAGTAATTTTTAAACTTCCTTACTTTGGAACCACCGGGAAAGAACAGCTGAGGGATATATCATTCTTTTAAAACTTGCAATAGGGTTCCTTTCCTTATAGCTCTCTTGTAGATCCCTTTTAAACAGTGTGTAAGTGTGGAATGACAGAATGATGAATGTGGAGTTTAATGTGTGTTTGTGCTTCCCTTGTCAGCGAGGAACTGACCCGCCTTTGGAATTTATGTCCTGATAACATGGAAGCTTGTAAATCTGAGAGTAGGTAGGTAAAAAAATGGGTGTGTCATTGTCTAAACCTGACTTTAAGCACTTTAATTAGATAATTACAATTGTTACAAAATTAGGAAAAGGAAAGTATACAAGGTGATCTTAGGAGGTGTGTCATTTCACTGTGTCTTGAGAGAAGTTGGTTGTATGAATCTTTGTCTTGAAATCCCCTTACAGTTTTCTTTGCTTCTTCTAGTGTTTATGCTGTCAGTAATTTTCATTGCTTAGTAAAGTAAAATCTAAGCTAAAAACCAGATGAAAACTCCCGTTTTGTAGAGCACGACTGTATAATTAATTACCTTATATAATGAAGGAAGATTGCCAAGTCTGGCTCTAATGAAGTTAGCATGCTATTTGGCTATGATTTTCAAGTAGGCCTGTGCTTTGAACAATGCTAGATAAGAGGAAATTGGCTGGCAGGCATTGTTCCAGTGCATACCGGATCTACTCATGCTGCAGAGGTAGAAGAACACAATTATTGGTTGTCCCTTCTGCTTGCACAATTGTAGGAAATACTTAAAATGTACTCTGCTACCTAATTTTGTTACAGATAACAAAATCCCTTTCTGTGCTCACATAATACCTAGTAAGAAAATTTGGAAAAGGAATGGGACAGTTCCCAAAGAGAGCTCTTCTAGTAGTGGCTGTAAAGTCTGATTGCCTGCGGAGAGCTGCTAACTGTGCAGATGTCCTGAGTGGAGGAATTGCTTTTCCAGAGGTTTAGAGCTTTGCAGAGGAAGTGCTCTCCTTTCTTGTGAGCTGAGTTGTACAGGAAGGCCTCTGACAGGATACTTGTCTGTACTAGGCCAAGGGCTGAAGGTGAAGTTGTGTTTGAGTCCAAATCTTTTGATTCCCCATGCATGATTGTATTGTGCTACAATGTCTTTCCCTAAAAATAAAAAAAATTAAAAAACCTAAACAAATGGAGGTAAACCAAAAATGCATGCCATAGTAAACAGGAAAGAGAAAATCCCATGGGGTCTGGATTCAGTGCCAAGTTTTATTACAGACTTCATGACTGCATGTGGTCAAGTGAATGTAGCTTTTTGCTTTGGTTCCTCACATCTCCCTTCAAATGGGGTAATACTTCCTTTCCTGTCTTTTCAGATGGTTGTTTTGGGGATAACATAGCAGGACTCAAATCAGATGGGTTTTCAAGGTGCTGGCTTTAGTTCCAGTGATAGTGCTACACTTAAATCATGCATGGGGCACTGCTGCCCTGGGCAAAACACGTTTTTCAAAACCAAATTGAATTTATAGACCAGTGTGCTTTACCCCCTGCTCCAACTAATTACTAGAATCCCTTGCAGAAGTAGATGTATCTCTGTCAGCCTTAGGCAGCAGAAATACAGATCAGTATGAGCTTGCTTTGCACCTCTGAGAATTTTGGCTCACAGTAACCTACAGCTCTTATGTGTCTCTGGCCTTTAGCCTTCACAGCAGCAAACTGTCCTGATCGTTGGAAATATCATTTCTATTCTTTTTTTTAGGTCAGGGTTCCTTTTGTGCTGGTTTAAATACCTGTCAGAAGAAACCACAAGCTGTTCCAAGAGCAGATGGAACTGAAAGGGGGTTGGGGGGGATCGCCATGTTTTACTGATCCTGTCAAATCTCACAAAACTAACAACCATTTTAGACTCCTGAGCACTTGTGAGCTTTGTGAATGCTGTTGACAGATGTTGATGTCACCTTTTGGTATGGCAGAAGGTTTAAATGTATAATAACAGGCAGTGCTAGTGACTGCTGTTACACTGCAGTGGTTATTCAGTAAATAAATTTTATAGAAACATATCAAACAGAGTCTTTGCTAATTTGCAGTTGTTAAATTTGAATGGGTTGGTTTGAGGATTTTTTTTTTCTTCAGTGGATAAGCTTGAGATGTGTATGAAGGAACTGAAAACCAGCTATTTTATAGTAGATTGTGAAGCGTATTAAAGCTTCTTATTTAATTTTTTAGGGAATATATGCCAACGTTGGAGGAATTTTTTGAAGAAGCTATTGAACAAGCAGACCCTGAAAACATGGTTGAAAATAAGTATAAGTATGTTGATCTTCATGTTTCACTTGATTTTGATCTCTCATGTTTAGATTGTTAAAGAAAACAGACTGTTGTCGGCAATACTAATATCTGTGCAGGACTCCAGTAATGCACAAAAAATTTTTACATTTGGACAGAATTATATTAATTTCTAAATGTCTCAGATCTTTTTTTTTGTGCTTTTTTTAGATGCCAACCAAACTTGTGCTTTATTGTAGGGCTGTGAACAATTCTAACTATGGCTGGAGAGCACTGAGACTTCTGGCACGCAGAAGTCCCCACTTTTTCCAGCCAACAAACCAACAATTCAAGAGTTTACCTGAATATCTAGAAAACATGGTAATCAAATTAGCCAAGGAGCTGCCCGTAAGTAATATTATCCTATAATAATAAATTCTGAATTCATTTGACTTCCTGATTGTTCCTCTGCAGTTCATTTGGTACATGCGAACATAGAGGGGGAAAAAAAAAACAAACAGGAAAAAATTTTGTACACTAAAGTAAAAATTAGAAATAAAATTAGTGTAATCTGTGAAGATCCCAGTAACACTAAACTGAAAAACATTGAGTAACCAAGTAAGTGCTGAGCCCTGCCTTGTATTCTGTGGAAAAAAACCCAGCTGTGGCAATCCCGTTGGTAGGCAGGAATGTGTTTGTGCCCAGCTACTTGGGTTCTGAGTTGCAGTGCAAACCACGTTTATGGAAGGTCTAAGCCAGTGTTATGGCTCATGAATATACTGGGATGGCAGGAAAAGGGGCAGTGTGGGCAGCTGAAAGTACTGTGCTAAGTGTTACCAGAGCTTTACAGCAAGGTTTGCCAGAGCTCTTCTGTCAGCTCCCTGACTTTTAAAATATGTAAAATAAAAATAGGCCTTGTGAAGCTGTAAATTTAAGGCACTAATCCTTTCCGTGTTCAATAGTACAAATTTGAGTCCAGGGAGGGGCCTTTCAGATCATTTTATACACAGTGATATACACAGGCCAGCAGTGTGGAAAGAGGTGTTTTCTAAACCTTTGAGTTAGCACAAAACCCAGCAATTTCTTGCAGATATGAACTGCTGCCTCTGTATTGAGACCTTCCTTGTCTGTAATGGGAAAGTACTGAGGTGTAAAGGTTTGATTGCAGTATATAGGTTTCTTGTTTGTCCAGCCATCAGAGTTAACGGTATGCTAATAGCAGGTTTAGAAAAAATGCGGGGAGGGGAAATGTGTTGTGATTTGTTTAATGCATTAAGATGTCAGCGTATGCAATATTCCTGATGGTGTTACTGTCATGTACCAAATATTATGGCAAGAAGCACATAAGGCCTATGGCTGAAATGTAGAAAAAGAGGAAACTATTTTACTGATGAGTAGCTAAATCAGAGACTGAAAAGTTTCTTGTTTGCATATTTGTTTGCCACCTTCCAGAGGTTTGAAAGTATCAAAACTTTGGGGAATTCTCAAGTGAGGAATAAAATTGGTGAAGAATAGTTTTTTTAAAAAAACATGTTCATCAGTAGTGGCCTCCAAGTTTGTTGCTTGGGTTTTTTTAAGCAAGTAAGTAATAAAGCTCACTATGTAATGCTTAGTTTTGTTATCCTGTGAAGTCAGTGAATACTTTTATTAGGTTTTTTAGTTAGAAATATCTTTTATTAGAGCATTTGTTACTGGTGTTTTGGATGCAGGAGACTGTGGGGTAATTTTTAATTCTCATGTGGGATCATGTCAGGTTTTCCATTCTAACACACATCTCAGAGACAACCAGAGAGCTGTAAAATTTCTCTAATACAAAATTCATCCAGTGATGTTTAGTTCTTTCATTGTAGCCTCCTTCTGAAGAAATAAAAACAGGCGAAGATGAAGATGAGGAAGATAATGATGCTTTATTGAAGGAAAACAATGAAAGTAAGAGCATGCAAATGCAATGTTTTCAGTCTTTTCAGTTTTTCTCTTGATGTATATTGTAGAAGCTGTGTTTAAACATAGTTTCTACTGAGGGCCCCATTGCTTCTGACTTGAACCAGCATTCGTACCAAAAAGTGCAGCCTTTTCAGGACACGGGGCACCAGTAGCAACCTCCCAGGCTCGTGGCCTGCAGTGCTGAAAGCATCCAACTTGTTGCATTAGCAGTTTGATTAGGAGCCTCTTTCACCTCTTCTGCTATGTGGTGTGTGTTTACATTGTCAATAGGTGTTTACAGCTGAAATGCCAGTATTGCTGTGTAAAAGCCTACCTGAGCACTCCTTTCCTCTCTTTCCTGTTCTCTCTGCCCTCTAATTGCCAGGCTAACTGCTTCCCTATAGTCCCTGTTGGGGTGGGTAGTTATGGGACTTTCAAAAATGGATATATTCCAACTCTGAGTTCTTTACTTCCTCTTCATTTAAAATATCTCAAAGGCAAAAGCTTCTCTGTGAGAAGAGCAATCTTCCTAACAGATATCATCCCTTGCTCATTCCCCTTCACGAACCATTCCGTTTGTCTCTTGCCTGTAACCTTGGTATGTCTTGCTCCCAGGTGTCCTTCTCCATCTCCTTTGTCTGTAAATCTGCCCTTTTCCATCCTCATTCATGCCTTCATCTCACAACACCTTCTCCCTTGCGTGTTGTAATTTCATGTGCCAGCTCCTGGATCCAGCGTGGGCAGGTGGGATATGCAGGTCGTGGAAACCAAACACTGGGTACCTCTGGCAGTTTTGTTGAAGGCTTTTTCCTGTTAGTGGAAAACCTTTGGGCCTCTGTGAATCTCTGTTCTGTTGCCCTTTTCCATCCAGCACTTGACCTTTTCCACAGTCTCCTTGCCAATAGTAGAGAAGTTCTCTTTAGCTTAATGCTAATTAACACAGCCTTGGTGGTGTCACTGTGTGGGATTTACATCTTTCTTTCAATATTGTCTTAAAGCAAAGATGGCAGAGCTGTGGTCTGCTGTACACCACTGTGCTTAGACTTAAGAGAAGTCATCTGAGGGCTTTTGTTGTCCGGGATCTTCCATCTTTTCCCCTTGATGTAGTGACTTGAGTTCAGATAAATGAGTGTGACTGATAAGTACTGGACAGAATTGAAACTTCTGCTCCATGCCAGCTGGCTCTTCAGGTGGCACAAGGGTGAGATATTTAATAAAAATTAAGAATATGATTAATTTCTATATGTAAGTAATTCAGTCTTTGGGTTTTTTCTTTAAAACTGTGAAATAAACACAGGTGGTAAGCCACAGATTGCAGACCATGATAAGCTATGAATGTGCAAACCCACCTGTGTAATCACTGCAGCACTTGGCTTTTCAGCAGAGCATAGTATTCCATGATTTTTATCTCAATGCCAGAATGACAGAAAATTCCTTAAAGTACTAACTACACACTAAAGTTACTGTTACAGTCCTCCTGCCAATAGGAACATGAGAAAAAAGGGAGGGAAATGGGGTTTTTTACCTAGGTTAACTTTGACTAAAGTGACTAAAAAGTTCCAGAAGACAAATAGTAAAGATTGCTCTGTATTTTAATGTTATAGTTGACTTGTGTTGAGTACTGTAGTCTGCCTGTAAAAATTTGTGTTTTCGTTTGGAGGAAGTAGTTCTGATGTAGCAATTCTCTCTCAGTATAACAGGAGATAACACAAAAAGCAAGATTTTCTTTATCACAGGCAATAAGGGACATTCCTCTTGAAACCCAGGTAATAATACATCTGTAAAAACCTGCTCTCGGAGCTCGAATAGGTTTTAACAACCACAGGAAAGGCCCGAGTCAGTCTGTCAGTAAATAAACAGAAAATTTATACTGGGGCAGATCAGGGTAGATTAATTTGCAGTGTCTGGACATGTTCCATATGTCTGACTGATTCCTTCTCTTTTTCCTCCAGGTCCAGAGGTACAACGGGACAAAGCCATGACGGGCGAACAGATTGAGTTATTTGCGAATAGGCTTGGGGAGCAGTGGAAGGCCTTGGCCCCCTACTTGGAAATGAAGGATTCTGATATCCGGCAGATTGAGTTGGACAGCGAGGATGTGAAGATGAGAGCTAAGCAGCTGCTGGTGGCCTGGCAGGATCAGGAGGGTGCACATGCAACTCCTGATAACCTGATCACGGCGCTGACCAAAGCTGGGCTAAGTGACCTTGCCGAAAGCCTGACCAACGATACCGAAGGCAGCAGCTAACTCGCTTCAGCTGCCCAACTTGCTCTTTGACTTGGGGGGCTGGGGGTGTCATTAATTGTGACTGTTCTGGTGGTTGTCATTGATAATTGTTACTATTGTTGCTAGGTAACAGATTTTTGATAGGTATTTTTTGTTCAGGAAATGATAAAGCTTTTTAATAATACTGTAGGATTGTCCGGATTTTCTGAGAAAAGGATTAGTCATCCCAATCCATAACTGGGAAGCTTTGTCTTCGGTGGTGGAAACATAAAAGGGAGGATGGAGAAGCAGCTTTCAGTGCAGGCTGCGGGAGGGTTTGGCACCAGCAGAGCTCAAGTCGCTCCCGTTGGACAGAGCAGCCTCTCCAAGTGCCTCTGCCTTTGCGTGGTTTCTCAGAGCAGGGTGGGACTGTGTGTCAGGGACTTCTGAGTCACCCTTTGGGTGATGGGGAACTGCAGACTATCAAAACATACCTGTTATAGGTAAAATAAGAGGGTAGTGATGGAACTCCAAGTCACAGCATTGACTTCCAGTGAAGTGCTGTTGTCCCACTTGCCCGCTGAAGAACTGGTTCTGTCTGAACCTTAATTAGGTGATCGAGAGGTTCCATGCTTATTTTTATTAGTGATTATTTTTAGCCTCTCCATGTGTTTGGCTATGTAGGAACTCCCCTGAGTCATGGGGAACATGGTAACTTTTTGTCCCAGGTTACTGTGAAGTGACAGTTTCATTTTAAGGACATGGCTGTCTGTAGATGAGTACAAGCCGTTTTCCCTCAACGAGTGGGAGATTTTTGTAGTATCAAGTGGCAGCTGGCTACAACTTGTTCTGTGGGTATTTCTTGTAGTGTTTCTGCCATTCACCGACATCTCTCTGATTTATGAGTGTTTGGCAGACTACATACCACTGAACTCCTCTCTGTATTGTTTCAGCTATTAAATCACAGCTGTGAATTTCTAGGGTGGTGAGATGCCACCTCAGAAGCGAGTTCCTGTCTGCAGTGCCATTGATGAGAGCTTTGTGCCTGCTGCCCCACTTCGGATTTAAATGTGTTAGGAATGTGAATGCTGGGTCCTGGGGTGAAGGTTAGTAGGGGCCAAGATACAGGAGTTATTGGAAATAATGGCCCGTCTTGCCTCCCGCTGCAGGTACAGTTTGGTAGAATCTACATCATGTAACAGTTTCACTTGGTTAATTTTAAGGCAGAGAAGAACCACCTGTGAAGGCCACAGCTGATGCCACTGTCCCCAGGGAAGGATAAAAGAGGGGCCCCCTCCTAGCAAGTGAGGCACAGGCAAACTCAGCCCTATAACAACAAAAGTGAAGGTATTTCATATGAATATGGACCAGCTGTCCCAGAAGAGACTGGGACACATCAACACTGGGTGAGTGTGGTGATGGCCTTGATAGTGCTTTTCTTGATTGTGTTGGCTGTTTCTTTTACTGCAGTCACACTGACTCACAGTTAGTTACTAAAGAAGTTCTTGTAAGTAAGCAAAGTCCAGTTTTGCAGCCACCACACTGGACTCAGCTACTGAGTAAAGAGTAACAGGACAGGAGAAGCAGCCCTACAGCTTAAAAAAAAGTGGCTTTATTCCTTGACTGCTTTGAGACATTCATCAGTGGTGGCCCAAGAAGTGAAAACAAACACATACTGTCTACACTACCAGGACAGGAACTGTTTTTAATGGAGACACATTGCTGATCACAATTTATTTTGAAATCATGAGATGCCAGCAACAGAACAGACTGAATCAGCAGGTCAGGCTGGACAAATACTTGATTGTAGCCACAGCTGTTGGCTACGGGCAGCAGCACTGAGTTACACAACAAGGCAACGGTTCCTCTTCTACCTTCCTAACAAAACTGCCAGGTAAGGCAAAGGATGGACAGCTACTGAATTGTGGTATAAACCATGCAAGAGTAACAAATGTGAGAGTAGGTGTGTAATAAATACTTGATGACATTAGAGAAGGAGGAGAGGCTCATTTAAAAAAAAAATTATCTTCTGCAAGACATTAAAGCTATTTTAAGTATTGTCACCACCACAATTGGCAGTCCAGTCCAGTAGTGACTAATTGGTACATGGATCAGTTTTAAAACAATATCCCTCTTCACATGAAAAGGTTTGAACAAATTATGTATCCACTTGCTAAAGCTCTGGGGTTAAAGAAGTGATCAGTAATCAACATTTATTTCACACCTAGGCAGAATGACTAAAACGGAAGACTACTGTTCAGCTTCATCTTCAACCACTTCAATTCTGCGAGGCCCGTAGAGTAGAACATAAGCTATATGCCAGTCTCCACCCCCAGATAACCTCAAAATATCTTCAGGTGTAACAATGCTGACTTTGTCATCATCAAATTTAATCCATTCATCTGCAAGAAAAACAAGAGGATTATCTGTACATAAAATCTAAGCTTGCTTAACAGCCTCTTCAATGGAAGGAGCTGTGAAGGGTGGTCAGTGCTGCAATTTGTTAATTTTTTTTACCTTGTTTCCTTTTAACCCAAGACACATAATGCCCAGAGGAACTTGATCTGCCTTGATGTGTTAGCACTGCCTGCAGGTCATAATAGCCGCAATTGTTAGAACCAATATCTGAGGGAAGAGGAGGGGGGAAAAAAGTTATGTCGAGTCCTAGTTGAACAGCTGCAGTATTTTGAGCAGCTTGCAGACCCAAGACACATTAACCATGCTGCAGCACTGTAGTTGAGTAAAACCCCATGTACAGGACAGTACAAAACCCCTGTGAACTAAAAGCAGCAGCTCTCAGCCAGGAGAGTCTCTCAGGAAACCCAGGATGTTGTGTGTTCTCATGAAATAAACATGTATCCATAAACATGACTGATGTAATGCAAAGGGGGAATATTTCGGGCCTTCAATCTCCAAGCCCCCCAAAACTGAGGCAGCACCAGCACAACCACAACACTTCTACAAGTCCAGTTTAAGTTTTTGTTTTGATTTCAGCTTTCTACCACCCACTGACAAGGCAGAGAGCAAAACAACTGCACATTACATGCAAATGTCTTTTGATGTGCATGTCTTCTATTATCAGCAGCCTGTCAGATGGATGGCAATTATGCCTTTGACTATCTCAACGTTCTGGCTCACCCAATCGTTCCATTCTTTAAATTTCTGTCAGTTTCTGAAGAATAATTTTCAAAGGCATTAAAAGGAGCCAGGGTTCCCAAAATACTCCTACACACTTAAATGCAAGTGAACAGAAAGTTACTTTAAAGTAGATTTGCTACCCTGTACTCACCATCAGGAAAAGAAAATGGTTCATATTTAACTTCTTTCTGTGCACCATCACTTTTACTAGACTAAAAAACAGAATATGCTGAATTAATGTGGAATGCTTTAATAAAAGCTTTAGCACAATTGTATCAAATTCCAACTCTCCATTGATTTAAACATGTTTCTAAGTCTAAACATTTTTTGTTCAACTTGAAATGAGTGCCATTACTGTACTTTTTAGGTGGACATTAAAAAGCCTTATCTAAGCAAGACCAGTTTTAAAGCAAATATATAACCATTTTAGCATGTATTGCCTACACTGTTCAGCCACCAGATTTATGGGTTTGTTTATGAAACAATTCTGCAGCTGAAGATTGATTCCTTGTTAGGGGCCTGCTGGCAGCAGAAGTGCCAATACAAAAATACCAGAGACAGACTCTACGTGCCAATACATTTTGTTTGAAAAACCACTTTTTCCTTGCTCCCATCTGTGCAAGAGGAGATGCAAGCCTTACCCAAATGTTTAAATGAATTTGCCAGGAGTTAAGCCAGGAAAAGACTAGCAAACTTTAAAAAAATGGTTAAAGCACTACACTTTTAGCTCATTCACTTTTTTTTTCATTCAAGACAGAGAGGTCAGTTTTAGAACATGTACATAGGATAGGACATGAAACCATTTACCAGGTTTTCAGAGTACTAATTTTAAGCTCAATGGTACGTATATTCTAAATTTTATCAGTCAGACACGTAGCAGTCCCTTGTACAACCCTTTCCAGCTGGTGTGCAGGGGACAGCTTCCTACACGGCACTTCAAAAGTGACCAGCCAGCAAGCAGTAAAATTTGAAGAGAATAATTTTTTGTAATTCACAGAAAAACTTTAGGCATAGCCCTGGTAAGCAGAAGCACTACATTTTAATACATTAAATAAATGCTGTCTGTCCACAGCATTTAACATTTCTCATCAAGCAATTATACCAAAGCAGATCTTGTATTTTCATGAAGATGCATGATGAAGAGATCTAAAGCTCAATACAAACATAACACATAAGAAAATAATATCTTTAAAGATGTCAAGTTTTCTCTAGTCCTTATTAGTACCCCAATTTCAGATGTATGATTTAATTACAATGTCAGGAGACTTACATTCTTTGGCTGTTGATTTACTTTTTTGTCTTCTAGATCTTTGAATTTTGATCGATAAGAAACCATTTTTTCCTGAAGGTCTGGCGTACACAGCTCATACACATCCAACATAAGAGGAAATTTAACATCCTAGGAAGTAAAGAGCATAAAGACTTATTAGCATAATTTGGTACTCCACATTAAAGCATTCTCCCATGGGAAGACCACAATAAGTCAAATTAAATGCAACTCTCTTCACATTTATGGCAACCTGCTCTACAGTACTTGCCTAAAGGGCTACAGTGCCACCACAGCAGAATGTCTAATTCAGTATAAACAAACCACCATAAATTACTACATTCAGTATACATTAATACTTAATAAATCAGATTCTTTACTGTTAACTGTCCTACTTCTACACTACAGAAATACTTATGGAGGGTAAAGAAAAAAAAAGGCATGTAGAATGACTGTACACTTGCAAAAAGTGTCAGTATTTTCTATCCAAACAATCCTCTAAAATTCAATCTTTATTTCCTTTCCTCCTCTTGTAAGAAAGGAGCATCTATCATGATGCTCCCTGGGCAGCCTACGAGGTCTCTCAGCCAAGGCCAACAGAAAACAAAACTGGAACATTTGCCTGTTTGCAGCTGGTTCCTGTATTTGTCCATCAGAAAGCCAAACAATTAAAGTAACTAAGACAGGAAGTGTTTGACAGCATAAACATTTTTCATCAACTTACTCTCAACAACTGAAAGCATGGCCCTCTCCTTAATTAAATATTCTCCTCTGAACCACTGGTGAAAAGACACCAAAAGACATCCTAACAGCACTGGGGCAAATTCACTCCTGCATCTCACCTCCTCCCTCAGTCTGACAGTGTAGTTTGCCACACACCATCACAACTGGGACAAAGCTACTTTGTTAATATTTTTAAATGCAATTTAAAAGCAAACAATTTAGTAAATACTCTTAAAGTACTAGTCACCTGCTTACAATAAAAAAACTCACAGAAAAGTACAAAGAAGATTTAAACTTCAGTACATAAAAAACTTACCTTAAGAACTTTGGCATTCACAGATTCTTTTTCTTTGTAAAAAAATCTGACCATCTGAATAGTCAGGTACGCTGGCAAGCGACTAATTTTGGACTACAAAAAAACAAATTAGAAAAAGCTATTACTTTTGGTATTCACAGATCTTAAGCACTACAGCCTATTATGGGAACATATTTGTACACAAACCCATAGGAATACAACAAGGTCTCCTGTTCTGAAGCTCTGTATAGAACTGTACTCAAAGAAATAATTTTCAACTGGTCTTAAGTTTCTTGGTAGTGGATATTCAGATGCTTTATAAACATAAATCACATGTTGTTGCAGCAATGACTTTGTGTTTTGGGACAGCAAATTGACAAAATTTAAAGGAATTACAGAGAGAAACAGAAGTACCACTCACAGATTTGATATAGAGTGCATTTCTCTGCAGCGTTGGAGAGAGTTTGGTGATTTCCTCCTGAAGACGCTGTTTAAAGAAAAACAAGTAATACATGTTCATCATAAAACACAGCTTAAAGAAAAGCACAACAGGGGTAAACAAACCATGAACTAAATCTTGTTCTGCCAGTCTCTTGTGTTGCTATCAGCCATTATGAAACACAGGATTTTGAAATTCCTTGGCCGAAAGACCATGTCCATTCATTCCTTCAGCTCCAGGCTCATTCCTGAGCCCTGACAACACTAAGTTTCTGTCCGCAGAAAATTTTACTCTACAGGAATAGAACAATAGAATTTGGTTATGAACTGTATCTGGATTTGGTTACAAATGTATTGTGGCATGGTTGTAACAACTAAAGAAAATCTGAAGTTTCTTGTGATGAGAATATTTGCACATTTCTCAGCTCTGTCTCAGACAGAGCTGCATATAAGGAGACAGCTGGTGTCTCCTTATAAAAATCAGGGAAAGACCAGCCTGGTTCTTAGTGTTGCAACTCTCTTGCTGCAGGCAATCCAGCATAAGAATTCTAGATTTTTTGACCTAAAAGTGAAGTTTCTTTTTTCATAATCTTTTTAATTTGTGAGCATTAGCTATTTTATCTTATTTTTTCTTCTAAATTCTGTCAAAACAAAGAAAAAGAAAAAGCAGATACAAAGATTTTCTGAGAACCATGCAACTTGGTTTTAGTCAAGTACAAACCAGACCACTGTCCTGACCTTATACAAGTACTCCTCTCCTTGCTACTTCAGACTCTCTATGTTTGGAGAGCCCATAGAATTTCAAAATATATATATACACAGATACATGTGAAGCACAGACTACTTTACTTTAAGAAGTTCTACTTAAAGTTTAAAGATGATGTTGTCTCATGGAAAACAACACCTCCTTCAAAATCAAATTTAAGTTTAATTGTTCCATCATCTGGGTTTTTTTTATCTGAGCAACCAAAGTGCCACACTACTTTAAAGTTGACTTTTAGATTTTTTGGGAAGCAACTACTGCATACTTAAATCATGATAGTGTTCAGTCTAGAGTGAAAGCCAGCTGAACAAAGAAGTAGCAAACTGTCCTGCACTTGGTTACCTGCATGGGGAAGACCATGTCAGGGTCAAGAAAATGCTCTGTTGAAGTCTACTTGACATTTAACATGCAATTCATTTCCCAGCCAGCTTCCCACTGAACACCAAAAAGATTCTTGAAACTTTGTAAAGCTTGGAGAGCAGATGTCAATTCCAAGTCACAGATTAAAAACAGAGGTGATCTAGAATTTCAATTAAATAAAAGTTGCAATGGCTTACCAATTTTAGTCCTGTAAACAAATATTTCACTTCTTGATTGATAAAACAGCTAAGCTGAAGCAGATTCTCCTTTCCTTTAGTTACTTCCTCTTCTTCGGCTTCTGTACATTTCATGCTTCACAAAATTAAGGAAAACCATCATGCACCAAGAGCTGAACTACTAGTCTGGTGAAAACAGTGCAGTAATTTAAGGGAATTCTGTACTTGTGCATGGATACTAGTGTAAAAAAGATTTGAAAGAGCCGTTCCTTCTAACCAATCTGTTCCTTCGTGGCTAATGGCAAGGGGCATCCGAGGCAGACAGCATACCAAAAAAAGTAAAATAAGTCTTTGATCACCATTTAAGCTGAGGCCTGCTTTGCTCTTTCTTCTCCACCCCACCACCCAACCCCCACGACACAAAACATACCAACTGGCTGCCAACACCAACTCAGAGCAACATTATACTCCATTGCTGTTTATAATTTAATAAAATTCTCCTCTTCCTGCTCCTAGACAGACTTCTCCTTTCTTTCAACATGCACAGCCTCCTTTCCCTGCTTTATATCTGTCCTCTTCACTGAAATAAAGTCCATTCTTTCATTGTTTTCTACGCATTCTTCTAACTGTTCTGTCTGTCCTCTCTTTTCATACTTCTACCCCTATCCTTTTCTCTCATCCACCTCTTTCCAACTACCTATTTTTCTGACTGCACCTATTCTACAAACGTTGCCACAATCACACTTTGAAGGTTTGCAACAGCCCTTTTCAAACAAGCCTCTTCCTCTTGCTACTGCTTAGGCATCATTACTCTTAGCTACGTATTCTGCAACTCCAGCTATTTCAAGGATAACAAACATCGCGATACAGGGAGAGAGATGTGTGACTCTTACCTTATAAAAGGCCTTTATTCTTCATTACTACCAAGCTATGAGATACAGCACCTCACCTAAGGGGATGCTTCCTTATTTCAGACAAGTGAAATGCACAGTGTAATTCTTTGTAAAGTGGTGCTCGGTTTCATGACAGCCAGGATTTTGGGGTGGAGAAATGGGAAAAGGGTAATACTTGCCGTGAGATGTGTGCCCCATGTGGCCATATACTTTTTGTTCTTGCTGTAAAGAAGCTACTACAAAGCTGTCAGCTGCATTTGTTTCTTACTCATCTAAGAGCGGACATCTAATTTATTTCTTAAGAAATCAATCACACTACCTTTTGTGCATGTTTAGTACGACAAGTACTAAACACAGCAACACACCCCTACAAGCCAAAAAAGGGCTATTTAGAACAATAACTACTTTCATTTGGATAAAAAAATGTCAGCATCCTCCAATTTGACGAGTGCCAATCTTCTCTGGGGAAGAAACCTGCTATTTAAAGTCCACGAGTTTTTTTCTGTAAATTTCCATTACCGTTCTTCCTCCCCACATCATCCTCTCTATCGAAGTATATCCGATCTTAACTTCAACTTCTGTGTACTCCTGCACGACATCACTCCCCCTCTTCCACAACACACACCTTAATTTTTTATACTATTCTGAACAATGCTTTTCATCCCTGAACTCAACTGATAAAGTGTGAAATTGCTGTTCATTGTGTCTTGCCTTTATCTTTAGGATACGCTGTTTCAAATTCAATGCTGAAGAACTGATCAATTAAACTCTTCTTTTTAGAAGATGCTGCTGTAGCCCCAGAGTCTGTCTGTAAAACAAATTCTCTTATGATATAACTTGAAATAGCATGTAAATACAGTCTTCTCTACAGACAAAATAACCTCATTTATTTAAATTCTTTAAGCCTATTCCTTAGTCTTTCTATAGGTGCATTTTTTCCTAGTCAGTCAATCTTTTTACTTAGCATAAAGGTTTCAAAATCAATGTGCTTATAGCATGCTACTAAAACCACATCAAAGCACATTAGCAAGCAAGGTTTCAATCAAAAACCCACACCTCCCTCCCCCATTTAAATCTATCTTAAATTTCAGGGTAGTTTATCAGATTTTTGCCATTGCCAACAGTTTACAGAGAAAGAAGAGAGCTGGTCTGGTAAAATCTTGGGGAGAAAACTTTAGGCAATTTTTTTATCAGGTTGATTTGGTTAGTTGTCTGCTTCAAATAGTTTAAGTTAAAACTGCAGCACACTTTTTTAGAGATAAAAAGTTCTTATGCACTGAATTCACAAGTAATCAGGGCCAGCTGCCATGCATGTGAGTATGTCACCACCAGCTTGGTCCAACACATGCCTTACAAAGCCCAGAGTGAAGGCATCCCTTCAGTACACTCCACAGCATGGCTGACATGATGTAGGTAGCACTATGCTGACCAAACACATCAGAAAGCAATTTCACTGATTGGACTACATGTTAAAGAATTCACTAACAGATAATACATGGCAAAAAAACATGTGAAATATTAAAAATCTAGCTGGTTAGAGTAAGACTACAATTACCTCCATAACTGTATCACTTTCTATGCCTTCCAGTTTCTGTTGTAGCACCCTCATCATCTGCACCCAGCACTCATTGGCATCCTAGGAAGAGAACATAACATTACACCTGACTAGTAGCATTATGATTCAGTAATATTAAACCCATCAACCTTTATTCTATTAAAAAAAAAATTGTAAGGATTCCTTAAGTAAGAGTTTCTCCCTAATTCCACCATGCATTTTCAGAGCTAGAAATTGATACTATGTTCAACTTTTCCACGCTACAAAAAGACACTTTACTGGGATAAATTATTTTCACAAGAGAAGGGAAGTTTTAAAATATTCTTGTTCCCAACTTCCAACATAGTATAGAATTTTTAAACAATAAGCTAATAATCGGTCTTTACCTGTTGAAGGTACTGGCCTTGATCCCCTTTCTCTGCAAACTGTGGGAAGGCCATATGTAAAAACTGCAGGAGAATGATAGGTGGAATACTGGAGGAAGTTTTATCCATGGAATCAAACAAGTCTCTAAGAGCTTGAAGAAAAAGTAAGTGAATGCTTTGAGAAGTGCAAAAACAATTCAAACACGGCAGGAAGTGCAAAAAGAATAGTAAACCAGCAACAACATTTAAAGACAAATCATTAAACAGTGTCCAATTTGATCTTTCCAAAGTAGAATCAAGTTTTCCAGGTGGCATAACAGCTGCACCTAAGACCTCATTTGTGAGCATGACTTTGCAACCATAAAGATGACAATTCTGAAAGTTCAGCACATAATGTCTTGTCTTTCCTGGCTGCTAACAGAAAATAAAATAAATTTTTTGAGCAATTAAGATTTCATTTGAAACACATTTGAGGAACAAGAGGACTACACCTAGAGAAACCAGAAGGCATTCACAATCCATCCTCTAGAGTAACAAGTTTCACCAACTACTGGGAAAAAACCTTTCATTTTTCCCAACTAAAATATCTAGGAAATACTCATGCTTAAGACTCAGGAAAACAAGTATGTGTATGCATATGTGCAGACAGCTCATAACTATGTGCAAACCAACAAATGATACTGACTGCATGACAACACACATGGCTTTCTTTTTTGCTCCACACCCTACCACCTATATCTTATCTACCCAGGCTACAGCATTTTAAATCCACAGGTCACTTCGGAGACCTGTTAATCCTCACAACAACCCTGTGAGGTAGGCAACAGTCTGCATGGTCACTAATTTACAAATGGAGACACTAATGAATGGTACTCTTGAGTAAGTGAACAAAGGCAAGATTACAAGGAACCAAGGTCAGTTGCTTCCTCTCTTTCAGAAGTATCTTCACTGACCTTGATAAAAGGTGTAACTGATATGACACAGCAATTAAAAAAAAAATGCCACAAGTGTCATGCAGGAGTTCCTGAACAGCTCAGCACCCAAGAATTAACTACAAATTACTTAAACTATTAAAAAAAAAAAAAAACAAACTAAGAAGCAGAGCTGTCACCTTAAAAAGAAAACAAGGGACACGAAGTAAAGGCAGTTAAAAGGGGAGGGGCAGGCATGGCTGTATAGAGTAACCATTGAACTTACCACCCCAAAATTCGATCAGCAGGCATACCCACAAACTGGACCTTTCCTTCCTTATATTGTTTTGTTATTCCTTAAATGGACTGGTAGAAATCCCAGTGTCCTGGCCCAGCATCTTAGTGGGGCAATGAAATAGAGTAAAAAAAGAAAAAGCGGACAAGTAGTACCCTTGTTCAAGTGTAAGGGGTCTAACTAGAATTCTAGTTAGAACTTGAGATACGGGGCCATCGTGAGCTCCCATGTTGTGAGCACCCAGATCACCAAAACAAAGAATAATTCTCATTTTGAAGACACTACTTTCCATTAAGCGGAACAAAGAACAGCACACTAAAATATTTCTAGCAAAATGATCAAATCAACCAATGGATGGATGGAGTCTGCTTTAGGAAGTTCCAATTACTCTATGCCTACATGTGAAACAGTTAAAAGATACAAATTATTTCTATCTAAGCCTAGACCACACTTGAATCTTTTCCCCAGAGTGCAGCTGGGCAATATGTAGAGATACACGCTTTCCAGGCAGGGGCAGAATAACCCTTAAAGGCAAAAGGAATCCTCCAATGCTAGCAGATCTTTAATTCCTAAGGCATATGTACCAAAGAACAATACACAGGGTTCTAAGTGCAAATTTCATCTGCAGTTAGCAGGAAATCACACACTAGTTTAAAACCCTGTTTTCTACTCTAAACACTAACCTGCAGTAATGTATTGAGCAGAGGCCATTTCTCCTGAAGCTCTTAAGGCACCACCATACCTAAAGGAGAAGAAAAATAATTTACATGCAATTAAACACAATTAACAAGAGCAGTTGGGTTTTTAGATCACGAAGCAGGCAGCTGCTAGATTTATTTAAATATATCAAAGGAAATCAATCACCAAACCAGAAGTAACTGAAGGTAAGATTTACTCACATTCACCTCAAAGTCTCAGATATTTTGCAAGCATTGCATGGAAGCAAAGGAAAACTGGCATCCTTCAGACAATAAATAAAGGCAGACCAAGAAGTCTGGATACATCACTGCTACTTCCCTAATCCATTTGCCTCAAAGACTTGATTTCTCAGTTTCTTTAAAAATAAAAAGTCTAAATAAAAGCTACCCTATTTCTGAAACATGTATCCTTCAGATACATGGAAAAAAGCCACTTTTGAGGATAGATGGCAGATATGATGCACAGAGATGGAAGGCAGGTTTGCTTCCTCCCTGCACAGCAGAAGCAAAACACTGAGAGGTGCAATGTTTCCTTGGGGAGAAATTTCCTACATTGGAGAGGCATGGGAGTCCACCCACATTACTAGAACTTACCGCTCTTCTTTGAAAGAATTCTTAATTTAGCAGCTGGATGAGGAACAGATGGACTCCTCAAAGCATATAAGCTGTTGAGCAAAAAGGAGGGTCTCACACACTCTCCAATCTTAGACTGCACTTTTAAAATTCTGACAATTGGTAGATGATGAGCAGGAAACTTTCCCTGACATGCTACAAAACATGGAGACCACTGGAGCAGGTGGTGAGAAACAAAGTTGTAACATTAAGCTTTCCCATGTGAGCCCTTTCACCCCTCTCCTACTGCCATATACCCTACAGCTTTCCATGCTGTCATCAAGCAGAGAAGACCAAATAAGGGCTAAATCTCCAGGCAAAACCAGAGCTTGAATCTGAGTATGAACCTAACTTCCCACAGACAATACAGCCATATTTTGTACTGCACTCTGACAGTTTCACAGGCTATATTTTGCCATTTGGAATGTTAAATCTATCAAATATTGATTCAATGCAGCAACTCAGGAGTCCTTCAGATGGAAATAAACACTTTCCTAAAATGACAACACTGATAAACAATAAAAATCTTTAAAACTAAGTTTCTGTGATTCACAAATAGTCCTCAGTGCTAAATAATTAAGGTTCACCTGCTAACAGAATGAAGAAAAATTTATAACTACTTAAATAACCAGTGTTTACAGTAATCCAGAATATCCAGCTGGGTACCATGGAATCAAGAAAGCAGTGTGTTTTAAAGGAATTAAGTTAACCCTAAGATGCTAATGCTCTACCTAATTCTCACTTTTTTAAAATACTGATTGTTTTCTCATAACAATTCATCAGGAGGACAAATTCGGGCTCACATTACCAGTTATTCTTTTTTTCCTCTGATATTCATAATTTTTGAGTTTCTTGCAGATCCCTTACAAGAAAAAAAAAAAAACAAACCAAACCTACACTGGCCATTTTCACATTTCAGTCCAGAATAACAAAAACAAACAAACAAAAATCAGAAAAGTTATCCTACAATCAGAAAAAATCAGAAAATGAAACAAAATTCCTTAAGGGTATGTCTTCTGTTTCCTAGACATCCACACAACTCTGGCATATTCCAGTTTGCTACCACAATAACACCTATGGTCTTATCTCAGAACTTCCTGCTGTACCTCCAAGTGGCAAATGTCAGTAACATCAGAATTTCACACCTGAAAACATGTTGTACAATAAAGCCATTGAAGGAAATACTCCTCAAAGGAACTGGACTCCCATATGATTCTTCTATACAGAACAAGACCATAAAAACTAACCAAAAAACAGGGTCAGGAGTTCAGTAGCTTGTTTTAGCATTTTAAACAAGTCTTGATAGGAAGCACTTTCCAGCTAGGCAAAACACGCTCTCTCTACTAAAAGCCAGTTCCAAGAAATACACAGTCATAAGTTCTTTATTATAAGTACAGAGTAACACAGCCACAGGATAAACTTTCAATCATTATGTTAACCTTGAATAGTTTTAAAGAGTAACAGATTGTTATGATAATCTATACCAGTATTAAGATAGCAGTTCCACAAAATAGCTTATTTCATAAGCTAAACAATACATTTTAGTCATGGTATTTTTGTCCTGAATCCTACCTTTTAAGGGCCTCTTTCACTTCTGGCACTGAACGGATACACTGAACCGTAGCATTCATGTAGCAAGTGTTGCCAAGGTTTGTCAATCCACATGGCAATTCCATCTACCAAAAAATTCACAAGGGTGCTTAAAGGTCAGAGAGATGTGCAACCATTTTTTTATAAATGCTTTAACGTTACATCAACTTCTAAGAAGACGAGCTGTCAGAGATGCATAAAACATGGAATATTCCATCAAACTTCATGAAGTTTTCCAGATGCATTTTATGATTATATTAATCATTTCACCATTCGCTGTTTTTAGGGGACATTCAGGAATGCTTTGGTTTTCTTTCCTGTGCATGTTTAGTTTAATGAACATATTCTTCAAGCAGGCAGTCATTCAGAAAGTTCAATTATAATCTCATTCAAGTTTTGACCTTAAAGTTCTATTTCCAGGAAAGTTCCACATGAATACATTTGCACAAAACACTGGTGTTTTAATTAAAATCAGTTTTCAGTAAAACTCTGAAAGTGATGGAGTTTGTGGTCTGAAACAAAAGCATTATTTAAACTCCTCTTCAGAAGTCTACAACAGATCATTAATCTGATCTTTTCAGACAACTTGTGAATTTGACAAATGTGAAGGCCAACTAATAATTAAACTAACCAGTTTCAGAAACAACTATAAATTACCATGTAATAGCATTTTTATTTCTTTTTCTTTTTAATCCTCAATGCTTAGGTAGTCAGGGAAAAACACATAGTTTAATGAAACTGAAGTAGTACTGCATACCAATACCAATTAAATATTTGAATACACATTTAGCTGTGTATTCCATTATTGAACACATGCAGTACAGACAATTGAATTCTGATGTATTACAAAATTTCAATCAGAGAAATGCATTGCGATCACAACTTTTCCAAAATGTTCTCTGACACGATCATCTCCTTGCTTGCCTCTCAGTTATCTCAGTCTGTGTATGGGCTTAATCTCAAAAATACATAAATATCCTTCACCTGCAGGCAGCCTGGAAAGCACTAAATCCTGAAGCACAAACACAATCCTAAACTACAGATCCTTTTTCATACACAAATGCATAAAAGTATTCCCGTTCTGCAGGCACAGCTGACAACAGTCATGCAACTGTTAAGTGTGACAAAGAGCTCCCAGTTCAAATGACTGATGAGAAAATAAAGTCTTTCAAATGGTAAAAATGAAAACAACTCAGAATTTGGTTCATTAAAAAATAATAGATTAATTATGCTCTTCCAGACTTTGTTCCAATAAAGCAAGACATAAAATCTGTTCTACTAATGTCAAACTTACTTTCAATTTTCACAAAGAAAAGTTGACTACATAATGTATAATACTACTAACACAGATGTACAAAACCCCAAACACGCCCTACCCCAGACAAATCCTGGTTTCCCCCCACAGCTATGAAAGAGGCAGGAAACAATTTTGCACATCTAAGAGCCCTTGTTCAGACAAAGTTCAGGACACTAATACAGCAAAGGCAATACAATTTTGTCTTTAAAAACATTAGCAATGCTATTTTTAGAAAATCTACTGAGCTGCCTGCTCAAAGAAAAAACAGCACTAATTATATGACTTTTAAATTAAATCCCAGACTTCTCCTCACTGCTTCAATTTGGGTCAACAATGTAAATCTGCGTTTATCGGAGAAGATGGTAAACACACATTACAGTTTTAAAATCCAGTTTTAAGCAACTGCAAGTATTTAAAAACTTGCCATTACTTTGAGGTTTACAAGAAATCAAAGTTTCATATATGCTTACAGCTGAAGCCAGCTGCTCCTCTGTCATGTCTTCTACAAAGACAGGTCGAGCAATTGGCTCTTCTGGAAGTGCGTCTGCAGAACCCATCATCAGTAAGGTCATCCCCTTGAAACACAGTGAAAATAGCAATAAATATTTAAGGACAGTTATTTCCAGTTAAAAAAAAATCATTAAGCTCTTAACATATTTCAGCTATTTCCCCAAGAATAAACACAACCTTTCTCTTGGTTTACAGAACCAACACTGCACTATTGTGATTTAAGGGTATACCTTAACTTCCTCTTACCTAGAAAGTACTTATTGAGAACACTTCCACAGCATTATCCATGCTAGATGTTTCCTCTGAAACATCTAGTGAGCGTGCCAACAGCTGACAATGCGGGATACCAGCTGGGACTAAACTTAACATTCATGGAACACCCCAACATGAAGTGCTCAGAGAAGCTCCCTTCCTGATGGACCACTCGGGACGGACCACCTTCAACACTTGAGTGCAAATATTCCTCTTTCCTTTAAGCCTTACAAATTATCCAGGGTAACTGAGCAACCAAATTCTGATTTGAAAGTAGGTGCAACACTTGAGCTTCAATCAACTGTCTCAAGTTCTCAAACTCAGAATTCTCTAAACAACAACAAAAAGGTCCTTCATCCTTAACTTGGAATCTGAGGAGACATTTCAGACAGATGTGGATAATAATGAGGACCACGGCTTTGAGTTCCGTTTTTTTTTTTTCACCTGAAAAGCAAGCAGGAAAGGGAGGTGCCATCTTTTGGCCTGGCAAGTTCTGAGGCCATTAAACTAATTGGAAAGTAAAAAAGAACCTAAATTACCCCATCAGTTTAGGCATGAGGACCAACATTTAAGGGGGGAAAAAAAAGCAGCAATCAAGTTACCATGCTTGCTGAACTACCATAAGGAAAAGGAGTCTTTTAGCATTCAATAGGAGTACATCTACACAGTAAGATCTATCAAAGGAGGAGAAAATTACTATCTGGGGCCTTGAAAAAATACAGTGTTAAGGAAGAGAATGAACAACAGAATGAAAAGAAACTGCTTTGACAGTGCAAATAAATCCCTAGAACTTTTATATAATATTATTAAAATTAATAAAGGCAGCTATTAGCACAACAGTATGCAGAAAAGGACAAGAATATTACTGGGTTTTTTGGTGAATGACTTTGCTACAATAGCTGCATCTACAGGCTGCTAACGGATGACTGCGAACTAGTTACAAGGGTAAGAGTAATGCTACCTAAGTCAATGTGCTCAGTGAAGAACTGGAGCAAAACCTGTAACAGATGTTCCAAGATGTTACGAGATTTGTACAGAAACGAAAATGACCAAAAAAAAAAAAAAACCCAAACAAAAACTTGTGGGATTCCTTAGTGCAATATTATACAGGTAAGCAGCAAAAATACATTCACTTTTTATTTTCTTTTTGAACTAGCCAAAGGTATGAATTAAGATTACTAATGGCTTTGTTTATAAACAGCAGCTATTTAGTACAGGAGAACAAATTTCAGGAGGGTGGTATAAAAGGACTTGGAAAGACCTGTAACTTCAGCATTCCCAACACAGGTTGTCCACACTGGGGACGAACGAGCACGAGAATCCACAGACGGTGCCCAGCTTCACAAGCTCTCTCTGCATAACATCACTTATTTTTATGGTCACAGATAGACCACGCAGAAGGACCACTGCTCAGACCCAGAGCATTTCTTGTAAGAAAGAAAGAAATACATGCTCCCAAGTGCTTCAAAAAAGATGGTGTGATTTCCCTACTGATGCCAAAGAAAGGTTTTTTACAAATCAATGGTGAGACCTCTGTAAGCATCCTTAGGTATGACACTTATTAAATTATTTTTCATCAAGATGTGATTTTTAAGAAAGCGCTATCCATTCAAAGAGAAACAGCAAGCACTTTTAAGTCTTTCTTTAAATGCCAAAATAAAAATCAAACTAGTAAAATTTAGTTACTGCTGAGAACTTACATTCTTTATTTTTAGGTTCCCCCAGTCATCATCCTGTGAAATAAAATAAAAGACAAGTTAATTATCTTGCAGCAAAAGACAAGCAAGCATTTTCATTAATATTCATCATGTATTTCTAAATATACAACTGTGTTTCAGCCAAGATTACACAACATTAACCCTTTACACATCATCAAGTTTTGTCTGACTGAAATAAAAAGCACCAAAGTCATCTTTTCAATAAGGTTCTTCATCTGTTATTCAACACTGCTTAGATGTAAACAGCTTTTTGAAGCAAAGTCGACTTTATCTCATTGCACCAGAAAGTCTCCAGCAAAGAAATGCTAGAGAAACTTTTGTTAAACAAGCTAAAAAGGAAAAAAGTTGCATTTGGATTCTGAACATGAAACAGTGACAGGAAAAGAAAACCACCAAGCAGAGCAGCGTTTGGTATAAAAGAGTAAAGAAGTGTTTTAAAACAACAGTGTATCTCAAAACTATTTAGCTACAAACTTTTGCCAGTATTTTCTAGCAGTAGGCAACAAACTATGCACAATTATTTCAGAAAAGTGCAATCTGTTTAACAGCTACAACGAAAGACCTTCTGGAGGAACACTTGAAAATATGGTCATTGCTTGTGTTATCACATAATAAAGTTAGAAATAATAGAAAAAACGTGGATTTCTACCTTCAGAGTTCCTCCTTTAACCATAACCTTCTGTCTAGCTGGCTGAACTCCAGTCAGTGCAAATAGCTGGGCTTTGAAGACCATTGGAGGTTCGTCAGTGTTCAGCTCCACGCCATCAAATTTCTCTTTTCCCCATTTCACATTAACTGCAAACAAAATGTTTTGAAACTGGATTATTTCCTAATATACGGGAATGTAATTACCAAGATCACCAAGACTTTATACTGTCTCAAAACATTCAGTTTTCAGGTCTTAAAACCTGTTAATAACCAAGCTAAAGGACACTTTTTTATATGGCACATACTACTTCCAACAAGTCTAAATATATCCTACAAAACCATTGTAAGCAACATATATACTGAGAAACCTTGTAAGAAACGAATGTGTGTAACAGCATCAGAAATCCTTTAGGCAGGTCTTCACAAAAGCAGTTTGGAACCAACTCTCCCATTCTCTTGGTACTGTTCATTGCAAACAAACAAACTTTCTGAAGGAAGTTCAGGGGTGCAATTCCGGTTCAGTTTTCCATAGCATTTCCCTTCTCCTTCAGCAGAAAACAATACAATGTTCTTTAAAAGCAAGGCTACTGATCCCAGGAAAGGTGCAGGATGGGAATTAAGAAGTGAAGTGAAATTTGGTTACACAAAGCATAATTCTTGATGCTGGAAAGGGGATCACAAGCAGAAACATCAAGCAGAGTGGCACAATGGAGTGTCAGCTTCATTTTAGGGAAGTTAGTACCGACCGAGAGCAGACAAAAAAGTGCCTGGAACAAGCCGTGTGTTTCTAATGAACACCTTTGACCACTTCCTATCACTATCACAGGTACAAAAGGCTTCTTCAGCATGCTGAAGGTTTGCTGAAAATCTGTAAAATACAGCAGGCAGCGATATTCTACATGCACAGTAAATGGCTGAAATATCAGAGCTTAGGAAAGCCACATTCTTCTACCTGTGTTTCCGTTTTACACAAATATATTACAGCAACGCTGCCTTTATTTTTTAAACACAAAACTCTTAGAAGTCATAATTTAAAAAAACCCTTCCAAAAAGGTTCAGATTTCAGATGTATGCAGTGCTTGTGATGTGTAATATGATAGAATAATCACAAGTAAGTCTAAATTAGTTAAGACTAAATTAGTCTACAAAGCAACTCAAATGACTGACTTTTCAGTATTTCTAGCAGAAAGTACCTTCTGATTTGCCCAACCTTCTGGGGTTTTTTAAACACATTTATTATTTCACATATTTTAGACCTACCAAGCACACGGCTTTCCCCATTTTCCAGGAAGACAACCCACTCAGTCACCGAACAAGTCAGCTGCATAGATTTTTGGGTTTTGAATTTTTGAACAGTCATGCATCCACTGCTAACTATGCAGAAGAGTTAGCAATTATTAATCTGTAGTGTCACTGGTGGTTTTGTCAGTGTCAGTGCTGGTTTTGACAACTCAGCACTCAAGAGGAGGAACTGAAAAGCATGAGTGTCTTCTCTTAAGAGAACGCAACCAAGACTTCATCCAAAACAAAAGAGAAACTTGTTAATTTGAAAATAATGGAAAGTAAGAAAAAGGAAGGACATATTTTCCCCACTGATCAGAAAACACAGCTCGCACAGACCACAGAATGGGTCAGGTCAGAAGGAACTACAGTGGGTCATCTGGTCCAATCTCCCTGCTTAAGCAGGGTCGTCCTAGAGCACAGGGCCAGGATTATGTCCAGACAGTTCTTGAATATCTCCAATGAGGAAGACTCCACAAAATGTGGATGAGTTCAGGAAAAGTTCTGTTATACTGACATAAGCATCTCAGTTTGACAACCACAATTAAAATAGTGGAGAAACTGTGTACTGATGCCATGTACAACTTAAAAAAACTAAAAAGCCCCAACAGACCAGACCTGTGAGATATAAGCAAGGAAGTGTCACTGGAGTGTCTATGGAAGTGACTTCCATAGAAACTTTGCCTCACGGCAAGGAGGGCAAGAGGAACGCAGTACAATTTAAGTAAGCTTTAACTTGAGGTTTAGGTTAGACATCGGGAAGAATTTCTCCATAGAAGGGGTGATTATCCACTGGAATGCACTACCCAGGGAGGTGGTGGAGTCACCATCCCTGGAGGTGTTTAAGGAAAGACTGGATGTGGCACTTAGTACCATGGTCTAGTTGACAAGGTGGTGATCCATCATAGGTTGGACTCGATGATCTCAGAGGTCTTTTCCAACCTATCTGAGTTTGTGATTCCTCCAGTTTTACCTGGAACATAATGGATTTAAAAGAGCAGAGGTAGACGCACCTAAACAAATTCGGAGGCACGGATGCAGAACTCCGGCTCACCTGACGGGCAGCACCACTTCTCTTTTAGCAGAAAACCCAAAAAAGCCGAGACAGGGCAGTGCCGAGACCCGCGGGACGTGTGAGACACCCGCCCTCCCTTCCTCCCTCCCAGCCACCCACAGGGCCAGGCCAGCACTCCTCCCTCCCGCCCCGCTCCTCGGCCGGGCCGCGCCTGCACGGGCGCTCCCGCCGCGGCCGGTGTTGCCGGAGACCGGCGCATCACGTGTTGCGGCGCTCCGCTCCGCTGCCCTGGGCGGCAACCGCCACGCTCCCCGCCCGGGAAGGGCCGCCGTGAGTGCGCGGGCGCGGGCGCGCTCACCTGAGAAAGGCGCCATGGCGGAGCGGGCGTGTCCGGGCGGGCAGGGAAGTGAAAGGGGGAAGCGCGGCGGGGAGCGGCGCTGTCGGGCGGATGACGGCAGCAGGGCGGGCGGTTGTCGGCGGTCGGGTCCGGCCCCGCTCGGGGTCTCATTCAAAACCAGCCCCGGGATTTGACGCTGCATACTGCGCGGCCGCTCGGCGGAGCGGGCGGGCGTACTTGTCTTGTGCGCGCGCACCGCCGCGACGGCGGGGCCCCCCGCCAGCAGCGGTGAGCGCGCACGGGAGCGGGGCGGCGGCGTCGGTCGGCGGTCTTGCGGTCTGGTCCGGGTCCGGTCCGGGTCCGGGTCTGGTCCGGGTCCGGTTAAACCTGCGAGCCGTGGGCAGAGCCGCCGCTGTAGGGTCTGCGTGGGGTCGGGAAATGGGCCCCGGTGTTGGTGCCGTGGACGGGGAACATGGATGTGGGGAGCGCAAGGCTGGAGGGAGAGTGTGTCCAGTTCGTACGAGAGAGACGTGGAGCCCCTGGAGCGGGTCCAGAGGAGGGCAACAGACATGATCAGGGGGACTGGAGTATCTCACGAGGAAAGGCTGAGAGATTTGGGCCTGTTTGGCTTTACAAAGAGACGACTGAGAGGGGACGTCTTTAATGTCTATAAATATCTGAAGGAAGGGTGTCAAGAGGATGGAGCCAGGCTCTGCTCGGTGGTGCCAAGCAATAGGACAAGAGGCAGTGGACAGAAAGTGATGCACGGGAAGTTCCACCTGAATATAAAGAACTTCTTTACTGTGCTGGTGACCAGGCACTGGAACAGATTGCCCGGAGAAGTTGTGGAGTCTCCTTTACTGGAGATATTCCAGAACTGTCTGGACACAATCCTGTGCCATGTGCTCTGGGATGACCCAGGTTGAGCAGGGAGGTTGGGCCAGATGACCTGCTGTGGTCCCTTGCAACTCACCGATTCTGTGAGAGCTGAGGTGGGCTTATGGACCCCCTGGGGGGTCTGCCCAAATCCGCTGTGATTGCACAAGGCAGGGGGAGGGAGGCAGAAAAAATAAAAAGGTGTCGTGGATGAAATACGTTTGGTTTATAAGAGAAGATGGAGCGAGAGATAAAACTGTAAACAGAAGAACTTTACTGAGGGGAGAGAGGGGATGACTAATCTACCAGCAATGATTTTGAGACTCGGTGAAGGAGTACTGAAACATGAGTGTGATGGCAACAGCCAGGAGCCTTCAGGACAAAATCCTTCAAGTTTTAAAGATACTGAAACCAGTAGATATGGAGACACACAAGTCTCAACTGCTACGAAAGCTCTCAGTATTAGGCTGTGATTAAAGAACCCAAAGCAGTGCTTAAACATACAAAAAGGGAGACCATGCCAGAAAGAAACATCTCTTCCTTGGACCCCTCCTAGATACCACCTCTTGGAACCTGGCAGTCCTCTGCTGCTTACATCTGCAGCTCTTAAGAGCTTCTGACACAGCTTATATCACCATCTGGTTGTCTGCATGTGCACTTCTGGTCCTGCTTTTGCCACAGAAGTGGTATCCAAAAAAAGAAGGATCTTTCCTTGATAAATGTGCTGTTCATCAAATGTGATTTTCAATTCCAAACAGTAGAAGAATGATATACAAAATGGCCATAAAGACAATCCAAAGTTTGAAAGTAAGCCTTAAAATGGAAGGCTTAGAAATTTCAGTCTTGGCTTAAAATTTCAGTCTTTTCTGACTGTCATGGAGAAGAGCAAAAGTTGATTTTATTCAGTGTAGGCTCCTAGATGTGAAAAGGAGGTGTGGGAGGACCAAGGAATGCATTTCACAGAGAAGCTTCAATTGGTGTTATGCTGAAATTAATCTGGATCTTGAATTAAGGTGGAGTTTCCAATTACTGAGGCAATTTAAATATTGATAAAGTTGGCCAGCAAGAGTGATGAATCTTCTGTTACTTAGACTTGCTGAAAGGAGCTTTCTAGAAAATCTTTAATCCCATTCTAGGGTGAGATCCTGCAGATCATCTATTCAAGTGAGAGCAGACCCCAGCTGCCTGCCTGTGAGTCTGGGATGTCTCCAGTGTAGCCTCTTAACACCAACAGTGACCTACATAGAGGCGGTTTATTTGGGACTGCTAAATGGAAGTGGGATGCTCTATTGTCTGAAGTGGCACTGAACACATTCTCCCCTTTAGAGTAACCAACCCTTAGTGGATCAAGGCCCAGGCAGTCACAGACAGTGCATTTCCAGGATTTGAGACAGGCACTAGATGGTGCTGTGCTGAAAGAGAAGCATCGGGGGTTGTATCTACAGGAAAAATCATCCCAACCTCTGCAAGGTGAAAAACCACTACCTCCCTCTTCTTTCCTCCCAGACCGTGTAGGCCTCTTCCTGCAGTAACAGCTGCGTGCCTTTTTCCTTAAGGAGGTAATCAATAGATGCTGGTTTCCCTGAATCTTACACAAACTGTCACAAGGAGTGTAGAGAAAAAGAGTGCAACCTGATCTATACATACGAAATACAGATTACCTTGATGACATTGAAATGGAAAAAATCGATTGAATATTATTAAATGCATTTTTCTTTTAGTGAAAACAGGCCCTGAGGGAACCTTGGTCATCAGCATCTGCCTGCCCTGGCTGTTTCTCTCTGGCCAGTTGCAGGCCCATCCGAGCATGGCTCCTTCCCATCTTGAGCTGGATGGATGCAAGCCAGCGTGGATCCAAAAGTTGGGGCTGTGTCGATAGCAAAATACTGTGCTGCAGGCCAACAGGCCTGGCAGGATTTATAATGCTAGAAGATGGGTCAGAGCAAGTCCAGATCTGTTTAGAAAAGGCTTTTACACTGTGAAATCTCCCTTGGCCCAGTTCTGACGAGCACAAGTGGTAGGTGTATTCTCAAACAGTACAAGCAGGTGCTGTGATACAGTGAAAGGTGTGAGGAAGCAAACCCCTTTCCAAGGCATGCTTTAGGCACCTTTGTAATGCCTGTAACAGAACAAAGATTCATTTTAAATAATCAGAGACTGGGGAGTTAAAATACTGCATTTACATTTTTTGTTTCCTTAAAGGGCGAGATGTATTATCCGATATGTTGACAGGTGCATTTATTAATGTACATTTTGTTTTCTGTGGGGGACATAATGTTCATGGGAACCTGTCTGTGTATCATAGAATGGTTTGTGCTGGAAGGGACCGTGTGCAGGGATGTCATCCACTAGATCAGATTGCCCAGGGCCCCATCCACCTGGCCTTCAACACTTACAGGGATGAGGCTTCCACAGCTTCAGTGTATCTTCTATGTATCTTCAGGCTTGAAACGTTTTAATGACTGTGTATTCGCAGCACAGGTAGGATCCAATCACAGTATCAACTGCCGTCTTCCAGATAATTTCCATGTAAATTAAACTCAAAAAAATAGTAGTTGTAAGTGGTTTAGGTCTAGTATTCCAGTGTCCTGGTACACTACAGTGTTTTACATGTTTAAAAGTTCTTTTCCATGATAAATGTAAGCATTTCAATTCCCTGCACTGCAAACCTTGACTGTCTCCAAATGAGTGCCCAGAAAAAGAGGAACAGAAACCAGATGCTTGAACACAAGTCGGGTGCACACGGTCTTCCCAGCACCATGCAGGGCTGGGCGGGGCCCGAACAGAGACTACCGTGGCTGCCCATGCAGGAGGGATCCAGGGTATGGCACAGCCATGGCACGCCCAACCTGAAAGCCACTGCTACACTTGATCCCTATCTCACAGCTGCTACAAACTAAAACACAGCATCAATAAGGGGACTGCTAATAACAGATGATATAGAAAATGGCAGGGTAAAGAATGCACAGCAACCCAGGAGGTGTTTTAAGTAATATACGCAGTATACCCCATTTCCGTGTTACCTCTTCCATTTCAGTGGTTTTCAAACTTTTTGCATTTTGGGGGCACATGGGGGGGAAGGAACAAGAACAAAACTATTTGCATTTTTTATGTTTGTAACTAATACATTAAAAAAAAGAAAATCCCAGTAGTGTTCACCAGCTCAGAGGAAAGCTCAGCACCTGCTGCCCCACCTCTCGCTTACCAATTCCCCAATTGCTTCTGGCTACAGCCTCAGTGACTACTGTAGCTAAATCCCACCTACGGGAGAGGCCCTATCCTTTTATTACCATGCTGTTTTGCTAGTTACTCTTACCATTTCTTATTGTCTAGGAGAAATATGGCGGCTTGAAGAGGGAATGAAAAAGAGATTTTGGCATTTTACCGATGTTAATGAACTTGTTGTAAAAAAAGTATGAAAAAAAGGTAGAGGCAAATCAACAAAAAACCAATCATATAGGAATCTAGACTTGATTTGTCAAGGAGCATGTAAAACTATAGTGTCACCGGTATGAAGGAAGCCAGGCTGATTTATGCCAGCTCCTCACAGCTTACATGGTCACATGTCTTGATGACTTTCTGGTGCTGTATTAGATGAGTGTAAGCAAAATGTCCCCCTGCTGTAAGAGGAATCATTAGTGACAGGAGTAAAAGCAAAATAATGTGGCAAGAGTCGGATTAAGTGGAGCTGTAGTGAACATGGCAGCACAGATTGCTTTTTTCTGGATGGTAAAGCTGATGCTTCCTGAAAGTTTTGTAACAGATAATTTTTGCCTGAAATATCTGTTTGCACAGTTGAGATCGTAAGCATTACTTTTCCTAGCAGTAGAAACCTTTGGCTGAATTTCTTATTCGAAGTATAGCTATTGCTGTAGACAGGCACCTTGCTTACAGTAAACAAGTGCCAACATCAGTGTACCCGAACACACAAACTGTAATTTGCACGTCTAGACTTTATTATTAAAGCATTTTAGCTGCAATTTATCCCAGACACACTAGTCAATGTAATTTTACACTTCATTATGTCTGCTGCTGCTTTCCCAAGCAAAATCAGCATTTAAAAAGAACTGCAGAACTTCAGCATTGCTAAAAAACTACGAAAGTGACAGTAGGTGCCAATCTGTAGAGCAAAATAATTTTTCCACAATCCTACCCACTAGTCATTATCTATTCATAATGAAGTTTTTGCTATTTTTCAGATTAATGAAATATGAAATTACAAGACATTGCTTTTTTTTATTAATAAAATTACTCAAGCAAGGGTTGACCCTGTAGAGGTAGCCAGTTACACCTAAAGGAAAGCAAAAAAGCAATCCACAATCTAATCTGGGTCTGGAGATACCACAGGCCTTCCCTCCTGCTCCAAATTTCCTATCGTAATGTATGTATTTATGTAAGATATGTTTAATCATTATACTTTATTATTTCCCTTCTCAGTATGTGACAGTAGATTAAAGCAGGTCATAATTATTCCTTGTATTGCTTGACAAGCTCACGACGTGACTGGTTATATGGAAGGTTGTCTTTAGTGTGCTCCAGCCACAGCTTTGAAATTGCTGACACTTCTGATACAGCAATCTCAGCATAGAGGAACTTCCTGAAATTACCACATCAACTGCTTCTATTTATCTATACTTCCCGGCCCTTTGACCTTCAAAGGACATACAATCATTCATGTCCTTACTGCTCTATTGTTCTGCAGGTCTTGGCAGATTACCCAGGGAGATTTAGGGACAGTAGCTTCATGGGATGAACAGGCTGTTCTAAAAAAACCCAAACAAACCTAACCCCAAAAACCCCCACCCACAACCCACCTTGTCTTTTGAACAATGTTCCCTCCCCCAAATAACTGGGATTTCTGAAGCTTCAAACTGGCATCATGAAGGATGAAGCAACGAAAAGGCCAGCTTAGGGTGGTGGTTGAATAATAAATATAAATTAGGCTACTAATTTTAAAATTAGGCAGGCCAGGAGAATAAGGGAATGAAATAATTAAATTTAATGTGGTATTTACTTATTGATGTAGAATACTAAAAAAAACCCCAAAACATTTCAGAGTCTCCTAAGTGTTACAGTGTAAGTGCACCTTGTACCAGGAAGCTGCTGCAATGTCTGAATGCTTAGAAAGATGTTTAAGCTGCAGTCAGGAGAAAACACCATGCCAGTCGTTTTCAAAAGGGTCTTTCCATAAATTACTTTATTTCTCATTAAATGAGCACAGAGTCATTACCATATTAATAACAGATATGTTTATTATTACATATCCATCAGTGCGGCTTTCAATACCACTTGAAACATGCAAATCGTCCTAAGGACGAATCAGTTTTCCAGTGCTTCTTATTTAATACATAACTGCAAAGCCATTATAAATTACTGAGGAGGTATTTGGTTAAGAAATAAAATAAAATAAAACCATACTGCCCATACCATGAATGTATTCCTGCTACAAAGCAAGAGTCTGACAGCATTTACTGAAATTCCTGAATTATCCAGAGTTTTGCGTCATATGCTTTTTGTTTGCATTGCCTACACATCTCTTGGCTTATGAACCAGAATCAGTCTTTCTTTGTAAGAGGAATTCTCATTCAAAGATTGTACTTAATTTAGAAAATGCATCTAGCATCTACAAATACTTCAACCAATTAAAATTCAGTAAAAACTACTGATATGCAACAGTTTTTTAGAGGTTTCTTTAGTTTTAGGTTTCTACATTTATTGACATGGCAATAATACAATTATCTCAAATCAAGGCACTAAAAGAACAATGTAAAACCAAGTAAAAGTGTTCTAAGAATAATTTACAGTTCAAACAGTGCATATATTTCTTAAATGTTTGTTAACTTAATGTACGTTATCATTTAAAATTGTAAGGCAATACATTATACAGTTATAGAAATGATGTACCCCAAAATATGCTTCCAAACTCCGTGGTTCTTTTTGCTGTTAGTTTCTAATGCCTCTAACAATAAAATAATTCAGTATGGCTTGGCAAAAATGCATAGATTAAAGGCAATTACTTGTTTCCCCCCTTTACAAACCTGCTGCATCAGTATTTTGTAAAGCATAATGCAAAATATTTAACACTTTGATCCATTCCATAGTGGGTGGTTAGCATTAAGGCTGTAAAGAACTCTGCAGTGAAGGCACTGAAGTTCAAGTGATAAGGCTTCATTTTAAGCTAGTTCTGCAGTCTTCAAGAGCACAACTTAGAGTCTTGAAAGCAATTGCAGTCCTTCTCATTGAGAAACCTTCCTCTTCTACTCGGTTTCATATGCTCATCTTGACATAAATATCCCCTTCACAGGGTTAACAGTCCTTTTCTTTCACTGGTATGAAGAAAGTTGGCTGCATTTCATTGTGATTGACAGGCTTTTTTTAAAAATCCAAAAAGGCAGCACCTCTTTTTTTTTTTTTATACACCTAGCTAAGCTTTATTTGCTTTAACTTGCATTACATAGTAATAATTAATCTAATCTACCTTGAGGCAAACCCGCAATTAAACACCCTCAGCGTGCTTTTGTGCCAAAGCAAGGAGGAGACAGTAATAGCAATCTTAACCCTGAAGCCTGTGATAGTTATGTTGAAAGGAACAACAGCCTGTCTGCACTGCTCTGTGTGGTTAAAAAAAGCCCTGTTTCTCTGACTGCATCCCATGAGATTCCATTAAGCACTGTACATGTGGTTAGCTGGAACAAAGAAGAAAACAGACAATTAATAACAAATATAAAAATTAGCTTCATAACATCAGTGCATGTTTGCCAAGAGCTTCATGAAGAAAATACTTCATGTTAATGGAGTATTTTTTTCAACTGACACGGTACAATACTAGGATCGCACCTATATGATCTTCCACAAACTCTTCTTAATTTCAAACAACATTAAATGAACACAGAGATCAGACAGATGATAATAATATTACTGCAGCTTTCCAAGTGATGAACAGTAAACAATTATGGGTGTATTCATGGCAAATGCTAGGTGACCCTCTTTCACTTGCAGGACAAGAAAAGGCTCTCTAGGCTAAGAGCACGCGCATGCAGCTGCCAGAGCTCACCTGATGCACAGGAATTTTGGTTGCTTGGTTGGTTGTTTTCTGTTTTAAACATGCATTAACTTGACCAGGTGCCCAAGTCCAAATAGATCAAAAGAAAACACCTCGGCTGTGCTGATACAATGTGAATAAATCAGCATTCTATGAACTATGAAGTGTAGTTTCCAATCTCGAAGCAGTGCTGCAAATGCCAGCGAGTTCATCAAGAAGTTCTGATTCATATTTATTAGTGGTAAGTTATTAAAATGAGGAATAGAACTTAAGATGAACTTTTATATGTGAAGCTTCTTTCAGTGGGTCTGAGACACCTCTCCATTAAGTCAAGGAAGTGCTGTCTACCAACAGCAAAGAAAGGTGAGTCAGACCCCGAATGAAATGGACTGAAATGTCTTCAAGCATGTGTTAATGTCTGTATCAGTTCCACAAAATAGGCAATGCCTGCTTACATGGTAGGACTCCATCACCGAGGGCAAGTTCTGCTATACTGCCTGATAAGAGAACAATTTTCAGATACTTAACATGTGTATCCCATACAAATCATCACTGCTTCTCCTGCTCCCCTGCCTAAGAGGTGAGGAGAACTGCAGGGTGCAGAGTCTTGAGTTCAGAAAAGCAGATCTAACAGTTTGCTGCCTCCTGAAAGGAAAAGAGCCTGCTGTTGCTGCTGTTTCCTCACTTTATCACCTTCCTGACCCTCCTATTTACCAGCCCTCAGCTTTGGCAATCACTGCACTTCTTCTTAGCATGCTGATCCACTCACTAGCTCAGCAAAGTAAGTCTACACATTTTTGACAGTCAGGAAACTGAATTGTGGACCTTCATGGAAAGGTCCAAAATGGATCATTTCAAGCACTTCCCCAGGATCCACTGAGAGAAAAGCAGGGAAGGAAGACACAGAGGGGAAATGCTCTGTCAGATTAGCTCAGCTACCATGCAATCACGGTAAGTGTTCAGTACATAAGATCCATTGCAAATTTATTTAATAATCTAAATTTAAACATCTGGTACATCGGAAGTGAATTTTCCTAAAATAAATCCAATAAATCCAATGCCTCTTCATTCTAAACATATGGGGTAAAATATGCAATGGTATGAGGACACAGGCTGGGCATACTCCATCACACCAGCACTTGTCTACTTCATAGATACAACTAACAACAAATTTGTCTGAGAAAGCCACAAAAATGTCCACAGTAGAATAGCCAGAAAGAGAAGTTCCTACCTGGCCTTTTCCTAATGCTTCTTTGTTCAGTATAACTCTGAATCATTTCATTAGTTGCTCACACTGCCCTGCAGGTGCCACACAAGCTCCATTACATCCCAGTCAACCCAGTGGCAGCTGTCTGATGGGGACATGCCACAAGCAGCTCCTCAAGCATCAGCAAGGTGCAGGGGCTCCCCACCTGCCCCCTGCACACATCTCCATGCAGCACAACAGGCCGGGAACACGCACATACCCAGCACCCTCGCTGGTCAAGTGCTGTGCCTCTCTAAATGGCTTTATCTCAATATGATTCTTCCCCCATAGTCAGTGCCTACAATATGCAGCATTGAAACAGAGTTTCCTATAATTAATTGTTTTTTCTAAGAAGCTCTGTCAGTATTTGACATCATTAAGAAGCAAAATTCTAGGGTCAAATATCAGTTACGTCATCAGACTCACTGACGGATTTGGGGTCAGTCTAAAAGAGTGATATAAATGTTTTCTGTCTGATCCACATCCGTGGGATCTGTCTGTTAGATAAATCCAAGCAGTCAAAGAGATAAGATACCATGCAGGTATTAACTTCTGAATTGACAGAAAACCTCACAGCTTTATTTCTTCCCAAGAACTTGGAAGATCTCCCTGGGTGATGGGGAAGGGTGGCAACACAGGCAGTACACTGGGGTAGATGCAGAAAATGCAAGACTGAAGTATTCTGAACAGTTGATCTGACCTGATACTTCACTAGTGCAAGACTTCACCCTTCCTCCTTTCATTCTTGAGACTCTTCCACAAACCACTGCAACTTCCGAATCCAACAGAAAACCACATGCTTTTCTTCTGTGGCGTGAGGGTTGGGGGTTTTTTTGTTGTTATGCTTTGGGTTTTTTGGCTTTCCTTTAGTCAAAACATTCCTGGATTAATTTTCTGCTGAAAAATAGATCAGTTGACTCTGGTAATCCGTGAACCATGAACTGACAAAGGATAAAGCTCAGGAATGTGCAACCATCCTCCTTCTGCTGCTGGTGAGCTATTAGATCTTTAGGATCCTCATTGGATCTTTAGGATTTTAAAACCAGAGCTTTAATGATGGTGTTTCTCATTTCTTAAAAAAGTTCCATTCACTACTTGTGTATTTCTATGATTCTGTAACACTGTCACAGGACAAACAGGATTAATAACAGAAATGGTCTGGATAACCGATCTCCCCAAACTGAGCCTTTCCTTTAAGAGCTACTACAAATTTTCAAATATGCAAATCTGTTCATTCTATAACAGATTAGCTGCAAAGCTGTCCTTGCTAAAGGAAACTCCAAGATAGCATTTCTATTAAGAGAGAGTGGAAAAGAATTGATTTAAGAAAACGGATTTTCTTCCATTTAAGAGTATGAATTAAAGCTGGTTATTACAGCTACCAGAGGACCTTGTAAGGATAAATGGAAAGGAAACTATACCCAGAATATAACTCAAAGAGTCTATTGGAAAAGAAAGTCTTCAATTCTAAATACCTAATTGTGAAACAAAGAAATATGCACTTTCTTTACCGAGGCAAGGCTTGACAAGGCGGAGAAAAGAATCTGTATACTCAAAAACAGAGGATGATTTCTAAAACGTACAATTAGAATCTTCCAAGTATTGTTTTAGATTATTCCAGTTAATACACCTTAAAGATGCAAGTAAATAACATATTAAAAATAATTCTTTCCAACCCCTCTGGCTGGTTGGTTGATTTTGGGGGAATTAGTCTTAAAGTATCTGGCTAAAGCCTCTGGAAGGGTCTAACACTTTTCAGTAAATCTTGGAAAATTGAGGACTGAAGGAAAAAATAAGTTTGGAAATACCACAAAGCTTTATAAAACTTTCTGGAAGTTGAGAGAAATGGACACTTTGTAGACAAGATAAATAGTTTAACAAGATTCTCTTGCACAAGTACACACAATGTAAGTACATAACAAACATGACTGAAACCCCCGGGAATTAACAATTACTAATTTATCTTTTTTTGGTACAATACAGAAGATGCCACTATTCAGTGAGGAAACTCTGATTTTACCGTCATTCTTAGCTCAGGTTTATCACTATGTGCTTTTCCACTGCCCTCACCCTTATTTTTAACAGATTTTTACAGAGAAGACTGTAGGTAAAACTGCCCACTTCCCAGGAAATCTCCCCATCAGAAGTGTTTATGTGTTTCAGAACTTTGGCTTGATTAAGTGCCAGTGTTGAAAAATGTAAAATTACATCATGGTTCTGTTGTGTTCCTACCAGTTGAACTGTAACTTGTGAACTGAGACTTTGTTCAGTGTTTGTGAATATGACTTCTCCCCCAAAGGCTCTGGCACAGCTACATGTTCTTAAGACAACATGCTGCTCACAGATTTCTTTTTATGTTGGTCTCCTCACGCTGTTGCATTGATTATCATCTCTAATACCAAACTGCCTGCAACATTACTGATTTTTATATTGACAGCTTTGTATTTGAGGCCTAAAGTAATTTTCTTGAATGAAATTTATCTTGAGGACCTTCACTGAATATATTACTATCTCAAAACTATGATCCCTGGGAACGTTCAAGGCCACATTAGATGGAGCTGATCTAGTGGAAGGTGTCCTTCCCCATGGCAAGGGGACTGGAACTAGGTGATCTTTAAAAGGTCCCTTCCAACCCAAACCACTCTATGATTCTGTGACTGCTTATGTTTTAGGACATAAGTCTTAGGGACAAGAAAATCAGCACCCTTTGTATCTTTTCGCTTACAAACTTTTCAGTAAAATCAGGGATACTATTTCAGACACTACAGACTGTTTTTAATGGGTCTTGAGGCAAATAAAGCTGAGAATAGACAGCAAAATTTAAATGTAAATCTGGTAGTAAATTATATTGACTGGAAATACCATATAAAATATGGTCCTCTGCAGGAGGATGTTTCATGATACACCCAGTGTCTCTTTACATGCAAAAGTTCAGGGTTTTTTCGTGCAAGGAATGTTTGGTAGCCCTGCCAATCTAGGAAGACTTTCCCTACTGAGACACTAGTTTCCATTTACACTGTCAATTCAATCAGTTAGCTGGGGAGAAAGGGACACACATACTATAGGAGGAAGGTAAGGCAGGTTGAAATCAGCTTACAGTAACCTAACATTAAGAAAACATATTTTACATCTTGCCCCAGCTAATGCACAGGGTCACAAACAGCTTACAAAAACAACTGCTGAAATAGAAGACAGGGAATGAGTAAGCAGGGAGAAAGAATGGAACCAATACCTAAGCAGCCTTCCAACAAAAGAAATGTCCTAACAACAGACTGAGAATCTATAAAGTTTTTCACTTCACCCCCATCTGCAGAAGACTTTTAGCTTACACAGGCTCTATGAGTCAATCCATGGACGGGATGACTACATGGATACTCCTTGCAGTTAAATGCTGTTGCTGACATATTTGCTGAGTCTTGCCTTTAAACAGGACAAAATGCAACCAGCTCCCTTGCATGTATTGGCAGGCCAGGTACCAACTCTACGCTACCTTTCCAAATGCGAAGAACCGACAAATTTACCGTGATAGCAAGAGAATTCTGTCTGCTCCTTCCTTTGGGATTTGAGCAGAGATTTAGATCAGCAGTTCAACAGTCGTAACTGTGGAATTATTTCATAACTTCGCATTAAATAGGATTTATACACAGACACTTTTTTAATCAAAAAGATACTTAGTTCTTGTAGTTTATTTCTCACCTGGTTTTCCCAGAAGTATTTTTAACAACTTTTCGGAATGACTGATTTGCTGAGGATCTTGTAGACATAGTTCTAGGAGAAGCACGAACAAAAGTAGATGGTGGTGTCTTAGGGATCTTCTTTACTAAATGAGTCACCCACTTCTTCTGTTCATCTTGACAGGATGCCAATAATAGCATATCTCTTGCTGAAGTTACATCGTAACTCACTGTAAAAGGAGGAAAATGATTCAGTGAAAATCAGGACTTGTTATCAAAATCAGAATTATGACATACTAACTGTGCCACTGGAAAGAACAAATATCCATACTTGTATTGGATTTATTTATATATTTTTGAAAGATAACAAACAGCAGGGGAGATTATGAATAAAATATTCTTCAATATTTGTCAGTCTGCATTAAGATTCTTGAGCTTACCATTAATATCCAAGAATTGAGAAAACTTACACCAATTGCAGTCTTAATAAGCTGAAAAGTTGTATGGATGCCTTATGGCCAAGTTCCAGAGTACGCACCCTGAATGCTCCACTTCACAGGAGCACGGAGAAGAAACCTTTACTCCAATCTGTGAGGTGGCTGAAGAACCACTCTGCAAGATCTTAGCAGAGTTTGGTGATGCAACCACTGCAACTGTCCCTAAAGTGGGCCGGGTATAAGTACAGAGAGAATGATTTGGGAACCAGGGAGCTGCCCAGTACTTGGGCACAAACCTTCAGGGAACCTTTTGCTCTCAGGGCTCTCAGCAGAGCCCCATCAGTTACACCATGGAAGGCTACAGAGGACTGCCACAGCTGCCTGTTCATAAGCAGTGTAACAGCCTATTGTTTTAATCTTCCACATTTAAAACGATAAAACTCTAATTTTAGGTTTAGTTTTAAACTAAAGTGCTTTTATTTGCCTCCAATAGTTTAACAGGTGTGGCTAAACCATGAAGAGAATAGAGAACAGAAAAAAACATGAGTATACCCTTGCATGGTGCAATTAATTCCTCCTTTTTATCCAAGTGGTCTCTGTGGCACTTCACATGGCATCTTCGACATTCTAGGGCAGCAGGGGGTTTGAAGACATGCCAAAGAGGTTTGGCACAGGCCTCACAGTTGGCTGGAAAGTGGTATAATGTGGGAATAAATTCATGGCCCTTGTGATTTAGAAAATTTGTCTTCTCTGCCGGCTGTACTGGTTCTACCTCCAAATCCTTCCTGCATTCCCCCTCATTAGCATAGAGAATCTGAAAAAGAATGCTGCTGTGTTATTGTTGAAGCACTATGTACTTTTATACCCTTTTCAAAGAAGCTGCCAAACTTCCAAGAGAATTAAACAGACATGAGAATAAACTTCTTTTTACCTGGAATATTTTAGGAATTTCTTCAGTTTCAGCTCTATATACATCTCCTTGAGTTACAGGCCGGACATGAAACAGCTTACTAAATTAGAAGAAACATAAATCAGAGAATGCTAAAAGGCTACATATGTTTTAAAACAGTTATCAAACTGCTTTGAAGTTCTTGGAAATTTTGCTTATGCAAGCAATACAACCTACTTCAAGGCTGCAATATGATTGTAGGAATTAATTCATAAACCATATAGATCTTGTCTACCCAAGAAAGAGCAAAATATTCTGTAGCATGGAAAGAGGGTTACCTTACAACGAGCTCAAGATCCATCATGGCAAATTTGCGCATGAAAAAGGCTTTCAAATTCCTCCTCAGAACACTAGGAAGCCTAACATTATTGCTAGAATAGCCTAGTGATAAACCTGTATGGAAGTAACCATAGAATACTACTAACTAGTTTTTTTACTAAATTGTTATGAGTTGATAAACAATCAATGCTAAAACATCACAAAAGGAAATCTGGGGCACCAGCTGTCGAAAATGCTATTAAAGTTGGAACAGACATCATCTTATACTCAGTCAAGTCCATCTATCCCAACATCCTGTTTTCAACAGTAGCCGTAACAGATGTTTATGAAAAGAGAATAAGAGAAAATAACTCTTTTCCTGGTTATAGGCAATTGGCAGCTTAAGCACTTCCTGAGTTTGAGATTCCTTCCAGACCACTGTATTTGTTAGTCACTTACAGACCTATTCATGAATTCTAAAACCTTTTTTCAATTACTACTCTATAAGGTCCTATAATGTCCATCAGTTGTTCAAACATCACAGTCATGTATCAGTGATGGGCTTCAGTGATATTTGACACAATTTTCCTCATGTACAACAAATGTAAAGGGATCACAATTAATTTATTTTATCACTTTAAACAGAAACCATCTGGAAAAGTTAGAAATGCTTTGAACTAGATGAGCATTGATACTTTCTCTTTTCTCTAACTTTTAGCAATAGCAGAACAAAGAGAAAGCAGTATCTTCTGTTAACAGCACGCTGAAATACAGATAGACATTTTCCAACTAGTTTGGGAAATTAAAAATTATTTATGGAATTTTGATTTCAAGCTTTTAGATTTGTTATCAGTTATCTCACACACAAGGCTCTTTTCCCAATTTGCATCCAAAACTACCAGTAACTTTACTTACTCTATATCTAGTACCATAGACGGATTAGACTGGTCCTTGTCTTTTTCATCATTGTAGAACAGTATCTTTTTACTGCTCACCACAACATACTGTGGAAAGAAAGGATAAAGAGAAGTTAAAATTGCATTTTAAAAAGCAACATTTATCCTAATGTTCTCCTACACACACATGTAAAGCCTGAGTAAAGGAAATTTTTTAAACTAATATCAAGACATATTTAAATATTCATGCAGGCAGATACACTACAGACAGCTGGGCAATGCTACAGCTGCAGCAACTGTGTATTTTCACTGAAGCACCATAAAATGCTTGTCACAATTCTGGAAGTCCATCTGCACACAAACTCACAAATTTCAATTGCTACTGGCATGTTACCATGAAAATTATGTATCACAGAGTGATACAGTGCAAAATCTATCATTTGATGGTAAAGTCATAAATGACTTCTCTAGTTCTACAGACCTGCACCAAACTACTGGTAGTTTAGAAGAGATTCTCACAGTGCCAGCTAACTATTTCCTACACTTTCAATTTAATGAACTGGTGAAATAAAGAGACAAAATGAATCAGCAGAAACAGAGGTCTGGTATACTTTCCAAATCTAGGAATGACAGCTGAAACTGTCCACAAGCATAAGCTCAGTGACAGCAGTGGCAGTGGCAGTTCCCTCCCCTGCAGTTTCAAATGTTTTAGAAACAACTAAATGGTATGAGGTACTAAAGAGGACTAAAAAGAGGCAAACTGACTGCTCTGTCTATATTGAACTCCATGTATAATATGACCCAGAAGCAGGGGAAAGGACAGAAAACCATGAGAGTGAATACACCAACAGTTCATCTTGAATTCCAGTTACTGGTAGGTAACTGAATGAGTTTCTGCACAACGAAGATAATGACAATTTAAATTAATAGTGTTTACTCCTTCTACAAGAGGAGGTTTCAACCTCCTCATTACACAGGACTTTAAGCTGACCTCAAAACCTGAATATGAAAGTTACCTTAACAAATTTATAGAATAGCATTTTAGAAATGTGTTGCGTGAGCTGTGTGCTACAGCTGTAAATCTCAATTACTGAAATGAATCTTAAAAAGCCACAGAGGGTGTTTTGGCCCCAACTTAAAGAGCTTTCAGCCCTTTAGTCACAATTCTTTAATGGAAAGCCTGATCAACCTGAGTAGGTACTAAGTTGTAATAGTGTGAGCCTCTAGTGCTTTTTCCCACTGAAGAAAAAGACTGCTTCAATTCCTTTATCTACTTCAACAGAAAGCTAATGCATTTTTTGTTTTTGAAGTGTGCATTTCTGCCTTTCACAGACAAGACCAAGGCCTTAAGATGACAACTACCACAGATGCAAATTCTGACTGCAAAGGAATTCAGTTATCACATTATATACAATTCTTGGTTAAAGAACAATTTAACCTCACAAAAGAAAAGTTATGTACAACAGCCTTGATATCCTGTTGTGAACATATATAAAAAAAATCTTCTGACAGCAGTTCTGTTCTACAGTGGTTTGGGAAGGACATTTTATCACCTCCACTCGGGATAAAACGAAGCTCCAGATAAAAGCATGGCTAACACATTTTAGCGTTAGCTTGAGGTATAACTCAAGTGTTTATTCTCAAATAAGTTTTCCACACTCACCCTTTTCTAACTTAAGCTAAATGACTCAGAGGGCACGGGGCAAAAACATCAGTGCTACTGATATTTGAGTCAGAAATGCAGCAGCTCAAGTTGTAACAACTCCGGCATCAACCCAATTGCAGTGCTAATGCAATTTTGCTTTCCATTTAAGTTGATCTGGGCATGCTTATATTTGAGGCTGCATACCTCCCACCAAGCCCAAAACTGAAATTGCAGTAGAATTTGGAACAGAAGCACCTGAGGAGGCTGACTCCACACCAGCTTGTTTCAGCTGCAGTACAGTTCAGCCAACAGGACACACATGTAAATCAGCATGGCTCCTCGCTACTGTGTGTCACTGATTTGAGCCTCAGCTAGTTCAAGGAATCTTACCAGTATGACTCATGACAGAAGCATCCATCTGTAGCTCAAATTCCTTCAAAGTGTAAGTATTACTCGAACTAGGAAAGTATGAATGGAGTAACTGCATAAAATATCTTGAGGGAAGTAAATATGCCTACACTGGCCATGCCCAAAGAAGCTCAGATATAGTCCTTCACTGGAGAAGCTGTATTTATCAAGAGATTTAACATTTCAACCATCAGAGGATGCAAGAATAATCTCCACTTCTAAAAAACAACCATAAAAGGCTACTGGAGGTATTCTGACAGGAAAATGATGCAGTATTTTAAATAATCCAGAACAGAACAAAGCTACATGATTTGTGCCTAGGCACAGTCACTTTTGCTTGTGGACACTGTCAAAAGTCTGACAGCAACCCAGAAAATCAATTCAGGAACAAGAGGAGTCAAGCAGCCTTAGCTATCAAACAGAACAAGTTGTGGAATAGATTTACAAACAGGTGTGTTTCGTGAGACACCTGAAGAACATTCAAATGCTACTGGCATTTGAATCAAATATGGCATCAAGAACATTCTAACCTCATCCTCTAGATTTCCCTCACTTCTGCTAATAAGGAGACAAAGTGAAACAGAGAGAGAACAGAATTTGAGGTATCTATAAGAAACCCCAGATTCCAAACTGTGGTAACCAAGCATTTTCAAAATGGCACTTGTTCACATTGCCTCTCATCTGAGGGGCTGGGAGAATACCTTAAGCATCCATTAGCTGAAATAAGGCGGAACTTAACACTCACTCTCTGCAAGCCATAATAGGTGGTGGGTTTAACTTACAGACAAATCAATGCAGTCTGATATTGATGTAAAAATAGTCTGGTCTGGAACTCAAAATACGTAGATTGTATAAAGAAGGCCATGTTAGCCAAGTGAAAACAGGAATACTTGAAAGAAGTAGTTCAGCAGCTAAAGGTCCAATGCAAACACTTAAGTGCTTCTTTGACAGGAATTAATTCCTTCTCCCTTAAATTTTGTAGGAACCACTTCTAACACTTGTAGAATTTGAATGTAAACAGGAGCATTTGAGAAAGACCTTTTAGCGGGAAGCAGAAAGTTACTTTGAAAGTGTCGTGAATAAACTGAATCATTCCCAACAGTGATCTTTGAATTTAAGAAGATGCAGGGAAACAAACTACTTTGTACAAACTGCTTGTAAAATTTACAGAATTCTGGTGACCATGTTCACTTAGGCATTTAATTATACCAAAGAATGTTCACAGAGGGGAACTGAAAAGACAGAAAAGATAATCAGAAACTAGTTCTAAGCATCTCAGTTTCAACATCTGACATTTCAAAGAAGCAGATCATAACCTCTGCAGAGGCAAAAGAGTACTGTTTTGTTTGGATTGGGAATTCCAGCAAAGAGATCCAGTTTCTGAAAGTAAACCAGTTCTTTTCAAGAGACACTGGCCATTTTAAAGGTAAGGAAGATAAAAAAGTCCTTGGAAATCATGTGTGGCAAGTTATAGTGTGATGTCTGTGTGTGAAGGTCTTCCATGACCTTCAGAACATTTAGATGTAGTATTCCCTACTCTCTCCTGTCAAGTTGCACATGGAGCTTCTTTTTTAGTAACAGGATTATAAAGAAGTTTACTCAAAGAAGAAATGAGATTTTTAATTATTCCAAAATGCCCATTGTAAAGCATTTCCTCACCCAACTGTTGTTAAATTTGCACAAAGTCATTACTAAAGATTTCAAACTGAACTTGAATTTTCTTGTTTCCTTTTTTTATACACACTAAGTTACTCTTAATTATTTTGTTTGGTTCTTAAATATGAGTAGTAAAACCAATTCAGGGCATGCCTAAAAACTTTTCTAATTGAGGAAGAAAAAAAAAAAAAAGACATTTGTACCTGTTTCTTCCAGCCATGCCGCTTTATATTTCCTTTGTTTGGTACTGAAAGCCAACCTTCAAGTCTTGATTCTGGTTTTTAAAAAATGCATATTTAATAATTTCACGTATTTATAACAATAAAGCAGGATAACACAAAAGCAAACTACTACGAGAAAGGAAAATGTACCACATGCAGTAATAGGCAATTACCTATTCAGCAAAGCGGAATAAAAAGCACAGCTAAATAAAATGAAGATATAAGCATTTAATTCATGCTTTATCACAAGCCAACATCTGATTACACAGTTACTGCACAATAAAAGTAAAGCTGTTCTCCTTGATGCCAACATCTAACATTGTATGTAAATAGTTTGCAAAGAGCCAGGCAGGAAACACTTTGCTTTGAAAATATGTTACAGTTTAAATTAAGAGATTTTTCAATATAAACATAATTTAACATTCAGAGGGGCTATATGAAAATAATCAGCAGGAAGATGCAGGAAGTAAAACAAATCAGATCCATATTTTCCACGGGAAACAAAAAAGGGAGAGAGAGCACAAGAGCAGGCAAAGCTACAAGGGTGTCCCCATTACTCACAGAAGATAAGCATAGGAGATAATTAAATAAGGAATGCAGGAAGAATCAACTAGATACAAAGAATAAGAGACAAGCATTTTATTCAAATTTTCAGTGAAAAATTCTCCAAAGAGCAATGTAATAATGTGTGTTCCCACTACAAAACTACTGAAATAATTTAGCAATGATATAAAGAAGGGCCACAAGAAAATTGACATTCTGCCTAATGTGAATGGTAGATTTAAAAAATCCTTCCAGCTAACTAACAGTAGTTTCTAAACTTTAAAATTATGAAACCAGACAATGATAGTGAGAAGCTATTGTTATTCCATTAACCTGAAATGAAGTAAAGTAACCAGTAAAGTCCCACAATTTTGGAAATGTTAGAATGAAGTAATCAAAATTTCAGTCCATAAATCTATTTCACAATTGAGAATTTTTTTTTTAATTATTGTAAAAATGTGATTTGAAAAAAAAGTGTCAGAAAACAGAAACAGAGCCAATAGCCAATGCATGTATTCTTCATAATAAACTTAACTGGCAGCACTGAAAACTTCTAAAACATTAAGTTAAAGTTTTCTGAACTATTCTCCACAAATACTTATGTAAGAAGGAGCTACTGGTCCCTTTTAACCTTCAGGAATAACTCTGTGAGGTATATTGCAGCAAGCTCCACAAATACACCCAAATATCTAAGTTATTGTCCATATGCTTTGCTCTGTAAAATTACAGTGAGACTGACAGCCTAGCAAGGTATTAAAGTCAGGCATGAAAAAGACTTTCCCATATTAGCCTTACAGCATTACAATATTTAGAAGATGACTGCACTTAGAAATACAGAATCATTTCCTAACATTCCTCCACACAGAATAGCCTCAAAATACTGTGGGACCACTGAACTACTGAAATCAATCAGAAGAAAGCCATGACAGTAGAATTCATTTCAGTAAGAGAATATCCCAGAAAAATGAAGGAAATCTGCACTTCCCTGCCTCTCCTATCTCCATAAGAAAAATGGGGTTTGGAGGTTTTGCCCTCAACCCCTCCCCTCTTCTTGATACAGTAGCTGTGGAAAAGGAAACCTATTTCCTTCACGTCTACAGGCATCACCGACAATGCTTACCTTGTTTTGAACACCTTGATTCTTACACCAGGAGAAGAGTCTTCCATTTTTAGAAATTACAGAAAGACCCTAAAACTCAACTCCTCCCTTGCAAAATAAAGGGATTAATTGCTAATAAAGAACATATTGTGGATGACTGCAGTTCAGAAGGAACACAGGAAGGATGACTGTTGTTCAAAGAGAATATGTATGCATCTGTATAAATTGCAGCATATGAAAATCTGGAAAGATCCAATAATAATACATTTTAAAAGATGCTTATAGGGACAGTATGAGCAGGAGTTGTTCTAAGTTCACTTCTATTTCGGCACATTCTGAAAACAATTTCAAAAGAAGTAGGAAGTGAATGAGGTATTTCAAATGAATCAGTTGACATTCTTTTCTGTCTACTACAAATCTATTTTAGTGAGCAAATTCTGTTTGAATGAGAGATGATTTCTGAGCTGTGAATAACATCTTGCAGTTGGAAATAAGTTTCTGAACACACTCCTTTTCAACAAAGCTAACATTCGTCTGGAACCAAATGTACTCTTAAAAGGGTAGATGAGCTCTTTCGTTCCAACCTTGCCACAAAGGATTCTTCCAAGTAATATTTATAGTGCATTTTAATTTCCCTCGACAAGTTAGCAAGCACAACTGCAAATGCTCATCTGGCCATTTCACAAATATTTGATCCAGAAGAATAATATTTATGAGTGTTCTGATTAAGTAATTAAGAAAATATGGGCTATCTAGACTATGAAAAAGATTCTTCCATCCCTGTCTTTAAAAATAGCCTCAAAACTATTGCCTTAAAACGTCCCTGTATTTTGGAAAGAATCACAGAATTGATACTTTATTTGCAGTCCAGAAAATCTGAGATAGGCCTCAAAAATATCTGATGGCTTAGGTCTCAAAAATATCTTACGGCTAGCTGGATCTGAATAGGATATGAAGAAAGAATTTCATAAAGGCTACAGATCTTACAGTTATCTCTGAATATATTTTAAATTGAGATTTTTATTCTAAACATCTTCATGGTTAGTATTCATACTGCCAGGATTCATAGGGATTCAGTATGATAACAGTGAGTTCTAACTGTAAGACTTCAATAAACCAAGTCTTACAGACAAGACAACCATGGCTGTACTGATTTACGAGATGTTTTGTTGTTCTGGAGCTAAGTAGCACAGGCGCTTTCACAAGCGGCAGAGCACCTCTTTCCAATGCTTTAGAATTCCTACTCCTCGAGACTCTTCCACAGTTAACAAAAACATGGAGATACTACCTTGCTAATTCTTTCCAGTCCACTCTTCCCACTTGATTATTTCCTTCCTCAGACTGTCTTACTATAATTTCATGTGTATCTCACCAAGGACTGCCAACTGGATCTTGCCTTGAAGTTTATTCAGGTGACAGCTACTTGCAGGTACTTCAGAAAGTCCTTGCTGAGTCCATATTGCAATAAAACTGTTGGCTTAAATGCTCCGTGTTTATTATTCCCTCCTATCTTTGCACAAAACATGGTTTATAACACATGCTGTAAAATATTATGTGCTGCAGTTAAACCTGTAGGTCAGCTCAATTGCTCAAATTATCTTGCCAATCAGATGAAAAGAAGCAATTCACAACAGGTTAAGTGCCCTATAACAGCTAGGAGAAAAAAAAACTTAAGTTCCTGATTATGTTCTGTCTTGACAAAGAAGAATTCTGTTTACAATCATGCAAGTATTAAGACTTCCTAAGTCCAGCCAGGAGGAAGAGGCATTCCAAAGGCACCATTAAAAAGCAAATCTCTCAGCTGTTTCAGCAAGGACTGTTAACACTGGAGATATCAGCTGAGATATGAGCTGCTATCTGAATCAATAATCAGGAGTGAGAGTTACTAAACATGCCTAGAACTGAATACAAGGAAAACCTTCCTCCATGTTGTGATTTTTCCACCTAAGTAAGCAAAAGCCTGAGAACAGCCTGGATGGTCTAAAGGGGCCAATCCCTACCTTGGGAGAGCATAAACTGCCCTGGGAGCTACCAGAACTTGAGGGGTATTTAGCTCAATGACAGACAGAAACCACCTCCAAGTGAAATGCGGCTGTAAAAGGTGTGTTACCATGTGATTTCTCTGTATCTACCTCTAAATAGAGAATTTTTTCCTTAAAATTTTCTGAGTATTAAAAATTCATTTTAGTATTACCTTGAGTTTATTCAAATCTTTCTGACCCCAAAAGTTTACAAGAGGCTCTTCCCATAAATTGTGAATTCTACTTTTGTAGCCTCTCTGGTGGCTGGTAACCTAAACTCCCCAATTAGACAAGACACGAACCTCTCTGCCATGCAGGACAGCAGAAAATGCCAAAGAACCAGGGTCTCTCTGGAATTCCAACAACTTTACTATTACACCATTTCATACCAATTTTTTTCTTCTATTAAACCAGAGACTGCCTGCCCACTGCCAGAATTGAGACTATGGAATCATTCTTTTATACATGTTCACATTATTTTGTGTCGTCATTTTTTTTCCCCTGGTGATGTTTTTGCTGTGACAGGAAACTGAATAAATCATACTATAATTACTTATTTTGAAATTTGACAATTTATTTGCTTTATATTTTTTTTAGGAATGTCTTTGCTTTAAGAACTGGTGCAACAGACGGAGAATCCTATTGACTGCTCATCACATCCAGCTCTTAAACAAGATGCTGTTCAAGGTGCTCTGAAGGAATGCCCATATTTGGGCTATGGAAGTGATGGGAACTTATCACATAGTTGAAGACAATCAATGTCATACAACTAAATTGTAGCAAATGAACCACTGTGATATGTCACCTTCTGTTTTGAAGACTAATTACTTGATTTGCAGGAAAATAACTGTGCACTGGATAATGTCCTCTTTCTGTGGCACGGGCTATTTCTACTTCAAAATCTGGCTGGTTTTTGTCCTTAGAACACTACTGTACTCCTTTTCTGTGCTCTGCTCGGCTCTTTGACAAGCGTGTGAAATTTGACTGTCCTAATGTCACTTCATCTCCTTTAATTACTAAACTGCTTCTTATTCAGATCCTGATCAACTCACTCAAAAAAACCCAAAAACCACCAAAACCAAGCCAAACCAAAAAAACAAGCAGCATGTAGGAACACGACCTAGAGGAGTCCTAATAATATGTATTAGACTTCCTACCTGTATCACACAGTAACACCAGCAGCACAACTGCAGTAAAAATCAGAGGCATGCGTAGAGAAAAGGGCAAAAAAGAGAAGACGAGAAATGAAAGGCTAGTAAAAAAGAAATAGTTTGAGGAGTCATGAGTATAGAAACAAACCCCTCACTAAAGAACACCAAAAGAACTTCTACTAATTGTGATGTTCTAATTAACAATGAACAGCTGACTTGAAAAGCTCTTGCACAGACTGAAATTTCTGCCTCAAAATTGAAGCGACAGGTCATGCCGCCAGAAGTCTGATTACACATCTCCAGAGGTAAAACTGAAAATAACCTTCCTTAATTAGGCAGACAAAGAAAGAGCTTTTTTCCTAGTCTTTCCAAGATCTGAGACACAATGGGGTCATACTGACACACTACCGCCATTAAGAAGAAAACAGGGAAGGTATCTATGCCCAGAAGGATGCATTTGTGTTTTCCGTGTAATAAATAACAGACATTAACTGAAAATGGCTGAAAAGGAAAGTGATGAAGTTCAAAACTACTTTTTTATGCAGAATAAATCAGGTCTGTTTTGTTGTAGAAAAAAACCCCTAAACCTCTCAATTTACAAGAATTCAGAAATTTTCAATTAAAAATTACAAACGACAGTGTTCTTCAATTAGGAGACACTTAAAAACACAAGGCTTGATTCCAAATAGTAACTTGAGGGGAGAAAAGAACCCCTCTGATTTCTTTTTTACCTCCATTAAATGGAATACACTGCAAATGAGTATCTAAAAGAAAAACTCCTGAGAAGTACTGATAGTTCAGAAATACCAGAGGGAGTTCCTAGCAGGAACTCCTAGTTTCCTAGCTAAGGAAAAATAATGTTCCTTAACCAATCTAATAGATCTAAGAACTCAGTGGAAGTTTGGTCTAGAAGATGTTTTCAAAAGACAAAAACCAGACATTCTCTTTACAAGATGGCAATTGCCTGAGGCTTTTACAGATCAGACTGAAGAGTGCAAAAGGCTTCTTGAACAGAATGGAAGTTGTGAAGAAAATTACTATCATTATCTGAACGAAAATCTATTCTAGAATGAAATTCATTAAAATACTAACTAAAAATAAAAATCTAAAAATACACTAGGGGAAGACAGGACACAAAAACAGACACAGAAAGGAATAACTACACAAAAACATATATGAACACTCATGACCTACCTGAAATTTGAATCACTCTAAGACCCCTGGAAAAATTCTAGAATGTGGCAATTTGAGCAGCATGAAGTACATTAACAGTAAAAGACACACCTAAAATGATTCTATTTACTTTTATCTGACTACTCATCCACTGAAGTCTTAAAGTACACAAAATAGTATTCTGGTTTTGTATGTTTAAAAATATTTTTCAACAATAGAAATAAGGCCATAAATCTTTAAGCACGTACGACAAGTTTATTTATTAAGATGTTCACAATGAATTCTAAAAATACTTACCCATATAAAAAAAATAATAAACCTAACTCTGACATATGGAAATTGTCAAACATGGCTTATTGCCTCTAAGCATTTTCTTTTTCTGTATCAAGAGATACAGAAGAGGATCATGTTAAAGTACAAACTGATTACACTTTTTAAACACTGGGGAAGGGGAGAGGTACATCACTAACCCATGTAACAGTGGGTCTCAAAGTACAGTGCCTGGAACTGACACCACATAGAAATGGCTGGCTACACTGTATTATCTGTTCTTAGTTTAACCTGCTAAATCAGAGTATCATAAAACCATAAATGGAAATTCCTACAATTATTTTTCACATCAGCAATTATTGCCACTTGTCACAGCGGTCTACATGACTGTGAGTAAGAACAGACAAGACCAAGGCAAGTTTGCATTCAAGATATAAAATACAATCACTATGTTGAGGAAATGCTGGCCCTGTATTCTGCTCACTGAACACTGCCCATTGCATTCGCTGTATTCAAGAAACAGCAAATGTAAAGATATTCTTTCCAAAAAGTGGATATAAATTATGCTAATGCTAAGCAATACAGTAGAAAATGTGATGTGAGAATAAATTAAGATTAAATATAAGCAGCTAAGCTATAGAAATAAAAAAAAATGAACAAAGAAAGGCAGCAGAGATGTGATACAGAGAAAGACAGACAGAAGATTTTAAAAGGCAGTAACTTGTTCGAAAGAATACCTTCCAAAACTATGTGCATGCACAAGATCAAGTAGTTCAATATGTTTTTCTCTTACCTGAAACATTTCCATCCGTTTCATCTGTCGGGAGACTAGCAACACTGGTAGAATCCATTCCTTGCTGGAGATCCACAATTTTCCTTCGTAGTTGTTCTATGTCACTCTCTTTACTATCCAGCTGCATCTGGAGCTCATTCCTGTACGTAGATTCTTCTGCTAGTTGCTGTATTTATATACACGTGCACAGTTAGTGGGATACCAAAGTATTCTGAACACAAACCTCATTACTATTTTTTTCAGATATCTAGATAGTTTTGATAGTATTGACATAAACTATTATAGTAGAAGTTTTTGTTTAGCCTTGGAAGGAAAAAACTTAAATATCAAAGATCCAGCAATGTATTCAAGCATAAAACAGTCTATTCTAGATTCATCTATTCATCTATTAAATTACCATTTGTTAGGAAAAGGAGACCATCTATCAGCAAAATGAACTGGTAGTTTGCTATCAGTTTAGTATGCTGAACAGTATTCAGGTTTTTAGCCTTTGTAACATATCAGTAACTTCCACAGTTAAGAATTTAGAAAGGGGAAATGAATGAGAACCAGCACTTATCAAGTTCTCTGCCTCACTAAAATTCTGTAGCCTAAAACATCTTTCCTGCAGAGACAATTCCACAACGGGACAAAAAAAATTTAGATTATTTTACCGCTTGCATTTCATTGAGCTCCTTTTGGTATTTCACTACCATCTGATTGAATTTCTCTTTTTCTTGATTAAGTTCTAACTGCAGCTTTCGGTTTTCCTTCTCTTTCTTCCTCAAATCTTGCATGTTAGCTTTTTTCCTGTCTATTTTAAAATCTTTCCGATTCATTATCTCAGCCAGTTTGTTGACAGCCTGTTAAGAAAAAGGAGAACCAGTGAAAAAAATGATATATGCTAGCATGTTTCATACAAAACTTCTTAGTTCCTCTAGTTACAGGATTCAACTAATAAAAACCCTTCATCAACATAAATGGCCCTTACTCATGACCAAAGTAATACTGAACAGTACACAACATCAAAACTTATTCTTTGAACTGTAAATATCAACAATGCATATTGTACATCATGGTTAATATAAACTTAATTTCGAAGGAACCAACAGTGAGTTCACAAAAGCAATAAACCTAAAATATTTCTGTTATGCAAAGTAATCGTTGCTATTAAATTGCATAAAAAGTTATACCTGTGTCTTCAAAGTTCTTTCATTGTTTATGCTCTTCTCATAATGCATTCTAATATTATTGATTTCCTCCTCTTTTTTCATTTTGTAATCTGTTAAAATAATATTCAACTTTGAGACATTTTAGGACAAGATAAATATTTCTAAACTTAATTGCTTCTACCATTGCATCTTCTTTTTATCCCTCCCTTTTCCCATTGTGTCCCTTATTGAGTAAAATACAGTTTGCAAAGATAAAGGTTACCAGTTTAATGCTACTATAATGATAGAAAATCACTCGAAGGATATACCAGAAAGGTACCAAGATGAAACACTAAAGCCAACACATGTATTTTTATTTCCTGATGATGATTAAGTTAGTTGTTCCACTTCCTTCATGTTTGCACTATCAAAAGGGTCTCTGCAGTACCAAAAATTGCTTCAGTACCCACACAGAATAAGACTGATACGACTGGACTCATATTTAGTACAGATTCTCAAATCAGCCATGAAGAGAGCATGGGGAAAAGTCTTTCTTTAAACAAGGAATGATTCTGTTACATACCCCCCACCCCCTCTCACACACCATTTACTCAATTCTACCAATCTTTCTATCACAACTCCAGTCTGCTGATTTGTTTCCAAAGTATCTATAAGTATGCAGTTCACTGATAAGAATTTCCCACCAAAACTACAAAGTTAAAGAACGATTTTTAAGTACTCAAAAGTAACAAACTTAAAAATACTGAAAATGCTTGCTCACCCAATTCCTGCTACTATGGAAATGTAGAACTAAGGGAAAATATTTTAGTATGCCTTCCTGCCTACATACTGTTTGCAAAGACACTGGCAACAGAATCAATAAGGTCTTTACTCTTTTAGTCTTCAGATATTAAAGCACGCATTCCAATTTGCTCAAACGAAAAACCATGGGAGCAAAAAGTACCTTCCCATACAGTCAGAATGCATATAAATAGAATGCCCATAACATCACAACTTAGATTCCGTGTCAAAGTGAGATCTTAAGGAAATTGAAATACTGATACAGCTTTACTGTAAATACTGGAGATAGACACAAACATTTTAATAAATACATTGTGTGCAATATGAAATGCGGAAAATACTTTACCTTAATAACTTTATGCACACAAGGGCAAGGCTAGAAGAAGGAGGTTAGACAGACAATATATGGATGAGTTGTAGTGGACAGGCATTCCTGCTTATGCCATCAGGAACTTAGCACTGAATTGTTTTAAAAAGTGAGAAAGGTAGTATGAGCAGAAACTCACTTTTTCCTACCTGGTACAGCTGAGGTTTTAATTATTTTCAACAATAAAGACAGTACATGAAAATGGAAACAATATAGTACAGAGTGATAATTTAGAAACATAGAATGGTTTAGGTTGGAAGGGACCTTAAAGGTCATCTAGTCCAATCCTTTGGCAATAAGTAGGGGTATTTTCATCTAGATCAAGCTGCTCTGAGGCTTGTCCAGCCTGAACTTGATGGTTTCCAGGGATGGGACATCCACTACCTCTTTGGGCAACCTGTTCCAGTGTTTCACTACCCTCACTGTAAAAAACTTCCTTATATCTAGTCTGAATCTACTCTGTTTTAGTTTAAAACCATTATCCCTTGTCCTATTGCTACAAGCCCTGCTAAAAAGTTTGTCCCCATCTTTCTTATAAGTCCCTTTAAGCACTGAAAGGCTGCTATAAATTCTCCCTAGAGCCTTCTCTTCTCCAGGCTGAATAAGCCCAACTCTCAGCTTTCCTCACAGAAAAGGTGCTCTATTCCTCTTATCATCTTTGTGGCCCTCCTGTGGACTCATTCCAACAGGTCCATGTCCTTCCTTTGGTGGGGACCCCAGAGCTGGATGCAGTACTCCAGGTGGGGTCCCATGAGAATGGAGGAGAGGGGCAGAATCACCTCCCCCAGCCTGCTGACCACACTTCTGATGCTGCCCACAATGCAGTTCAGTTGTCCTTCTGGGTTGTGAGCACACATTGCTGGCTCATGTCCAACTCCTCACCCACCAGCACCCCCAAGTCCTTCTCAGCAGGGCAGCTCTTCATCCCTTCATCCCTCAGCCTGTATCGATTCTGGGGGTTGTCCTGACCCAGGTGCAGGACTTTGCATTTGGCTCTGTTGAACTCATGAGATTCCCACAGGTCCACTTCTCAAGCTTGTCTAGGTCTCTCTGGATGGCATCCCAGGCTCAGCATCACTCAGCTTGCTGAGGGTGCACTCGATCCCACTGTCTGTGTCATGGATGAAGATACTGAACAGTACTAGTCCCAGCACAGATCCCTGAGGGACACCACTTGTCACTGATGTCCAATGGGACACTGAGCCATTGACCCCTACTCTCTGGATGAGACAATCCAGCCAATTCCTCATCCACCAAACAGTCCATCCACCAAATCCACATCTCTCCAATTTAAAATGAGGGATATTGCAGGGGACCATGTCAAAGGCTTTACAGAAGTCCAGTAAATGACATCTGTAGCCCTTCCCTTGTCCACTGATGGAGTCACTCCATCACCTCCCTCTCCTCCATGTGCCTTAGCAGAGCTTCTAGGAGGATCTGTTCCATGATTTTTCCAGGCACAGAGCCGAGGCAGACAGGTCAGTAGCTCCTTTGTACCCTTTTAAAAATGGTGCAATTTACATATAAGATATATTTTCAAATTCATTTGTGTTTCAAAACAGATGAATTAAAACTCCATAATGACATACCTTCCTCCTGTTTCTTAAATTTTTCACTGATCTCTGTGTTTTCCTTTGTTATCAAATCAACATCTTTGGTTAATGTATTATTGGTTTCTTCAAGCTATATGAAAACAAACACATTTTAAAATAAAGAACTTGCCATAAATCCTAAAAATATTTATAACAGTATAATTTTAACTACCCTTAAATCTATACCAACCACTTACTTCAAACATATTCCTGCCTATGTGAATTTTTAAACTATTCTTCTGTGTTGTCTTGATTTACCAGAAGGCTCAAAATACACCTGTCTCAGATAATTTTTTTTTAAATGATCTTTGCAGAACTGACAACACTGTAATATATAATTAAAAACTCAAGTTAGATTGTCAGTTATTGAATGTGGCAATTTGTGGTACTTTGGAAGAAGTAGTACCTAGAGACCTGATCCCTTGAATCCAGACAGAAAAGCAGCTAACAGATGCTACAACTCCAGCATTAAAGGCTACAGTAGACACAAGGCATTTACTACTAAATAATTGTCATAAATCATGAAAAACAGGTATAAATCAGGAGAAAAATAAAACTAAATTTGGTCTATGTCAAAGCATATGTAGATAAATACACACATAGGTTGATAAAAAAAATCTGGAAAGGAAACCCATGACTCTTCAGATATGTGAATATGTTAGCTCCCACAGCCAAGATCACCTAACAAATACATATTAAAAACTAGACATAACTTTATTCCTGAAAAAGGTTTTGTTTGAAGCCTATACAAATGATTGTGTATCAAGCTGTCTGAAAAAATTATCAGAATATTTGAAACCAACAAACATATTGGCAAGAAGGTATTACTTTGATGCCACAGAGATAATCATCTAAATGCTTCTTAAGAAATGGTGGCATTCTGGAGATTTCAAGCTTAAAAAAGAAAACACATGAAACAAACACTAGTTCCAATATCTTTACACAGAGATGGAATACCCATGGCAGTTGAGAAACTGAGCCTAGTTATGTCTAGAGTTTTACACCCCCAGGATTCTTAAGAAAATGTGCATAGTTGATGTTAAATGGGAAAAAACAATAATGATAAAATGACTATGCTACATACGGCGTGCTGTTTGAGACTCTTCAGTTAAACACATTTATCGATCACTAACACTCAAAAGTTATGGTATAAAATACCTTCAAAAATTACAGTTTGGGGGTTACTCAAGACTCTCAAGTGGGTTATTTTAAAAACTAAGTTACTTTGCAGTAGGAGTCTCTAATACACTGCTCTACGAATCCACAAGATTTAAATAATGACAGGAAGCAAGTACAAAAGCCTAATATCTGAATTAGAGACATTCACTTGATTTTCCTTTTGGCTTCACCTCAGATTAATCAAGTCTATGTTCCTTTGGGAGTCCACATGATGAAACTTAAATGTATAAGGTTCCAAGTGAGCCCAAAACTTAAGATACTTGACTTATCACTTAAAACCACAATAAGATTTTATTAATTAAAACCACGAATTTATGTTTCCAGCTGAAAGAGATATATATATATAGGCATTAATAATAGTTAGTTTACCCTTCTTATGATGCTGTCCATATCAGACAATTCTTGCCTGTGCCTTGATGCTGCTTTTTTGCTTTCCTGACTCAATTCAAAGTACTGTTCTTCAAGGAGTGCTCGTGCCAACCGTTCTGACTCAGCTTTGGTTTCAGCTAAATCCAACTGGGTAGTGAGCGTTTCTCTGTAAAAAAAGACATCAGGATTTCATTCTCCTACGCAAAACATCGTAAACTTTCAGGAAGACTATCAGACCTAAATTATACCGCTCAGCTAATTGTCACTATCTTAGTTTCTTAAGAAAAGCAAGACCTACAAAATCATGCTCTGTACACTTGTATCTTTTGATGGTCTACACAAGTGACAGCAGCAAACTTATTATGATTTCATTAAAATTTCAATCATCCATGAAACACCAAGCTAAATTCTTATGTCTTTGAGGAATCAAAAATAAAATTAAATTACATGTAAAGAGTAGTCCATCAAAATGTACTTAACCCACATTCACCCATTATCACAATTCCCACAGTAGTATCCAAGTGAGAAATGTTTATGATGAACAAAAGATTGTAGAGAACAGTGAGGGAACAGAATGTAAAGAGTCTATAAAAATAAGTAAGAAAAAAAACAACAAGAAGAATAAAAGAAGTCTCACCTATCTCTTCTGCCCTCCCTATTTTTTTTTCTTTTTAAGTTAGATACTACTCTTGAACAACTTTGCATACTCATGCATTTTTCTCCTACATCATATTTATTAGCACAGTATCCTTTCTCTCTTCCTTTTTTAGCCCACCAAAATGCACCATGAACACTGTACATAACTTCCGCCCTTCAGATTCTGGTTTTGCAATGCTGATGCTCAAGTAGAACAAGAGACTTGGACTTTAGAAGAAAGAAACTACTTCATGCATAAGGCTACAGTCTCCTTCAGGATAAACATATAAATTAAGATATCGGAAAAGCAAGCTTAAAAAACTTTTCTTATTTGCTAGCTTAGAATATAGTACTAGTATACTAAATTTTGAATTCAAAGACTCTTCATTAACTTTTCTCAAATTATTTTATTGAGTATAGGAATATACCAGGATTATCAGGATAATGTAATCAAATAAAAAAAGCTGTTACATAAGTGAGATGATTACCACAAATTGTAATTTTTTTTCAAATTTTTGCATGTTACTGAATTCTCAGAGAAGTCATCTTTCTTCTTCCAAACACTACAGTGTCCAAAGCAAATATGAATAATCATATCTGGCTTTGTGAGCCAGCACAGGTAACATCCTATGTATTTGCCATCTTACAAGATGTTATGGAACACTTTTAAGACCTGTCTTTTCCTGAAGGAATTAAAACATCTTAAATCTGAATCAAAATCTTCATGAGTGAGATGATACTACACAGAAAAACTTATGTGTATTTGAGAAACACAATAAATATACTTTTCATTTTGCAACTCCTGCATTTTTCTTTGCGTTTCTTTATTCTTTTCATCAATTTCCTCTTTCAGTTCCTTAACCTGAGTTTTGTAAAGTGTCTGTAAAAGAAAGCATAAAAAAAAGAATCATTATTCAAATTCCATACTGAAAATTTCCTTTGTTTTCAGACTAGTTAGTTTGAATCTGTCAAACCACAACACATGTCAATACTGTCTTTAATGAAATTTCCTCCTTCCTACCTGTCTGAGATGCTTCTCCCGTCTCCCTTGGGTAGGGAACTGATGTGACCAGGTTAGTTTTCATTTATCTAATCTATTTTCCTACATGGATGCACAAACACTTTGCACTGTGCTTGCAATAGTGAAGGAAGGCACTAGGACACAGCAGAGAAAGTCTCTGAGAGACAATAGGACAAAAACTGCATGCTCTTGTAGCATCACTGTCTCAAAATGTTAGTCAAATAAGCCTGCTACTGACCCATGCTTTCACCTGTTGTATTCTCTTTGTGTCCATGTACCTTTTCTCTTAAAGTTTTTTGTGTGCATACTTTGTGTGCAGTGATTCAACTGAGGCCTGATTTATGTGAATGACTTCTGTGAATGACTTCTGTTCTTAATTACTGTATTGTTATTAACACCACTCATAATTCTGAAAGTTAAAATTTGGTCTTCTACAGTAAACTACTTTTGCTGAATATTCAGGTTGAATTATGAATGTCTCATTTAAACTACATGCTAGTGAAAAAAGGGAAAACTGAGAATTAAATACAATGTTCTGGATCTACTTATGTCATGAAAAAATGCACAAAATACCCCCTGTAACACATAACGAAATGACAATCATATGCAGTTTAGCAAATATACAAATTTTTATTGTCCCTCGAAGGAAGAACTGAATTTGAAAGTAATTCCCAAACTGAAATGAGACTGTCCATATTCACAAATGCATCTGAAGTTCAGGTGTTACAGAGAATCTCATGCTATTGTTTCTTTTCACAGAAAGGAAACAGATCAAACTACATCTATGAAATACACATTTTGGCTACCTGGAGTACCCAATAAGGCTCTTCAGGTGCAGAGATTCAGGTGCAGAGAAGGTATCTTTTTAGAAGATGCAGAATGCTACTGGATCTATGGTTCTTAAATATCTTAAGGCAGATCAATAGCATGCATTATTTTCCAGTAAGCATGGAAATTTTGAACTCTCTGTAAAGTTTGCCATTATGTCAGAAAAGTATCTCTTTTCTAACCTCAAGATAGGAACTACTCTGATGAATACTTCAGAAAAGAGTAATTCAATGTAATATAAAAGTTTTGACAAACAAGCACAAAGCAACGTTTTAGATACACTATCTAACATTCTCTAACATTTTTTTCATTGTTTGTATTTCAAGCAGGATTCTCTGCATTGCTGATTTATGCCAGGCTGTTATTTAAGTTTAAAAAATTTTAGTATCTATTAACTATGCACTGTTAAATGACTTTATGTCAAAATGTAGCATACACAATTCTTGGCAAATCTTACCGAAAAATACTGCTCAGCTTCAAGCTGATCCTGAAGCTCACGCATTTGACATTCATTTCCTCTGTACTGCCTTTGAAGAAATAAAAATGGAAAACATGTAAGAAGTCAGCTACCAACAAAAGACAAAGACAATTTCTAAGTAGAACAGCATCCTAGGACAATCTTACATTTGCACACATATTATTTCACGAAAACTAACAGTTTGCTGTATCCTAAAATTCTGATTTAATTACATTTCTTATTCTAAACTGACGATCATCTCAGTATGTAATTCAGAAGATGAGAAGTTGTCCAAATGGACAAATGTTAAGCCAGCTGAAGGAATATATAATAGAACCCTAATTAATGAAAAATGTCTTCAGTCAGTTTAAGAAATGTTAAGAAAATTAATCAGGTAATTAAAGGGGAAAAAAGCTACTGACTCTCATATACTAAATGTAAGAATCCCATATGATTTAGTAAAAGTAGTATCACAGTCACTCAAATAAAAGTGGCATATATATATATATATGGCATATATATGTGTTGACATAGAAAGATGAGTCAAGAACTGGTCTGCATCATAGCTCATAACAAAACTATTCCAACACTGAAGGCTACATACAGAAATCACAACATGCAGCTAAAAATACTCTTTTAGTTTAGGAAAAAATGCCTATACACCAGATAACTTTATTCAGTAACAGGAACAGGCAAAACAGTACATGTATAACTAAGCAATTTTTTCCATTTTACTTCAGATTTTTACTTACTTAGTAAGTTGAGCCGATTCAAATTCCAGTAACCTCTTTGCTTCCAACAAGGTATTGATTTCCTGTTTCAGCTGCTTCTCGGAACTCTTTAAGTTATCAGCTTCAAAAGCTTGTGCCTTTAATTCATTCTGTGCCATTATTCGCTTATTTGTCTCCTGTTCTAGCTTAAATGTCAGATTCTTTACCTAAATAAGACATATTTCAATTTAGGAGTGCTTGCTAAATAACCAGTTGCATGTGGTTGAACATGTTTTATAACTGGATTATTTTATATTAAACACCACTGACTAGATGCTACAGTGTACTGTACAAAAAAATACTCATAAATCTCCACACACGTCAGTGCAATAATCTTACACAAAGCTGCTGCCCTCATAGAAAGTACAGCTACGACACTGCATGATGATAAAGCTTTCCCACGCTTAGCTTATTTCAAAGTCCCAAATTTGTTTTATCTTTCTTAAATGCAACAATGGAAGAAACCCAAATCATCTGCTGAAAGGTCCTGCAAACCAATCTGTGGATTTCACATCTTAAAAACTTCTCACCCTAGAAAAATCTGCAGCCTACCAGCTATATAAAAACTAATTTACATGACCTGTAAGTTAGGTGTTATGACCTGTAAGAAAGGTGTTAAAATCTTCACTCCCAGTGTCCTGTCATGAAAATGCAAGAATGAAACTATTATTCTTAGAACCTAGTCTTCACCCCCAATATTCTAATTGCAATTCCTTGAACAAAACCTTCTCTAGAAAATACAGACTCAGATCTGCAAACCATCCAAACCAATCAGATTACACAGTCAAATTCACAAGTAAGATTTTTCTTTTAAAAAAGAGAAAACACAAAAAACTGCTTTATATTAAATTGAGGGGTCAAATATGTAAGGCATGAAAGAGCTAAGAAACAAGCATAAAGTACCTAACCAAAGGCCAACAACAATCTTCAATTCTACTGAGAGGTGTATTATACAAGGAGCTCAGTTTAAGTGAATTTACTTTTCTATTTCTGAGTGCAACCCTAATTTTCTTATCTTTAGAGAAAATTGTTAGGGATGAACATTTTGCTTACTTCATCTTCCAGTCTCTCCTTTTGCTCAAGAAGGTGTTCCAGTTTCTGCTGAGATTGTTTCAGATCAAAGTCCAACATGGAACACTGTTTTTCAGCTTGAACTATTCGATTTTCTGCCTTTTCTCTTGCTGCCCGTTCTTCCTTTACCTTTTTTTCCATTTCTAAAAAAGATTAAGGAAAGAAATACAGCAAAAATTAATACATAGCATCTGCAGACATGCTTTTGTAAACACAGTCTTAAATATCCTAATATTTTTCAGACACTTTTGTTCAGCTATTTAAGCTCTTTTGCTATTAGATGGACTGATTACTGAGTACAAAGTTCCTGGCATTATTACAAGGGACACTAAAAAAGAAATATAATTCCAATCTGCAATCAAAGCACTGGAATGTTATCATGACAACTGAACTATAAATAAAAGAATGCAGACTCATGAAGTAATCATTATGAAGTAAAGGTGAAGTTTCATTCTCATGAATGGACAGTAGAGCAAAAGAAAAGAAATGCTACCATTCGTGTTAGTTCTCTGAAAAGTCACATTTAGGTACTGATGAGCTTCACAAAGAAAACCTGACATATTTAACTAAGAGATCAAGATTCAGGGACATGTATCTCTAAAAGTAACTTCACACTTCACACAAGCCTAATACCGATATTTTTAATGCAGTTACACAGGAATGATTGCTCTAAGACATCTCTCTTGATAATGCATTCTTTCAATTCTGTTTAGCATTAGCCAGAATTTCAAGAATCAATAGCATTTTAGAAGCCAAGGAAGGCTTTGAATTGCAAATGCAGTAAGACACACAAAACATTAAGAAACGATGCAATTTTTATGGAATAAGTACCATACTAGAGAAAATAATTTTAAATGTGTAGGTTTTGTGTTTTAAGATTTCAATATGCATTTTCTTTACACAAGGGATTAAAGACTTGGGTAAGAGTACTACATTTTAAGACAATGTGTTTTGAGGTGTCATAATAAAAATAACTTTTAATATGTATTTACCTGAGACTTGCAAGAAACACTTACCACACATTGCAACTGATCTTGCCTCCTCTATTGACTGATGTTTGTCAGTTAACCGAGCTTTAGTCACTTTGTGCTCATTGACCTCCTGTTCTAATCTGTCTTGTAATGATTTGAGCTTGTAGTTCAAATCTATCTCTAAATTATTCTTTTCCTAAGGATAAGAAAAAGGTTGTAAGATTTCTATAATACCTGAGGGAATCACATTTCCTTTATTCCCTTCCTTAGTGTTAACTTTTTGTTATCGAGAAATTATCAATGCTATTTTCCATGCTTAATAAAAAATGGTAACGGATAAAGCCTGTACTCAGTGCTCTGGAGAAAACTTCATTAACTTTTTTCAGTAGTCTATAAACTTGTAACATAATGGAAATTTCTCTGTTTGAATAGTAAGTAGTCATTTAAATTAGAAACATACAACTAATGCACTGAAAACATTAGTGCACACAGGAATCTGATTTACTGTTACCTGGATGCCATTCTGTTATTTCATTGCTAGAACTGCCAGCCATTAACAGTAACTCATGAAACAAGCACTGGAGATGAGCTTTAAGAGACAGGGACTTGCCTTTGAATAGCTGCTTCATGTAACATCAAATTAGAATTGCTTGCCCCTTCCCCCATAGATAGTCACATCTCTCTGGTTTATTTGCATAGACTGCACAGCAGAGTAAAGTTTTACCTGACTTCAAAACACAGAGCTAACTACATAGTCTGTCTGGAGAAAGGGTGTAGGATTTCCTTTTACTCTTCTTTACTTGTTTCTCCATCTTATGGAGGGGATCAGAGACATTAGGGGAACATGCTGCTACCATTCAGAAGGAAGGATGGACAGAAAAATCGAAACGCTTCAGCTCCAAAGTTGATCAAAAGGCCTGGCACTGTTACAATCAAATTAAAATCCAGAAAAGCAGAAATATAAATTTCAGCTTTTTAAAAGTTCATAGACTTTCACAGGCAACTCTCTGCAACAATAGTTAGGCAGGCAGAAAAAATTCCTTGTTAGCAGCAGAAGGGCTGGATCTTTGAATCAGTGATAGTGAACGACAAACGATATTTTTATGCCCAATGCTACAAGTAAGAACTACCCGAGGACTTGTGAGACCATCCTCATGAGATGGTAAATTATCACTACTTAGTTAATAATTTTAACATAAGGTTAATTTAGAGGAATAACATATGAATTGGAAACCTCAATAAATACTACGTGAAAATACAGTCAAAAGCTGACAAAGAACATTAGTCTCATTTTACCATACCTTTTCTGAATGATTAAGCATATCCTGCACTTGTTTTCTTTCCGCTTCCACTCTTTCAAGATTGTTTTTAATGTTTTTTACTTCTTCTTGTAAAGTTGTAATCCGAACTGCCACAAGAAATTAAATACCACTCAATATTAGTTACTTGACTTAGATCAATTGGCTTTTCAACCTTTATTGATTTCTGGGCCCATAAAATATTTACAGCTTCAAAATTTTCAGCCATGCAAAGGCTGTAGACTGTAGAGAAAATTGACCTTTTTAGCCACTCTATGCATGCCATCAGTAACAATTCACAAAAACCAATCACATGCAAAAATTGGTACCTGCCTTCCATCACTTCCCATATCTAATACGCAAAATGTCTTCCATTAATCCAAGTTCTGCTATGCTATGCAACAAGCACCTTTTCCCATGCTAATTTTGCTAATACGTAGATAAGGCACATTACACAGAAAGTTAGTCTCAAATGGATCTACAGGTACTAACACAATATGTATTTACCTAACTGTGACTCAAATCATGGGGAGGTCCCAGTTGACTGGAGGTGAGCAAATGTGACGCCCATCTACAAGATGGCACCAGGGGAGGTTTAGATTGGGTATTAGGAAAAATTTCTTCACAGAAAGGGTAGTCAGGCATTGGAACAGGCTGCCCAGGGAAGTGGTGGAATCACCATTCCTGGAAGTGTTCAAAAACCATGTGAATGCGGCACTTAGGAACATGGGTTAGTGGTGGACTTGGCAGCACTGGGTTGACAGTTGGACTCAATGATCTTAAGAGTCTTTTCCAGCTGAAGCCACTCTATGATTTTAAGTGCTCTGACACAGCTAAAGGAACTATTCCCCATACTACACAGCATCTACTGCAAGCCCCTGTGCGGCATCAGAAGTTTACACTAAACACTAAGTAGAATCACCTCCACACAGGTTGGAAGACACTTTTGAAGATCATCTAGTTCAAACTCCCTGTCACATGCAGGATCATCTTTCACTAGACCACATTGCTCAAAGCCCCATCCAACCCAGCCTGGAAGACTTCCAGACACAGGGCAACCTGTCCCAGGGTCTCACCATCCTTATTGAAAAAGTTTCTTCCTACATCTATTCACTTTCAATTTAAAACCATTGCCCCTTGTCCTGAAACTACAGACCCTGGTAAAAAGTCTCTGTCTTGTAAGATCCCTTTTAGTATGGAAAGGAAAAGTCCTCATCCAAAGACTGTGCCTCGTGGAAACTCAGTACTCCAGACAGATGGCTTAAAACAAGAAGTTAAGAGACAGGATCCATTAGCAGAGGCACAGTCATGAGCTAATGTATCTGAATAGTTTCCAGTATGAAGAATAGTACAAATGCTAGGAAGTTCCAAGCATCCTGAAGAAAGGGATTCCACATCTGCATCCCTTACTATGCCCTTCATCTTGCTTATAAAGTAAGGTAGAATCATAATAAAACAATGCAATTTAACAGGATCACTTTCTCCACATACGAAACAAGAGAAAGTGTAGGATACATCAACGTGGCAACTGCACAAGGCAGTAAGATAGAGTGGTGTGTCTTCCCTAGCACTGTATCAGTTGTTCATATTTTTGTACCACTGGACTCAGACTTTTAGTCAGGGAAGCCCCAGATTCACAATCACTGTTTGCCACTCTTTGGTTTTGATACTCTCCCTCCCTCCCAAGAGCTGCTTAGACATAATCAGGAAATAAGATCCAATCTTCAGAAATTTTTAAGTCAGAGTTGGTTTGCAGGTTGGCTTTCCTTCTTTTATTTAACAAAGTAGGTTTATCACCACTTTTTTGGTAAAGTATAAATACAGAAGAATTACCCTGTAGCTCTCCAATCATTTCAGATCCATGACTTTTGTCCCTTCGTTCCGACTCCAAAGCTGCTTGTAGTTGGTAATAATCTTTCTCCACCTGAAGTTTTGTGCTTTCCAGAACTCTGCACCTTTCCTGCAGTTCTCTATTCAGTGATTCTAACTGACTTAATGACTTGCTCATTTCTGTGTTACCCTTCCTCAGTCTTGCTGCTGTATCAGATTCTGTCCTCAGCAAATCATTTGCTTCTTCTAGCTGTTAAAATAAACCAGACAAGATTCTCAAATATAAAAATTATTGGGACCAGTTTTGTTACATTTGAATGCTCAATACGTTTGAATGCTGAAATTTAAGAAATAATGAATACAAAGAACAGAAGCAACATACTTGTTTTTGCAATTGTGTTATCTTCTCATTTGAAATTTGTGAATGCTGGCTGATTTTTTTCAAGTCTTCCATCTGATCTTTTAGTGTGGACACTAAAGAGAAATTGCACCATTAACACAGCAGATTAAAAAACATCCTTAGGGTTTTGTTCTTGAGGTTTTTTTACACAAACATGCTCTAAAAAATTCCTGGCATTTCTCACACTGCAGAGAATAGAATTTGAAAATAAGAACAAAAATATTGTGTTCAGACAAAAATAAACTCAAAATTTGTGTTCATTATTTGAAAAGATATCTTTAAAGTTGGGTAGCACTTAGGATGTCATGGTAGTATATTGTATCTCAAAACATATCATATACCTCATCAGTGTTAATGCTTGGACAGTATGGCATACCTTCATTTTCCACATTTCGTCTTCTTTCATTCTCTTGTTCAAATTTTCTTTGATACTCGTTTATCTTATGTTGCAATACCATCTTTTCCTTCTCAATCTGAGACACCGTTGTTTCCAAGTTCTTCCTCTGATTTCCCTAAAATTAGAAGCAACTGTATTTTCTACTTATATTTTACGGAATGAACCCTAAACCAGTATCTCTGCAACTAACTGATCAAAGAAACTGATGCATTGTTTCCAATGAATGAGTTCTGGCTTTCTTGAAAATGTTTTCAGAAACTATGTATTTTTTAACTTCTGCATGACAAATTTATGAAATTACTAGAAAAATTGTTGTTAATATGATGAAATATAAAGTAATATAAAGTAATCATTAAAATTATTATTAAGAGACAACATAAGGACTCAGTAGAAAATCATCTGTATATTAATTTTTATAGTAATTGATTTTGATAAACTCCAGAGAAATTGCGATAAATAAGACTAAGTAAAATATTTAGCAGAGGAAACATAAAGAAAGCAAAAGCTTTTAATATGTGTACAAATAAAAATGCATCTCCTGATGCAACATATTGAAACATGATGGTTTGGTCCCCAACTTAAACTCAGTCACAGTTTTTAGTCACAGAAGATATATCTTAGAATCACAAAAGTACTATCCTTTACTCCACTCTCTACCCAACTGAGGTGGCTTCAGTGAGGAAAAAAAATTACCTCTTCATCCAGTTCTTTCATTATCTTGTCAAGTTTTATGTTTGAAGATCTAAAAATAAAACAAGCTCATTAAACAAGATACATTATACATAGTTTTTCTAATGAAACAATTTGTGACCGTTACAGTGAACATTTACATTTTGACTAATACTGTTTTGTAATGAACATTTAGAACTGCAGAAGACAATCAACCATTGGAAATAATTTGTAAAATATATTAAGTATTTATCAACTTTGTTGCAGATTAAATATGCAAAACTTCAGGTGCCACATTTTATTCCTTTATCTGCAAATGTAAAACAGAGTATGCACACAACAGGTTATCCTTAAAATTAGAATACCCTGGTAAACTGCTAAAACTTCCTCTTGTTGTGACTTTCCAAATACCTAAAATAGTTCATTAATTCAACATTAAGGAGCTCCCTATTACAGATAAAGATATCTGAATAATATTATTTGAAAGCGCCTCTTTTGAAGCAATGTATTAGAACACTGGACTATAGAGTGAGGTTATCTGGCAGTAACATTGACACACGCACTGCATTTTTGTAGCTAGCTAGCCCTCTTCAAAGAGGTAACAAAAAGGACCCAGACAATGCTACCTGGGAGGTACAAAAAGGAGCAGTTACAGCATTATATCCTATCTACTAAATCTGCAGTGAATGGTATGACATACCAAAAGACACACTGTTGTGTTCTGACAACTTCAGTAGTGCTGCAGGAAGACAGTTACTGAATATCCTTCAAACAAGGTATGTCCTGCTTGTGGAAAGCAAGCAGAACGTGTGAACAGTGAGGTTGTGTTGAAGCAAGCAACAGTGTCACACAGCCTAAATTCCCACCAGACCACTTTGGTTACCAGTTTACACATGAGTAGCTTGTACAGCTACACACTTTGGTCCTAATTCACAAGTCTAAATTCTTCCTGTATCCTATACCTATGTTGCCTCCTGGCATTATTTAGTCCTTCAGGAAAAGACTTCAAAAAGAGAACTGACTGAAGGGGAATTTAGTTTGCATGAATCTAAGTAAAAATGCCTGGTTATGAGAAAGTAAGAATCCCAACTGCTTGTTTGTAAGTGTAGCTGCAAGAAAAATGCAAATTCTCACATAGCTACTTCTTTCAACATGGTAGAAAGAACTTTGGAAAGCAAATAGCTGTTCTTATCTTTCAGTCATAGGAAAAAAAAGGTTTTCTAACAAGTACCCTGTATTTAGAAACCAGCTAGGTAATTTTAATAATCTAATACATGCCATATATACAGTATCTTATCTTCAAAAAAATCAGCATGATCAGTGTGTACCTCAGTGCAATAAAACATCTGAATACAGAGATATCAGATAAACTCAAACACTCAAGTGTTCAGAAAGAATGTGTGTTACACGGGTGTCAATGAAAAGAAAACACTTTCTTCATACTGTACTCAAGAAAATTTTAGAATTACTTAAACCTGTGCCTGGAACTCCCTTGGAGAACTACAACACCATTCTTAGCATTATTCTGGTAATCCCTAAAGCAGTAACATAGAACTGAAGTGTTAGATGTATTTAAATTATGTAAACAATTAAAGTTCAAAGTCTCACCTGCACTTTTGCTCCATTTCATCTTTCAACTGCATTTCATTATGTAGCTGTTCTTCCAACTCATAGATCATCTTCTGCATATTTTCCAGCTTTAAATACATATTTGTACATGAAAGTACATGCATTAAATTTAAAAACTTTAAAAAAGCATTTCAGAATATTCAGTTCCGCTCACGTTGTATCACAGTTTACTCTCTCCTATCAAAACACTAATTGTTTACACCTTACTAAAATGTGATGCCCCCCACCCCAAATGCTAAGAAATTTAATTACAAGAAACAACACTGTTTTGTCATTTGCATGCACACAAAATTTTAGGGTATCATGAAAATTCACAGGGCTAAGCCAAATCAAATTCTTGGTTTATGTATCTTCAGAATCTGACTAAAGATACTACTGCAAAGATATAAGAAAGCATTTTAGTTAGTCTCAAAATTTCTTCTTCTAGCATGAACATGTATTTTGCAATGCATCTTCAAGCTCCCAACAAGTTCAAGAAGCAGAACCAGGCCTGTCAGTTAGCAGCAATGGGGAGAAAATGCTCTTAACATCTGTTTAGTCAGAGATCACTTTTACAGCTAGAACTGTACTAAGGTTTGAAAAACAGTAATAAACTTCAGCTGCTAATACAGAACATTACTGTATAGTGTGTACTGTTTGCCAGCAGGATAAATTAAAAAATTCTGTCTTTTCATGTAGTCTTAAAATATCTACCTTCTACTGAGTCTCTGGGCACAATAATCCCAATCCAACATCACCAAAATTCTCAGTTAACAAGTAGGTTTCAACTTTGAGGAAGCTCATTAAGTCAATCGTGTTGATTCACTATAAACCTTTCACTGATCTTGTCAGGATTTCAGCCTATTTAGTTCTTCCACGTTTCCCTCAACGCTCTTGGAACTGCATAAAGAAGAATTATATTCCTAATCTAGACTCTCTTCAAAGCAACATATTCAAGTGGTTCTGATCTTTTGCTTTCTTGTTTCCTGGTTTAACTCCAAAAACTAAAAAAAAACTCCAAAAATTAGACATCTCAGCACTTACAGAGCAGCTCCGGAAAAAAGAATTACTAGTGTGACACAGAACATAACACTATATGGATCAGGCAATGGTTGTAGTCAAAAATCACAGAGATGGCCTCTAAATCTAAACTTTGAGGAAGGAGGACCAGTACACAACACACTTAGCTCCTTAGTATGAACCAATCAGAAATAAAGCAAGAAGCAAGACTACTTAAAGGTCATCTCTCACTTCAGTAAAAAAGGACCACAGCAAATGCCAAATGACAAAACAGAGTGATAAAGAAGTTTCCATGCAACTGCTCTTTCATTTCTTGGTTATTCATGTTATAGCCCTTCCAGACAGGGTGCAGAGAGGAACTAAATGGGATAGATGAAGAACAGGTTCAAAAAGACATCTGGCAACTGAGGCATTTCTGTACTGGCTCCTACTCGTTTGGACAGCTATTGCATCCTCTTGCTTCTTTCTGTCTCTGGATGTTCTCACAGAGGGCTGTACCCCAAGGGGCCTATCTAAGCTTGCTGAGCAGTCTAATTATATCAGTACAAGACAACAGGCTTCCGGACTAGTTTTGCACAATCTGATATCAACAGACTAAATAATACCTTAAGAATATCCTGAGTTACAATTAACCCAGTATAAAAGCATTCCTTTAAGTTTTAGTTTGTTCTCAACTTCCACTTTGAGTAGGAAGCAGGGGAGGAAAGTACTACAGAAAAGCCTGTATACAGCAGAGAAGTCAAGAAAAATCCCTTTGAAACTGTCATACTTTTTTCTTTTTTTTTCTCTTAGTCACTACAGCATAGCGCATCTGGTTCTGCACCCTGAGCAATGAAGAAAAGCTAAGATCCAGTGTAAAAGAATCTGTTAATCTCCTCTTTCTTAATATCTAAACTGTTGACAGGTGGTTATGGTAGTACTACACCAAAGTAAACAATGGGATCTTCAAAAAGGTTTGAAATCCAGCAAAAGGATGTTGAATTCCATTTCTGTTTAACTTCACGGTCTAATTCTGTTAAGTTTTACACACTCACAAAACACAATGAATTTCCTGGAAATTTGTGGCACTCAGTCTCTCCCAGAAGACACTCAAGTACTTCAAAATCAGATAGACCAGGTAACATCTTGTGTTATATTTCCAGAACTAATTAATTTGCTAACCATGTGCCAACATTACCGTTTTCATTGCAGCATGTAATGAAAGAAAAACAGCTGAGAAAGAACTGTGGGGTAAAAATACCTTGCAGTAAAAACTTAACATTTATTTAAACCTCCCTATATCCCTCAGATTCTTACAGAGCTTCACCTCCCAAAACTGGGAAATGACAAGACATTCAAATATATCTGACAATATGGGCAGGACTACTGAGGGTTCTTTAACTACACACAGTTGCCTGTATCCCACTAATCATGCGAAGTCCATTCAGTAATTCTCTTCCAAGTCAACCAAAAGCCAGCACACAGTTTTAAGTATCCTCAAATATTTGAAAGTCTGGCTCTGTTTTGAAATTTTACTATATCAACAGTCGAATGCTCACGAGGAAAGAAGAAGGTGTGGAACACATCAACATACATAAAGAATCAAGACACTACAATGATTAATTAATATAGTTGCTCAATAAAGGACACAATCAGTTTCCCTGCCCTTTCAAATGTTCTCTGGATAGTGCCATATATCATTAAAACCCTTATATTGCAAGTTTAAGAGAAAAGGGAACATAGATCGATATTTGCTTCTTTTTTACTCTCAACAGAAAACATAGCAGAACATAATACTAACAAAGTAAATCATAGTCAAACCTAAGATTTCTTTTAGTGAATCATCAATTTTTTGACAAGTATTTTTTTCTGGAAAGAATGGAATTTTTAAAATATCAAACCACTCTAAGGGAATAGCTTGATTTACATCAGAACTTACACAGAATCCAAGGAAGCCTTGTTTCAAACACCTTAGTGTACCTTCCTAGAAACCTGACTTGTCAGGGAGCTTGGGAAGCATTAACTGAAAGAATTCCTAAACGTTTCTTGCAAGGTGAACTGCTCTATAAATGCAGATCCTCATTGCCCCAACTCCCAATAGTTTGTGGGGCGCCCTTGGGAAGGAGGAGAATACCCAAGCCTGGTACATTATCTGCCACCTCCCACTTCGGTTCACAGGAAGCCCAGCTCTGGAGTTAAACTGATGGGTTGCTGGAAAGCTCAAGCTTCCCATCCCACTCATGTCCAGACTTCATGGTTGCCACAAAGCTAGTGTGCATATCTGAGACAGACAAAACACTCTAAATATGCTGCACAAACACTTCGATATTTCTAAAGATAAAAACTTTGTGGAATCCTTTTCCACAAAAAGAGCAGGCAGTTTCAGCTATTTTATCCAATTCAGGACAACCTGTTATATAAAGTAAAATTCTGTTTTTCCAATAATTTTATTAGGCAGGCCATACTAAACATCTTGAAACTATTCATTGATTTCTCATATTTCAAACACTAAGATAATTTATGACATTTCTAACTCAAAACAGTTTATGTCCATATATGCAATAGTCTTTACTAGGACAAAACAAAGCTGAAAATCAGTGAGACATACCACACTTTTGTCCACAGTGGGGCCTGTTCTGTTATCATTGGAATTTTCTGCAGAGGCAGCTAAATATCTGCAAAAACATATTAAAAGTTATATTTGAAGAGTTGTTTAAAGGCAAGACTATGAAAAAACCCTAAAATAATACAATCATCCTAAAAGATAACCCCCAGATTTATTGCTCCAAAATGTGGATAACCAAATAGTAACATAATCATTTAAGCACATTTAACTGAAGAACTCGAATTATTATAAAAGGTAAAGTAGAAAGCTGCAGTAGGTCTGCAGAAAAAAGGATTTGTGCCAAATACTAATATAACCACTTTTCTTTTTTAATAATCATTAAAAAAAAATCTTTGCTTTCCTTGGTTACAACACTCTCATTGGCTTCCATCCCACAAATATTTACTCAGGCACTTATGCAGCAAGTAGCAAAAATGAAGCAAACTCTGCAGAGCTTGTGTATCTTTCAACAAAGTTACTAACAGTTCCACACACAAAAAGTTTGCCCTGAAGCCAGTGTTCTTATTTTACGTGTTTTCTAAAATTGCTACAAATTTCTATTCATGATGATTCTGAAAAGTCAGGTAAAGACAAATCACTATATTCAAGTGATTTTCTTGGCCTGATAACTAAACTGGAGAGAGTAAAGCATCTCTTAAGTGTATTAGATTATGTGAGGAAGAACTCTCCAACACATGAACTTTGGAAGATGATCATTTCAGACTTTGCAAGACAATCACACCAGCAGAATATTATAGGACAAAATTCAATTCTAGGCCAGCATTATAGTTCTAGTAAGCCTACAAAGTTATGATAGTATTTAGCAGCAGAGCTCTTCCATGACAGCAAAACCACAGTCACTTAATTCTCCAAATTCCTGATACTGTCCCCTAAAAGTGAAGATGGGGAGAGAAGAAATTCTGTTATTAACAAGCTTCTGTATGCTACTTCACCTTCTTGACAATATATCCCAAAATCTTTCTGCAAGCCAAATATTAAGACTTTTTAAAATTACAGACTAAAACAAGAGCAGCAGGTGAAATTCTTGAACTAACTCACACAACCTGTATGAAAAGCCTGCAAGTCCTTCTATGTCTCACTATGCAGAAAGCAACAACAAATCCAAGTCTTTGCAGAGATGGAAAGAATTTCACCACAGGCTTGGAAAAGTGTTTCCTCTTCTATGTAAGCATGAAAACCACATTTATTTCTTTTAAGGTTTTCCTATGCAGAAATGCTATTAAAACTAATAGCCTCTACCTGACATGGTCTAATGGAAGTTGTAGCCCATTTTAGGCCTGACTGACACTCACCGCAATTAAAAGCAGCTTTCAAAGTAAGAAAAGGTTATTGAGATTTTTGAATGTAGATATAGCTAACCACAGGGTCTACAATAATAATGATGGTCAAAAGCATGAATTAATACAATTTTAACTTTCAAGTAATAGTGAAAACTGTAAAGTATCACAATCTCACTCTGCAGTGGATGGGTACTTAAGAAAAAATTATAAAGCAGAAAGCAGGCAAGTAGGAAATATTTTATTTCTAGTAAGCCGAGGTTTAATTTATCACATGCTAAAACACAGATGTAAAGTATGGAAACTTCATCTACAGCTCAGGAACAGTAATTTGCAGTAAAATAAATGGACATTCCTACCCCTAATTCATGACTCTACATATACAATTCAGTGCTCTGCAGGTAACTCTGCCTAGTGGATTTTTCTTGCTTAGCTCCTGCAGCATTACTATATAATCTTCTCAAAGCAGAATAGGACATTCAAAAATACAGTGTGATATTTTAAGGTACTGATGCCTAGCAGCAGAGGTTGTCATTAACAAAGTACCAAAAGAGTGTAATTTATTAGTATTCTGAATTGTTATTAAGAATCCAAATAGACTTATATCTAAATACTGGTTGGTAAGAGTCAGAGAGACTGTTGACAAAAGAATACACCACGAGCTTGCTTTCTGCATACGTACCGACGGTTGCTGTAATACGTAAATCCTACGAAAGGAAGCTGGTTGCCCACAAATGCTTTTGGTATGGGAAATGTTTCTTCCTCTCCTTTGTCTTCTTCCAGATCATCAAAATTACTAGTGTCAATGTCACTACTTAAGTCAGGCACAACTGGTGCTACAGCTAGAAAAAATGCAAAATAGTATGATAATAATCATTATATTACTCAAGTGACTAAGAAACCTATTTCCTTGGTACAGAGTAAATAAAATTTTAAAGTCCTTTAAACAAAATACAGCAGTCCTTTTGCTAACATGATACATAAGTAAGCCAGTGAGAAGAGCACTATACTTACTGTCTCTGAGCGTTTCCCAAGCCCATTGATCATTTTTGAAGAAAAGGTGCCGTTTAATCTCTTCTACACCATTTCGTCCCAGTCTCACTTCCCTGTTAAAGACCAGTTTGGTTAAACATGTGAGATTACGTAAATTATTCTGAAGGAAAGACTCATTTTAAGGCATAATATAAGAACAAAGACAATGAAACACCCCTCAAACTATGGTAAGAAGTAGACATAACTCAAAAGTTTTCATAAGAAGATAACTACATGAGCATGACAGCTACATTTCAGAATACAGTCTGGTTTTAACTCTTGTCTATAAGAAGCTCTTCATCATGGACTGGTCAGGCAGCTGCCAAGTTGTTACACTCCATTCATGCTGAGACAGTAAGAATTTCACTTCTCTTGAGCAGTTTAAAAACCCACATAAAACAAATACGTATTTTCTTTCAACATGAGAAGAAATTGTCTTAGTGAAGGTTTACTTTTGTTTTGAATAAAATTTAAGTCTTACCTATCAGTTAAAAAGGCACAAATAAGGTTTTTTGCCTCTTTAGAAATGTCATTGTCATCAGGGAAAGTAAGGGAGTTCTTATGGTTCATAATCTTACTATACGTTCCAACCAAAGAATCTGCATAAAAAGGTGTATCCCCTGAAAAAGCAGAACCACAAAAGTTAAAAAGCAAAGCAAAAGTATTATAGATTTGCTTTTTAATATATGAACTACAAATCAAACAATGTAAGCAACCGAGTGAATGAGAGGCAAGGCCAAATGTTTAAGAACTGTGATTGAATTTTTCTAGAACATATTCTGTAAATATCAGGATTAGTAAACCACAGTTTATGTCAAAAGAGTAATAAAGTTGAAAACAACTTTAGTTTTTAAGTTTGGTTAAGCAGTGTAGTCAATTCTGATTTTCCTACTACTCACCTACAAGCATCTCATACAAGAAGACTCCAACTGACCACCAGTCACATTCTCGCCCGTAGTAACCATCGCCTCCCTGGGACTTCAGTACTTCAGGAGAGATATAGTCTGGTGTTCCCACAGCTGTATCACATCGTACCATACCTTCCTACAAAGAGCAGGAAAACACACAGGCCCAAATATAAGATCCAAAATTGCAAGTACTTTCTGAGAGTTTATGCACCCTAAGCAACATCAACAGATCTACATCAATTTTTGTCAACAAACATTCTTTTTTGAACGGGTATTTTAATATTTTTAAAGTCTAAACTGCTACATCCAGAACAAACCACCAGATCTGTCAAACACAGTGAAAGTTACTTTAAAAACTTCTGTTCATATCCAAGAAATACTGAGAATTGCACCTAGGCCCATCACACACTGTTCATGCCAATATAAATGTGTCATATACTGACAGGATGTACTGTAAATAGCGAAAGTTCCTCTGTTAGCATAAATGGGTCAACATCAGGGATTTTGCTGACAGGAACAGAAGAAGTACAAATTTTTTGCCTCTGACTCAATATACTTAATGCCAGGAAGACTAAATGTAGACAGGGCTTTCAAACTCTAAGTAGATAGGTTTTGAAACAGGTAACAAGTGAGAAGAACATTTGACGTTCCTCACGCCCCTGAGAAAGGGCTGGCAGATCTGAGAGCAGTCACACTGGAGCTGTCATCCAGAATGCTGAAGCTGCAACCATGCACACTTTTCAAGTGCCACTAAGGCACTTCTGAAATAATTCTATGCCATCCCTAGAAATGGATCAGTAGAAAAACTTGCATTAAAATATATAACTAAGTAAATAAAACAAATATTAATTCAGTGTTGCATGTGCAGCAAATCCAGAATGCACCTAAATTAAGCTCCTGTGCTGAGCAGCTTTTCTTCTACAGAGTAACCTTTCTCTTTCAAAACACTAGAGGAACCAAGACTAGGCTCAAGACTCATAGGCCAGCTTTGTTCAGAGCAGTAAAAAATCTAAGGTGTTGTTGACATGAGTTTACTTCAGTGATGCTAATGTACAGCAAAGTTTTGCAACATTTTTTCTATTCTTTTTTTGCACATACAGCTTAAGCAGCAGGATAATGCTTTTCTGTATTTCAAAAGTCCTCATTGTTAAGAACATTATCAGTCAAAAATAACTCTATATTAAGCCAAAATAAAGCCAAATTTTGTGTCAGCTATTCTACTGAAGTGGGCTGTTAGTGAGAAAACTTCTTGAATTTGTACATGTAACCTGCATTTGGTTTTCACTGTGGCCTTTAATTTATAGCAAAGCAGCCAAGTACAGTAATTTATTCAAAGCTCCTGGAATATGATGAGAATATAATATACATATTACACTGACTCTACTAAGTACCACATATTTCAGATTGTTTTCCTCAAATATACGTGCAGGCTGACACAAACCAATCAGTTTTGTGTAGGGAACAACAGTGCTTCGTGGTATGTGAAATATTGTTGCAAAATATTTTTTTAATGACCTCAGGACATATTTTTAAAAAAGAAATAATTCTATGACACCTGTTTCCTTCAGATTTTTCCTTGTGCTATGTCAGCATGTGGCTAATAAGTACAACTGGTATTCAGCAACTTGCACATCAGTTTTGATTCTCTCATTACTGACACACTACATAAAAATCATCTCACTTCTTCTCATTAACTTTTCATAACCAAAGACTTAAAGAAATAACCCTGAGGATCGAGAGACAATCAAAGGTTTGACTTCAGAAACTTTCTCTAGAAATCAGTACTCGAGGCACCATTTCTGCATTTTAACTTGTCGTTGAGTAAGATCCATGAATCACAGGATCACAGAATGGTTTGGGTTAGTTCCAACCCCCTGCCATGGGTAGGGACACCTTTCACTAAGACCATGAAGAACAGTAACGGGAACAGAGTGGAACTTTCAACTCTCCTCATCTAGCTGAAAAGTTTTCAGCATATTTTCTTTTCACTTTTAAGTATGTTTTCCTTTCACAAACAGAAAAGTGAAATTACAAACATATGTTTACCTTGTTCATCTTCATACAAGTACCAAAATCAGCTAATTTTAAATGACCAGCTTTATCTAGCAGCATATTATCAGGCTTCACATCTCTGAAACGAGAAAAACATATATTTTAAAAAGTAAATAAATACATCAATTGAACTTACTAAAACAATAGAAGTCAACTGCCTTTCAGATGCAACATTGCAAGGAAAACCAGCAACATTAAAGCACCACCACTACCTCCATTTTTTTTCTGTTTTCTCTAAGTATCATGTCCAACACACAGATTGCTGAACTACAGCATTTTAAAAAAGTAAAACAGATGTGAGAACACAGCCTTAAGTCTCCAAATTTAATAAATCTAGACATCAATCTTGAACCTCAAGTTCCAAAAAAAACACTCACTGGTTGAAGTATGAGTGAGCTATCTCAAATAGACATTGAAAATATAACTTCTCTGTACCACCTCTATTTTAAGGGAATAACTTAAGAGATGTCATTTTCAGAATTCTATTAATGTGAACAACTATTTTCCTGTGACTGAAAAGCGGTATTAAGTATTGCCTTATACCCTTTTCCACAAAGTACTTCCATTATAGAACAGAAGTTTTCATAAAGTAACTGGTAAAGTGCAGCATGGTGATGTTACTGAATATACCAAAGGAGAATTATCAAGACAGCATAACATGAATTTCAGGAAAAAGTATATTTCAAAGACCTCAAAGAAGAACTCTGGCCATGACTGTCAAATCAAATGTAGTGCAAATGTACCAGTATATTCAGAGAATAATTTTGTTCGTGAGGGATTTTTGTAAGACTCTCAGTTAACTGCCTGACCAAAGTATAGCTACCAAGTTAGATGCAACTTCAAAGTTATATTAGCTTACTCAGGATAAAATCCAGGCAAGTTCTGATTTTTTTCTGAGGACAGAGATTCCACAACGTCTTCAGGACTCTCTTCCACTGCTTGACCTCCCTCATAGTCGAGAAAACAATTCCTAGTGAATAGCTAGATATTCCCTTGCTGCAACTTGTGTCATCCATTGCCTTTCATCTTTTTGGCATGCAAATACAGTCTGGTTCCACCTTTTCTAAAAAGTCCTGCTGGGCAGCTCATGAGTGATGCTTTCTGTCTTGCCTGAACACTGCTCATATTGTGAATGAAAACGTAGTGCTAATCCCTAGTATGAAACTTCTGAGGAATCGCTGGTAGCTGACTGTTGGCTGGACAGTACAATCCTTTGTTCTACCTATTCAAACTGCACCTTTCTAGTCTGGCTACATCTACAACCTTGCTAAGACAAACAACACACACTGCTCTCCCCTCATCAGTGAAGCCCATCATCACAGAAGGCAATTGGGTTGGTAAAGCATGCTTTACCCTTATAAATTCATGGCTGTTTCCAATAACCTTCTCATCCATGTGCTTAGATGGTTTCCTGAGAATTTAATCTGACTGCCCTTACGCTGACTAGCCTGCAGCTCCCCTGACCCTCTGCTCCTGGCCCTTCTTGGGGCAAGACAGGTGTGCCATTTGCTTCCTTCCAGTCATCAGGAATCTCTTAATCACCGCAGCCCTCCAAAGGTGACAGAAAGCAGTATCATAAGGCTCATGGCCAGCTCCCTCATGACCTTTGGCACATCCCACCTGCTGCCTTGGACATGTGCATGTCCAGTTTGCATAACTGGGACCCAGACTGATCTTCCTCTGCCAGAGTAATGCTTCACTCTCCCAAGCTCTGCCACTAGGCACAGGGCCCTGACAGTCCTGAAGGCAGATCCTACCAATGACGGCAGAGGCAAAGGTGGAAAAGTAATTTCCATGTCTTTTGTCACTCTGTCCCTGATCCCTTGAGCAGTGGGCCCACATTTTCATCAGTTTCTTTTCATTCCTCAGAGTTGAACAGATTAACTCCAGTGGAAAAGAAATTCAAAAATCTCTGTTGGTTTCAAAATAATCCAAATTTTCACGAAAAAAGCTTGCTGTGCTGCAGGCAACTTCTAATGCCTGCTTTCTAAAGCTTGTAATACACATGCACAAATGGTTCATTCAGTCAGATAATTTATCCATTAGATGCAGCATAGCTACATAATTAATGATGCTCTAGATCCTACTCAAGCAATGGATTAGTAGTTTGTTTTGCTTTGTGTTTGCTTTTTTGCAAAAGCTTACATGTTTACACTGATCTTGTGACCAAATTACAAATTGAAAATTTATAAACTATAGAGTATACTATAGGCTACTCAAGCTCTTCCTGTATTTTCTGTTGAAAAAATTACTCTTCTGCTCCCAGTTAATGCAATTAAAAGCTAACAACAGATACAATTTCAAATATCAAAAAGAAAACTTCTCTACCTATCTGAGAAGTGACTGCATTTCACTTCAGGGCAAGTGCAGATGAAACTAAGCTAAGTCCCTTTGCTCTGCATCTCAATTTTGCATCTTGCCCCTTACAAGAAAACATATGGTTGGGAGATTTTCCTCACATTGTTCACAGATTCTTGTTTCATGGGTCCCTGAGGCTTCAAATGCCTAGCAGAGAATTAATAATTCCTAACAGTGGATACTACTGTGATCAAATTCCCAAAACAGCTTTTTCTAATCAAAAGAAAAGAGCTATTTTGGGGCCAACATGCCTGTACCATTTTTATTCTTGTATCTCTTGGTACAGTGGAACAATTTTATTACTACACTGGCCTGCTGAAAGCCTTTACTTTGACTGTATCTCCTCAGATTTTAAAGTTTCTGACGGCAAGAACTTTTGAAGCTGTAAGATAGAATAATTATGAAATAATAATGAAGTACTAACATCACAAGTATTAAAACTGCCTAAACAAACTGAAGTCATTCTGGCAGCACCAGGAATAAAACCTCACCATGTAACAACACTTCTTAGTTTCTCACCTGTGTATAAAACCCATTGAGTGAATTGCATCTAATGCAAGTACAACTTCAGCAGTGTAAAATCTGGCCCATTTCTCTGGAACATCGTAGTTACTCATTAAATTCACAAGGTCCCCACCAGGCATGTATTCCATCACCATGTAAAGGTAACGGTCATCTTGGAATGCATAAAATAACTGTAAAAAGCAAATAAACAAAAAATAAGTCACTGAATATTCCAGTTATCTTTAATGTTTTGCTTGTCGGAAATCAAAGGCATTTCTGCACAAACTGATTTACAAAGCAACAGAATTGCTACAACTACTGAATCAACTCTGCATCATCTTGCAGATCTCCTAAAAATAAATTAACCTCCAGAGTGCATTTCAGACAGATCTTCCATCCCTTTATATTACAATGGGAGAAGCCGAGTGCTGGTTACAAGTTAAGGTTAGTCAACTTGACGTAATAAATCTTGAGATCAATTCAAAGAATGTTTATTACATAAGAAGGTAAAATGCTTCTTTCTCACTAGGATGGTACTTGACAAATATGCAAACATGAAACTGTGTTCCAAACATCTGCCTGATTCTATTTGTATTATCACTAAATGTTTATTTTTCTATTGTCGACATATTTATTGTATAGAAATTGAGCCTAAATTCTATACAATTAAATAAAAATATTTCCCTTAAATTTGTCAATGCTCTGTTCAACAGAGTAGACTTAAGTCTCTTAACTTAAAATTTTATGAAATTCATAGAAGTTTTATTCTGAACAATCACACCCAGACAGACAGGAATGCAGTAACTTGATTTAGATAAATCTTGAATGAGATTGTATAATTCCAACCTAACAAAAGAATTTATATGCTTAAGGGTAAGAACAGTTTAAATTAACAAGTTGACGTGTGCACACAATGCATGATTGGTTCAGGCACGCTCCTTAGAACCTCAAAGGCAGCACTGCTTCCCAAAAAACTGTCACTGACATGAGGGAAATGATAAAACTGAAATGAGGGAAAAATAACCAGAGCAGGCACAATTTGCAGTCAAAGATACACAAAGAAATTAGAATATACGGAAGCTGTGTCTTAAGCATATCTTTCTGGTATGCTGGATGCCTCAGAGAATTACTACAGAGCAGACTCACCAATATATATCTGGCAAAGAGCTTTAATAATAAACAGAATAGCTTAACATCTTTTAAATGTTGTGACAAAATACAGTTTTGAAGCAAGTGTAGTATCCACTGTTTTGTACAGCATTCCTAATGTCAATAATGTATTTCCCTAACAGACCAATAAAACAAGGGACTTCGAAATGCAAAAAAAGAAAACATGCAATTCCAAGTTATGCAATGTTGTAACCAAACTATTCTATAATGAAAATATTTGAAAAAGAATATCACTATACCTGAACAACCCAGGGACTATTAGCAAAAGCCATAATATCCCTTTCTTCCCAGAAGAATGCAGAATCTGACCTTTTTATCATCTCAAATTTGCTCAGAAGCTTCATAGCATACACTCTCCTTGAGGATTTATGCCTTACCTATGAGGACAAATGTGACATGGAACATATTAGTTTGCCGTATTAACATATAAAGAACATCACTGAAAACATCACTTTTCCTGCTTCACTATTCAACATGTTCTATAAGACTCTTCACATTTTTCTAAAGGATTATATACTGTAGGCCTACAAAATAATTACATTCCATTATCTGACAAAGCACTACTTTTAAAATACTTGCTGGAACTATTCAACATAGAAGTCCATAGGCATAACAGTTGCTTATGTAATTTGCACGTGTCTTTAAAAGGACAAATATTGGCACCTGTTAAATACTACAAAGTTAAAACTACAAGCATTTTCCAGAGTTTGTTAGTAGATGTGCATACTTCCTGCCAGATTTCCAGTTTCTTCCATCACCTCTCAACTAAATAAAGCAGGATGAACAAGCCTGGTTGCTAACGTCATCACAAACAACACACATCTCTCATGTGTGAGAACTATGTCCACAAAAATCTGGTGCAGTCCCTGAACTGGCAGAAACTCTTCTAGTCCTTAAGACTTCTTCAAGTGTAAAGAGTGGTAAAGGCTAATTTTCTTGATTATGAGGAACAAACATTCAATTTTATTTTAACAGAGAAGAATGACTACAATGCAGAGCAAGTACTTGTGCACTTGGACAGTACTGAAAAATTACATTTTCAAAAGCATTTCCATGAGTTATTAAGAAATAAAATTTCACCGAGCTAAAGGCTTTAATATCATAAAACTGCATCTTCTGAACCCTGTACTCAGAAACAGATGCATGAGCAAATACTACAGAATACAGTCAAATGCACAAATAGAAGCTTAACTTACCAACTGAACCTCCCCAAATGCCCCTCTGCCGATCACCTTCACCACTTCATAGTCCTCAGCTTTCATGCGCAGATCTCTCATTTTATTTACCGTGTCTTTATCTACATAGAACAAAATTCACATTTCTTATATAATCAACTTCATTAAACCCAGTCATCTAATTTCATTTTTTCATAGTTTTTAAGAAGAAGTACTGCTCAAAGAACCTACTGAAAAGTTCTCTGCAGAATACATGACCTCATTCTCATTACCACAGTAACCAAAACCTGACATAAACATAATGCAAGGACTCTACTGTACAATCACACTGCAGATCTTAATTTAGGAATTTATTTAAAAATTACTACCTGCAAAAAAAAAAAGCTATACAAAAATTTCATATCCAGCATGATCTTGCTGTAAGCTAATCAGTATAAAAAGATTATTTCTGAATAAATATACAATACATTTGGGAAAGTATCAGAAAATACACTACAAGAAACTTGAAAAAATATTTAAAAAAAAAAAACTTTCACTTTTCTGCACTTGTATGATTCCTAATACTAAAAAAGAGTAGATTTTAATTTAAAACATGCAGTGGGAATCATTGCAATTATTTATATAAACCTGTCATTCTATAAACTACAATAATTTACAAACTCCCAGTGGGCAGATATTCTAATTCCAAATTTGGTCAAAGATTAAAACAGTCTATTTTAATCCATGTGGGTCAACACTGGCATGAGATTACGTAGAAAAGCTTCATGCTTCAGTATTTCTAAAAGCAAGGAAGTTCTACTAAAACAGATATGCTTCTAATAAATTATGCAATGATATTTTATTTTCAAAAATAATATTCTAGGCCTAAAAGTAAAGTTTAGAAAGAAATAAGGACAGAGGAAGAGAAAGGAGGAGAAATCTAATTTTTTTAAATTATTAAAAAATGATGAGGCAGACGACAGAAAATTGCCATTAGATTTCTACCTACACAGGCCACAATTTAAAACAAAAGCAGCACATGTACAATAAAAATTCAGTAAGATTTTATTACCGTAACAGGAACAAACATAGTTTTGTTTGACTAAATACACTGTGGCATTACTGTCTAATGTAAAGCCAACCCTTTACAATGCAGCATATCACTAGCTGATTTCAATAAATTACAGTAAAATTGCAAATTCTGACAAATTCTTTCACACAAGGATCAAAATATTCAGTAATTCAAACAAATAATGCATTGCCTTATTTGCCCTGGTGAAAACTGACCTATAGTAGAGGAGGAACAAGACTGCACAAAACCAAAATGCAGCAACTCCCATGACAGCAATTTTCTAGCTATTGTTAACTTACTGCCTAGTAATCTCACAACAGGAGGTTCAGGTTCACCACTTCTGAACAAACAGCTTGACATTGGTGCAAAAGAAATCTAAGCACAATATGAATCCTTTAAATGGTATTTAATCACAAGCCTCACCTGTGGACAAAACAGAACTGAGGAAAATACATCTGAAGGGCAATCTAAGCTAAGGATTTTTAAATAATGTAAACCAGGCTTGTGAGCAGTTGCAAATTGAAATTTACTGTTTGATATATATATATACAGACTAATAGTCAACTATCCTCAGACAATATGCATTAGTAATAACAGTGTTGGAAATTTGACCTCCACATTCTAAGTCTGTTAAACAAGGTTTATCAGGCTGCAATACATTCAAATAGGCAGTTCCTTATTTCCCAGAAACAGTGGAGGACCCGGGCAGCTCATGCTGTATGAAGAGGCTGGATGGCTCCCTTGGCAAAAAAATCACTTTCTCCAACTTGCTCTAAAGTTTGGTTATAAGCTTGGATTCTGTGTTGAAATGAACTGAGTCTCTGCTGCAAATAGGGCTCTCAGCTATCTTTAATACTAAGTTCCTTATTCTTTTAATTCTATATGGTAGAAAATTAATAAGGTTCTACCTTTGAAAAAATCATCCTCAAAACCTCTGCCAGTAAAAGCAGATTTTGGAGGTTCCACAAATATACAATGTAATTTAGAAACAAGTAAGAGAGGATAAAGTCAATCAGTCTATAACATAAAGGAAGCAAACTCCCATTTTATTTGCCACCTAGAAACTTATTTTAAACTTCTACAATAATGGTGCAAACTGGACCGCTAGTACTGCAAAAAGACATTTTAAAGTCTTCCATTAGAACTAAAATAAACATGAAAATGTTGATTTTTTAACAGAAGTTCAAGGCAAATTAGACTTGACAGTTCCCTGTAAGGCAACTACTTGCACATCCACAGCTCACTTTCATATTTCAGCAAATAGTGCAAGATTAATGTTCTAAAGGTGGTTTTAAGTGAAATAGGATGTTCTGTTCTCCACCTTCATATTACTTCAGGTCATATCTTACAACACAGTATATAATTTATTCCTACAGATATTCATCATCAGACTGTAAATGTAAGTTTTCTTTCACTCAGCCCCAATTGCAAAAGTGAAGCTTTCTGAGACTCACTAATAATTTCACTATTCATAAAAATTACATTCAAATTATCTGATGCAATGAGTATTTCCTTGCCTAATACAACTTCTCTTTTCTCCAAGAGTTTCACCACACCTTCTCAGTAAATAACTGAGTATACAAATGTGCATGTAACTCAGTGTATGGTATCAAATACAATTTGAACTGTGAAAAGTTAAACAGAACATTTGAGCTTAGGCTTTTCAACAACCAGCTTACGTGTAACTGAGCCATCAACTGGATTTAGTGGACTCATAAATTCCCACAGATGGAGAACAATATAAAATAAACCCCACAAATTCACTATCATAGCTTTCAGTTTCACAAAATAAACTATTTGAAAAAACCCCGGAAACAGAACGAACACCGACATAAATTACAGTAAAGCAAAGACAAAAATTATTTTAGTCAAATTACTTTATATTTGCCACAAAAATATAAAAATCTAATAGTATTAGCTTAATTTCAAGGTTTGCCCATTTAGTCCATAGGAAGGAGCAAGTCTTGAATCAGCTAACATCTCTGACATGATTTCCAGAATTTGTCTGTTTGGCAGCCTTTAGAAATGACTTAATTTTTAACTGCCTTTTTGGGTTTTTGTTTGTTTGTGGTTTGTTTGCTTGTTTTAATTACAAAAAATATGGAACTATGACTTCTATTAAAAACATCAACTTTGTTAGTTTAAAATGCTATTATAGAGTAGAATGTGCAGGAGATCTGGTAGTGGACAAATACAGAGTAAATACAGAGAATTCTGCAGACACATCAGCTGAATATACAAGTAAATACAGCAGCTATGCAGTATAAGATATTCATGTAAAGAGACCTTTTATACTTAAAAAAAAAGTTTACAAAAGACATGCTCTAGTCTGTGAACAAATTTTTAACACAATTTCTTGACACTCCATGCATCATTGTGATATTTTACTGGTAATTGTTTATGATATACTAGTACATGAAATTAGAAAGCAAGTTATGGGAACCCAGAGAGTTGCCCTAACAAAAACAACAGGCCTTTCTCTTAAAAGGCTTTGTGCCACTGCAGACAATGCCATTTACAGGGGCAACAGATTAGACATTCAATCATTCAATGCCCAGTGAATCAATGCAGGGGATGAGATTTGCACAGGTAGCTGTCAGCTCTCACTGGGAAATAAATAAATAATCAGACTCTTAAAACAACTTGCAGCCCAAAACTTAATTCACCCCAAATCCCCAGCTGCCTTCCAATAAGCTAGAACCACTTTTTTCTTTTTGATACTTATAGACATTAAATACTTACATCTGTTTAAGAAGTTATCAATGTTTTTGTTTTTTCTTAAGGCAGGAAAATCCAAGTCATATACCAAAGCATCTAATCCATCCTGAAAAACAAAACAAAACAAAACAAAAACCAAGCAAAATTAAGAATTTGGAAAAATAATTACACATGCTGCTAATTGAAGAGCCAAGATAAAGAAACAGTTGTCCCTGGTAATTTTCCATACAAATCATTCACATTTATTTAATGATTCAGTGAGCAGTTACATGAAACAGCTGTTCCTCCTTCATTTCCATTGGACTCTTCAAAGCTTAATTCCCTTCCATACCAAAACAAACATAGTTCTATGAATTACTAATTACCTTAATTAGCTCCACACCTACATGAAAAAAATTATTTTTTCCAAACACAAAAAGAACAAATAGCAGTTTTAATGCTATTAAACTGCATTCATCAATATTAAAAAGTTCAGTAATATTAAACAGTTCACCAATATTAAAAAGTCGCAAAGTATCACACAGTAGGGACTTGAATGTGAAATGGCAACTGGTAAATAGGACAATGACAGTAATTTATTTTGGAGAGTCAACCTCCCACATTTTATTCACTGAAATCAGTGGTAATTTTTATGAACAAGATATTGGCTTTATACCTTCCAACTTAAATCTAGGAACGAACAGCCACAAGCCCATCTGGCTTTGCTACCACGGAACATAACCCTATGAAAAAAACAAACGCCACCGAAAAAACCCTCAGAAAAATACAACAAAGAAGAAGACGGTTTTAAGGTCTTGCTAAGTGCCAAACACTTCCCGACTTAAAGGCTAAGTCTAAATTTGTCAACAGGTATACATGATTCTTCAGTGGACAGCATCTTCTTGGAGAAAAACTAAACCTGGTCATTTAGCTAAAAACAACAAATTTGGTGTCTAATGAAAAATGATCAAGTATTCTAGGGAATTACAAAACAAAGAATTAAAGAGCATTAGGGAATCTTCTCTCCCAGCTAAGTACTGTTTAAGTGACAACTGCAAAAATAAAGAAGGTCATAAAATACAAACTGATGGATGTTAACAGTATGCCAGAGAAGTACTGCTATTTACTTGTCCAATTCATAACTATGTGCCTATGCTATCTATCATTAACTTGTTGGAAGTGAGATATTAGACCAGAAATATCTTTCATCTGATCAGTTCAGATCTGATTGGACCTTATTTGACTGTTTTCAGCTTTTAAAGGATTTTTCAATCCTTTTTTTCAGGATTGAAACCTGATCCATCAGTCTTTGACAGCTACATATATCAAGTAACTACGCCTAAAGAAAAGCTAGAGCATAAGTTTTTTGAAAGCTTATTTTCCATGAATATATAATTGAGAACACATTTGATCCAGATTGAAATAATAGTCTTTGATCCCTCACCTCAAATTCAAACCTGTTGTTCCCCCTCACTCTTCAGGAGACTTTTGACTATTAAAAAAAATCAAATGCTAGCAAAATCAAAATTATTTATAGGCTTGCAGTCCTCTCTTTTAAAGTGTGCAAGATAGAAATTATTTACTTCAGATATAATGAGAATGAGCAGTAAAATCATGCTAGAATTTGAAAACAGGTAAATACAAGGATAATCATAATTACTTTAAAGGCTGGATATTATTAAATTTGTCAACTTCACAAAAATATTCCTGTTTTAAGTTATCTCTCCACACAGTGGCTCATTTTGACCTATGATGAAAATTATACAACTCAAGAAAAGTATCACAGTATTTTCACTGCTCTAAAATACAGTCAGGTTTTGCATCTTGAGTGTGTTAAAGGATTGTCTTTTTGGACTGAAACTGATGATGAAAAATGAAAGCAAATGGCAATGAAACAACATTTAACGGGTCAGTAATAAGAGAGTAAGAAGCCAAGAACAGCTCAAGACAGATGTAGAAGTAAAGCTATGAAGGGTAAGTCTAACTTAGCAAGAAATACTTTGTAAACTACTCAAACACCTTTTCCAAAGATACACAGTAAATATCCCGGAAATCCATGGAAGAATTTCAATTCTCTGGTAAAGTCAGTAGAGAACCATCACCGCTTGCACAGCAGTACAAAGTACACCGGTAGCTTCTGTGCATTTATCTCCATGCTGTGAGAAACAGCAGGCAAAGAACATCCACAAGAGTACCGGGTCACATCCAGGGATTTTTAAAAGTAGATTAGTGATGGTGATGAACTGTCAAAATCTGGGGTCCGATCTGCCCTGAAGCCTTCAAATCTGTAGAGTCAATCAATTTGTCCATGGACATGGCTAACACAGAAAACACGCACGTCAAGCAGAAGCACTAAATTCTCAAAAGCCTGGTTTGCTCTGGAGCTGTGCAATTACCTGCTTCAATTCAGGGCTTGCTTCAAAAGCCAAAATTCTGTCTTTTTCTTTATAGGAGGGAAGGTTTTAAACACCAAATACAAAAATACAGGAAAAACAGGAATATATAGAAATTTTTAACATCAATCTTTCATTTGTATCATACTTTTTCTTTCAAAATGCTAAAATATAAGTCCACGCCAAAAGAAGCATGAAGTACAGAGAGTGTCATGGTTTCCTTGGTCTCTCAAGCATGCTAGGTATTTTGTTGTGCTTCTTTTTAAAAGTTCTAAAATAAAGATGGAAAGCAGTATACAAATTCACTTTTAACAGACAAAAGGAAATTTCAATACTGTTTAATTCAGAATTCACCATATACAATGTTTCCTGTTCTGTTCTTCACCTTTCAGACCTTAGGTATGAACCCTAGCAAGTAAAACACTTAACCAAAAACCTCTGAAATACAGATTTAAGCTACTGATCTCACATTCATTTCAAATCACATTTCAAGATCATGCTAACAACATCTAAGGAAGCTACATGCCAAGAGTTGCTTATTTTAAAGGCTCTTCAAGAATCAGCTCCCCTTCTCTAGAGTTTCTGGAGAATAAACTACCCCGGCTCAAAACCTTCATTAAAAACAGTAAGGGTGGGTGGTGTCCCTATAATAATTAAGAGACCTGTAAATCCTCAACTCTCAAAATAATTAATTTCATCAATTGAAGTATGTTTCTGAAGAAAAAATAGCATAGTATTATTTTAGAGGTGGACTGCAAATACAAGACTAAGCTTAAGGTAATTTTACAGAATTGTGAATAATGGAAGTAAAATATTTGGGATACCTAGTGTTTAACATGAAACAGCCTTTCTATTTCACTTACATTAGCTAAAGCAGAACTTGGGTATGCTACAAGCTGTCCCAGTGCAAAGGGAAATAGAGAAGCATGGCTATTTTAAGTGGTATCACTGGTGAACAAACAGGGAGGAGTACAGAAGCTCAACAGTGAGAAGGTAGTGCTGGTTGAAAGTGGTGCAAGTCAGAGACCCAGGAATACACTGCGGAGGTGTAGCTATAATGGCTAGGAGAAAAAGGGCAAAGATCAAATGAAAAGAGACATGATCATTATTGTCAATGGCTGCAGAGACAACTCATCTCTCAGCTTTCTTGATTTCACCTTGCTCGATCTTTCAATGTCACCTGACTATTTTCCTAATACAGAAAGGAAGATCTTTTCTTCAAGACCTCTAAAAGCCACACCCTCCTCCTCTTAAAGAAAAAGGATACTAAAACATCACTATAATAGGCAACCATAGGCAACCAGTTTCACGTGCTTTATTAATATAAGAAAGCCTCATTTTTATGAAGGACTTTTTCCCCACTTGGACGGTTTCCATGTACTTTTAGTATTTATCTTCTTTATATACAGTACATTTTGTACTTCTTAGAAACACATACTGTGGCTTAGATGTATTTTCAGCTAATGCTAAGTTCTACCTTATTCTGTCACTACAGAGCAATTTTCTCATTTAGCTTTGAGGTCTACGCAGATATTTTCCTTTTAACAGTTAAATTAGATTACTAAAATAAATTGGTTTATAAAAGCAAACATGTGACTTCCATTTACATGGCAACAGTATTTCAGAGGTGACTGAAAAGGAACAGAGAAAAAACTTCTCTTATAGTGTCCTTCACTCAAATAATTTCATGGTCTGATACAGTCTTTTCTATATCACACTTGTTCAATGAAATCATCAATAGTTTCATAATCTATTTAAAACTCTCCATTTTATTATGAAATTAAAAAGAGGCATACTAGGGAGCCATTACAATATGCAGAGGGTTCTCCCATACAAACCAAACATTCCCACATATACTGTTGGCTTCATTTCATTCACCACTACACCACACTTACAAGTTAAAAAAGAATTAGATATATGGAGTAAAATCAAAGGTCAGTCTGGACCCATGTACTGCCCCTGGAAATGACAATAACGGTGTCTCAGAAAGAGGATTACAAGCAAGTCCAGCATACAGTAGTACTGCTCTGGTGTTTTGCTATTAACTGAAATATCTGCTTAATTTTTATAGTCCCTGTATACTAAATGGGTTCTTTCACAAAACTAGGCATTATAAATCAAAGCTAGTTCAACATTCAATAACACAAGTACAACAAGATGAGAGGTTTTTCTCTCATGCACTCACTCAACATTCATCAAGGCTGAATTTTACCTATCACTTTTAACCACCCAGGCACCACCAAGTATTAATTTCTTTTCTGGTTTGCTAGATCTTTAACTTTTACTACTCTATCATCATTAATTAATCATTATTCACCATTTTAGATCCCTTATGACTGTGAAATACCACACACCTGTTAGACTCCATTACTGATCTGTTTTTTATACACTGATCACCAGCCTTCCATTCATTCATCTATCTGACAAAAAGCTTAAATGAAGAGCCTCATCAAAAGCATTTTGTTATCCTCATACTCAGCAATTACTTCAAGGAACTCCACTAGGTTTGCAAAGCATGACTTTCTTCCACAATACCAGAGCTGGCTCTGTCCCATCACACCTGTTGGCTCACTGGTGCTGCTACTGGGCCAGGGGCTCCTGCATTAATTACAAGATTTTTTTTCTTCAACAGAAAAAAAGCAAAAAAAAAGCTATATATTGACCATCTTCCTTACTACTGCTGTCAAAACAGTTTTAAGCACTAATGTAGATAAACACTACAGTTATACACACACTTACTTGCCTTAATGAGACACAATCAGGTACAAAAAAAGATTGATAAACATCAAGCAGTCTCAGCAATCTTCCTGTTTGTGTCATTTTGTCCCAAAAAAGTTTCTAGCACCACTTAAACCTTCAGAGAGAAAAACCAGCATTAACACTGTAAAAAAGCATTCCACTATGGAAACTCCTTTAAGTTTCTTTATGAAGAAATGAGCACAAAGATTTCCTAAGGTTTTTCTAAAAATAGAGAATACTATAACATAAAATTATCATTAACACACACATCAACTATACAATCTATTAACACTGAATTTCATAAGTTGTTACACTAACTTCTTATCATTAGATTCATCTAAAATGTACTGATTTTCTTCAGTTTGACTTAAGCAGTCTCACATTAACTGGATTTTTCCCCAAATTTTAGTCTACACCTATTTCCAAAGTTTTATGCATCGAACTACCAGTCCTACCATGACTATACTAGGCTTCCTCACTCTGCAGCTACATTCCTTAATCTCAAAACTAACTACAGTTATGTAATGGTTTTATTCAGATGTATGAGTTAATGCAATTTTATAGCAAAATTTACTGCTAGGATATTTCAAAATACAGTCCATCAACCTACTCCAATTCAGCAAAACAGATTATCTCAGGATTCATAAGTGACATAAAGTAGAAAATACAGTATATGATCTACAATATCAGCGTACAATTATAGCATCTTCTTATTTTGAAATGTTACTCCATACACATTTCATTATGACAAAGTATCATCTAGTGTAAGCATATAATAAATAAAGATTTATTAAATGTGGTTGAAACTTTGTTGTTGAGACACTTGGTTATTTTAATATTTATCCAGCATTCAAAGAACTAAAAAAAAATACTTAATGGGTATTACCAGCATACAAAATTTGCATTCCTTGGATGGACAGGCAGTTACCCAACTTAAAACTCTTTGCTACTTTTCCTTTTTTGGAGAGACCAAAGTAAGTCTTAAGATCTAAAACTCTTAACTATCCATATTTTAGTTCCTTGTATTGTAGCCATTTTCCTATTTCTACAGTACTGTAAGCTTCCCCCCATACACTAAATCAACAAACCTGACTGATCCTGAATTGCATGTGTCCATCCTAATTCATAATAATGCCCTGTCATACATAAGTGATCTTTTTGGTCAACTGTCAAATCCTGAGAGAGCATATTTAAGAGCTACAAGTGGGAAGCTAGTCATTATGGCCTATTTTCAAACTTGGATGAAAAGTAATACCTCAACTCTATTTAAAAAGAGTTTTTTTGAGCTGTTTGAATTATCAACAATGACTCTTACCACCTGAAGCATCTCCTAAAATAAAGTAAAACAAAATGCAGTGCAAATCTGTGAAATCAGCTCACATGCAGTAGGCAAGCAAGAGTAGTGTCAGGATCCACTACACACACCATTCGAACCAAACGTGTAGGTAACGAACCTACACATCTCAGTCTTTCGCTAAAACTGGGGGCAAGTCATAGATCCTTCAAACCAGAGCACTTCTCTGTCCCCTGACTAGATTCAGGAATCTTGAATTAACAGATCTGTTCTGAATGACACCTATTCAAGGCACTATTTTATGCCGGAATTATGGAAAGTTGACATTGTCTAAAGATGCATTCCAGAAAATGTATTTCAGTGGGGGCTTTCTTCCCCTCCAAACTCAAAATTATAACAATATATTACAACACTAATTTCACTATGCTAGCATATTTTATTGTGGTTAATAGTCTTTACATACAAACGTTAATTTATTACATTAGTGGTTTATTATCTCAATTTAGTGTTGCATCTTTAGGAACAATTATCAGATGAAAAACTAGAGTCTTCAAGGAAGATGAAGAACATAGACCAAAACAGCACTAAGAATATATTTCAGTAAAATCTATGGAGTAATAGGTACAATTTCATTAGAAAATAGTTCAGGAAGATATGAAACAGGAGTAAAAGCTGATAGCCATGAAGTCAAATTATATTAAATTCACAGCAAGTAAGATTTCTGGATATTTGAAGCTTAATTTCCTTGAAAGTGGTTCACTTGCATTGGTTGATATGTTCTGTGGGCAAGTTTTACAAACCTCAAAGCTTCTATACCAAAGGTGGCAAATTCTGCCATCAATTAGAATACTTAGATTAAAAGACTAAATCAGCTGTAGAACTATCTGGAGGGCTACAAAGAAAATAAGAAAATAGATAGCCTACTTTAGGTTTAAATGATTTATCAAGCCATGTTTGTCTAACACTAGAATTAAATGACGTGTAAGTACAGCTTCTTAAAGCTGCCCTTTTCAAGAAAACTGTATTAAATGTGACGAACGCAAGTACACTTATATATTATTTAAATAAATATATATTTAAATAGCGTTAAAAGAAGAAGAAGTACTGGTAGTTAAATAACTGACTGATGTTTATCACCACGGAAGCAGCATTCCACAGCCACTGCAGCACTTGGGCATTAGGAAATGCCTCATAGGTCTAGAGTTCCCCGCTACTGTAACAACTGCAACTGGAGATGAGCGGCCAACCTGACACACCACAAGGTAACACTATCCACAGAAACATTTCCTGGTGGAAAAAAGTGACCTCTCAAAGTTCTGATATTCATCAAAAACATAAGGCAAGCCCTGTCCCCTCACCTAAAATGTAAAGTAACTACTTAGGCAAACTTTTTAGAAAAGCCAAATGTCACTTATAGATGCCACATCAGCAAACGGCCTTTGACATCCCCACAGCTTTCCTGGTTGTCCTGGGAAGGCAGATTCTTCCCCAGTCAGCACATATAGATCTACTGCTTCCAATTTAGGAGTCCTAAGGTTTTCATTTTAAACATACACACTTAAAAATACCAATTCAGATCAACGGGAGTTAACACCCTAAAGAACACTCACTAGAAAGCAAAAGTAACATGGATAAAAATTAGCAGTATGGATGCAAATACTGGTACATAATTTCCCTTCAATAAAATGGTACAGGACAGATCAGAGATATGAAAGAATGAAAACAAACTGGTCCAGTCCCAGCTCAAAAGTCTAAGGCTTCTTTTTGCAGCAGCCTGCAAGAACTCAGGTAAAGACATCGATGAAAAGAAAGAAACTGTATAATTCCATTAAGAAATAGTGGCATTCAGCAAAGGAAACAGAACCCCCTCCACATCTGCTGCCTGGGAAAGTGCTGTCTGCCAGATTTTTTTCCAGGCAGGTATCCATGAAACCAGACTTCAGGAAGTAAGCCTTAGTCAGTTGGACAAGATGCGAATTAGCAGGACACCAATACGTTCATAAGAACTATTGCAAATGACATAAATAATGAAATAAATAAAAGCTCTTGTAAGAGCTGTTAAATACGTAAAGCAATTTTAGATCTCTTAGGTTAATACGCTACGGTAAAACTAGAGTAAGTTCTCCAATCGATAGCTTAAATTGCTGCCCCTAGCTCTCCCACCAGACTTTTGCCTGAAAAGTGTTACCTTCACCATGAAAAACAACCAAAATAAAAAATTACCAGCGAAGTTTCCAATATAAAAAGTCAGTAGAAAGGTAACTAATTTTTCTGTAGAGCAACAATGCCTCATCAGCTATACAGTACCTGTTGTCACCTGACCTGGACTGTTTGCTGCAAATAAAACTGTGTGCTAACTATAGCTGTAAAAAATAAGATATAAAACAATAAAAAGGCAAGTTCTATCTTTAGCCTTGACAACTCAGTCTCTGGAGATTATATTAGTTCAAGAACTATGCTTTAGAAAAGACTCCAACAAGGTATATCAAATAAAAAAAGAAAAAACAACCCTCTATTACTAGTAATATTATCCAGCCCACAAAAAAAAAAAAAATAACACAGTGAATGGAAACGGAGGCTGGACAAACTGAAAGACAAAAAAGTACTTAATTTTTTAAACAGAAGGCAGACAATTAATTGAATAACTTTCCAAGAAAGAGTGAGAACATCCTAATTTTTCCAGCAGTCTGGAAATACTGCACAAAATCTCCCCTTCCCCACCACCAAAAGGCAAATTCTTCCCTAAAACTCTGGAACAAGTCAAAACACTTTCACAGTTAGAGGTGAATAGCCATGCCAGAAGTCCAAAAATGAAGTATATGAAACAATTATACTAAAAAAACACTGTAGGAACTGAAATAGTAATTGGTAAAGCAACAGGCCTTTCTTTAGTGTCACATGCAAACCATGGTCTGCAAAAGGAAAAATATGGGAAGTTGAGCACAACTCAAGCAAAGGATCAACTCTGAGAAGCTTCTCTGATTGCGCAATCTCCGGTCAGAGCTCAAGCTCCATTTCTGCAATAAACATTCCAGCACAAGCGATCCCACGTCAAGTAGACATTTGAAATATGCAACTAAACAAGAACTTCACACTATTTAAGAATTTCTGCATCATTATGATGTTTTGCAATGCAAATTCTAGTAAAGCCCGTAGATTTCTTTTTCATTTATTGATTAAAAGAAAAACTTCACTTTCGATAAAACAGATCTCTGTATACATAAAACCAATGTTTTTCTATATTTATTCTTTTTTCCATGATGAATATAGCCATAAGAATGACTTTCAACTAATGCTGTTTTTTAAAAAAGGTTATAAAAATTCCATGAGAATTATTTTAGATATAGACAAGTTATTTCTACTGCCAAGTATTACGATTTCTCAGAATTGACAGTATTTTGTTACTAACATGAACAAAACAGCAAGTTTTTCACATTTCTGGGGACTTTGCACAGCTAATATAGAACAAAGCAATTCTGCTAACAGATTGTTTTCAGATTCCAGAATCCAATGAATTAAATTTACAAATTTATAACTTTAAAAAACATGCTTTTACCCACTACCTTTAGGCAAGTTAAAAAAAGTTTGATAACGACAAAAAAAATTATAATAGGTACAGACAATGCTGTTAGTAACAATTTTTATTTAATACTGGATGCTTAAGTGTATTTTCAAGCCACTAATAGTGGCTAATTTGAGATCAAGAAATACTTTGATTAGAGAAGTTGTCAATGTCCCATCCCTGGAAGTCTTCTAGCCCAAGCTGGACAGGGCTTTGAGTAACCTGGTCTAGTGGAAGGTGCTCCTGCCCACGGCAGAGAGGTTGGAACTAGATGATCTTTAAGGTCCCTTCCAACCCAAACCATTCTGTGATTCTACGATCTAAACCCAATCTCTTCTAAGCACTCTTTTTACCCTTTCTGACGCCATAGCAGAGTCATGACAAAAATCCTTAATGCTTTGGACTGCATATGAAAAAACAGGGGTTTAACTACAAAATCAAAAACCTACATGAAAACATGGTTCCATATTTAAGTACTGAAATGACAGAACAGAATCAAAGCTGCCCATAGGAACTTAGGGTGGCTTTTTCCAATTGCAAGTCTCTGACATGATAATCAGTAATGATTTTATCAAAGGTAACACTGCAACAATACAAGCCAGCTTATCTGGGATGGTCAAGTACAGTATTTCAAGACTAGAGGAAGAGAAGAAGTATTAGAAATTCATTAGAGTATACAGCACTTTTTAATTTCAAAGAAGCCCAAAGATGTTGTGATTTATCTTGTTTGCAAGTTTCTTTAGGGACATGCAAATAAGTTTTCTGTGCTCCTTTCAAGCCTTGAGACTACAGTCTGAAGGAAACTAAAGACGCTGACTTCATATATCAAGAAACAAAGTTTTCCCAACATTTCCATTCAGTTGCTCAAGCATAAGATACACATTTCTAATACACTTGCTCAAGCATAAGACACAGACAGTAGAATTTCATAAAACAGTGGTATTCAATGTTTAGAACACTGGGTATTTTCACCAAGCTTTTATACTGCTATCATAGGGATGAAAAATACTAAAATGCTAAGAAATAACTGAAAAAGCAACTTTTCCAGCTTCATTGAAATGAAAGAGTAAGTCAACTCTTCCTTAATACTAGTCTTCCTGCATAACACTTCAGAACTTGGGAAAAATGTCCTCTCAGCCACAGAGGATGCATACTGACATATGTACTCCAAAGGCATGGCTTTCTTTTGGATTTAGAAGATGGCAGAAAACAAATCTTAGTCCAAGAGGAAAGAGAGCCAGGGTTGTCTGGACCATTGCCACTACCACGGAATCCTGTCAAAGTCTCTCCTGCCTGTCCTTACAAGGGAGCAAGGCTGAGCTTGGGCTGATTAACTTAATCTCTACAGGAGATGAGGGCAAGCAATATTTTTGTCACACCATAAAATCCTGCCATGAAACAAATCAGAGCACACTAACATGACATTTTCTGTTCCTCCTTCCCACAGACCATTCCGAAGAGCTGTCATTTAGCTTCTCATTAAGCAGAGAGCAAAACTGATGACAATGTGTTTTCTACAAAATAAACCAAAAGCTTATGAAAGGATATTTTTTACTTGCATCCAACTTTTATATGATTTTTTTCCCCAGCATTTGCTTCACGAAAGCATTTTTCCAGTAACTATTTAAAAAAAAAAAGTAATAAAAAAAGCACTAGTTTGTTGGAAATCTACATGAACTGAGGGACTAGAGATACATAGTGTATGTGTGTGTGTGTGTCTGTGTCTGTATAAAAGTATTTTAAAAATAATAGTTAAAAAGCCATGTCAAGTCAGGTCAGGTAGTATCTACTACTTCCCATTCTTATAAACTCTATGTTTGTAAAACTCGGAGGAAAGTAGGTGTTCTGTTCCTAAATACTACAAAGTATCAACATGTGATATTCTAGAACATAACTAAAGAGCAGTAGTGTCAGTTCAGGAATTCAGATACTCTTTTGTCAGGCATCCTGCACTTCACTTTCTGGAAGTCTCTGCTGGACCACAGAGCCAGTTTCTGAAGAACTACACAAATAAATGGATGTAAACAGTAATTTTGGAAACAGGTGCTTGTTACCAATCACAGTCATTTTCTAAATGAACAAAGCCTCAGAGACTTGAGGAGGAAATAAGGAAGGCAGTTACATCTTTTGTGGTATTCCAACAAAATGCACTGGCATTGAAGTAGACTGTCATTATACTTAACTAGACTCTGAATTACAGATAAGCAATTTGATTTAGAAAAGGAAAAAACCCAACCACCTGACATTAGGAAAGGTCTCACAGTAGGAAGTATGTGTGTTCATACCTTCTGTACACATACATTTACACTTCCCAAACAACCAAATCTTTAAAATAATAAAAAAAATGTAATCTATCCCTTTCATTCAGGTTCACATTTTACAAATTGTTTGCTTGGCAAGAGAAATAAGGACTAAAAACTTCAAGAGAGAGAGACAGAAATTCTTTTGCACGTGTAAAATTACAAGCAGTTCATGATGCGAAGCTCTATCCTTAAGACAACCAATGCTCCAGAGAACACAACCAATGCAGCATTTCACTGAATACTGTCATGTAAAACACACTCAAAAAACCCCTTGCTTCAGTCAGCACACTGTATGACTTGAAGCAAATAGAACTGACTTTCCTCTCTTTTCTCAGTGACTGTAGATCAGCTTTAAGATCATGTCACACTCAAATGCTTAGAGCTTTCTTTATTGTTCTTTCTAATTCAGGTTTAAGGGACAAGTATGAGAACTGTTCTTTTCTTAGAAATTTTGTCCCTTTGTCTGCCTATTGAACTATGACAACCAATTTCCAATCTTATATAACCTTACCTCATTGAAAAACCTCTTAATCCATTTCTTCTGTGGAAGATGACACTTAGTCTGGTTTAACAGATTCATTCAAAAGTCAACTTTTATAAATGAGAACACAGGTAGAGATGACTACATGTCTCATAATATTGACTATATCTATTTTTGGACACACTGTACATAAAGAAGTAAGAACACAGCAGAAAACTTACAACACACCTAAGAACAGACAGGTTGTTCCTTCTGAAAACCAATATGAAAGTTGATGGCTGTCCAGAAGAGCAGGAAAATTCAGAAAAAGAGGCAAGTGGAATAGTTCTAAATCCTCACATACTATTTCTACATAAAATTTGATGTTAACAACTGAAAATCTTCTGAATATCCCACAACCTGACTTGCTCTGTTTCCAAATGTTGTTCAATATCATGAGCATGTCAAAAACATATTCTCATTTTTAATTACCCGCAGCATGATCTTAAAAAGGCAAAGTCAAAATTAAGATAGCTTACACTTCTTATCCCATTCTCAGAATAAATTTCCTGCTTTCGGTAAAAGGGAAAAGCATACTTTTAAGTGTCTTAAAAGACAAATGTGGTTTACATCTTCAGTTTTGTCATGAGTCAACAACCAACACAATGTATTCTAAACTAAATAAAACACAATGAGAAAGCTGATGGTAAAAAGATAACTAAATGATACCCTGATTTAACCTTTTTCTTAGCCACACCAGAGTAATAGTGCTTGAATTTGCCTGTTTGGCACAACAGATGTTGGAGCATCTAGTTTCTTCAAAAGCCAGTGGAGGATGCCAATGGCCTTACACAGCTGCAGTCAAGAAAAGACCACAGGCAACAGCTAGAAATCGATTTGCTCTTTCCACTGAGTTTTTCTGATGAATTCTTATTTCATCTAATACATCTTCTGCTATTTATCACGGTAGCTGTCTCCCAGCCCACAAACCCAAAACATAAAAGGAAGGTTAATTTTAAAAGACCTATGTCTAAATACTACAGTTTCGGAATGCAGCACAAGGGCTGTAGCTGTATTAGATGCTGACTTACAGAACAGAGACAAGACGGTGTTGCAAAAATACTGTGGCCTCTCTTATGATGGCCTGAAAAGACAGACCTGAGGATTGTTGCTACAGATCACCCTAACACCAGGCTCACTGTAGAAGTGAAATTCTAAAATGAATCCCTGGCACTCCTAAATTTTATTAGAGAATAATAATCTGCTGAGAAAAAAAATACACTTGAAATTAGAGCATAGTCTGAGCATTTTTTTTTATTTATAATTCTTAAGGCTCCATCAGAAATACAGATTCAGTAACTTCAGTTATTTTTTGAAAGCATACTTGAAGCCATGATTGTATGCCCAAATAAAATACACATACAGCTGACTATATAAGTATTATAAGGATTACATCCCATTTACTTAAGACTTTATTCTATGCTAATTCTTAATTTGGAGAGTTATATACTAATTAAGCAACTTCTCATCTGAAGCCATCATGAGACAAAACTTACTGAGTTTTGTAAGAACTCCCATTACCTCCTGATCAGTTTAGAAGTTTCTCTTAGCTTAGCAGAGATTTTCAATCTAAATGGATAATTGGAACTTGCTGGTTTAAATCTTTGGAATATTTCTTTCCTCCTTCCAGATAGAGTTCATCTTCACTTAAGAAGTATTAAATGTCACGAAAAGAATTAACTCTATGGAAACTGCTTTTCCTATATTTTTCAATTCAGGTACTACTGAAATTTATACTTGATGTTTATGTGGAAAAAGATAAAAGAAAATTACAGCAGTTTATCCTTTTGTTCATTTAGAAATTAGATTTGTTGCGCATGCATTCTGTGGTTGAGTTTCCTCCATCCCTTGGGGCCGCCAGCTTTAAAGGTTTTCCTCCCTAAGTCTCTTCACTTTCATCAGACCGGATCTGCTGTTACAAGAGAAATGACATGAACGTTGAGCTGCTCAGCACAGACATCACATCCTGTTCAGTGTTCCCTCAGAAAACAGGACCTTGATAGATACAGCTGAGAAAGTAATTTGTACATATAGCACTTATAATTACTTTGTGCTAACCAGCACTGCTGCTAACATGTTGTCATACTGATTTTAAGAACTTCGCCAGTGCTCTGAAACCAAAGCCAGAAAAAGGCAAAGGGAAAACCAACCAGAGAAACACTGTAAAGGTTATTTGCTCAAAAGACTGACAGTCACAGAACCATAGAACAGCCCAGATTTGGTGGTAACTCAAAAGTTCACGTGATTCAACTTTTGATGCAAAAAGGAGCCTCAATGAGACTGTCTAGCACCCCGCTGAGTCTTGAAAACCTCCAATGACAGGGACTCTGTCAAATCCCTGGGGAGGTTGTTCCAATGACTGTTCTCACAATAAAAAATTTCTTTCTTACACAGATAGAAATTCTCTCCCAGTGCGACCTGTATTTGTGGTCCCTTGTTTTCTCCACGACTCCTCACGAAAAAATAGCTTTCATCTTCTTTGTAGCTGTCCCTTAAGTACTGGAACACTGTGATGAGGTCCCCTTGAGCCTTCTCCAGGCTGACTCCTTCAGTTTTCCCTCACAAGGCAGGTTCTCCAGCCCTTTGATCACCTTTGCCACCCTTCTTTAAAACCTCTCCAGTCTGTCAACATCTGCCTTGAATTCTCTTTCCCTTCTGAAGGGTCCCACTCACTACCCAGTTTAGTGCCATCAGCAACTTTGCTTGAGGGTGCTTTCAAATCCAATATACAGATCATCTAGGAAGACACTGAACACTATTAGGCCCAGCATCCATCCCTGGAAGACCCTACTTGTGACAGGCTGACAGCCTGAGTAAAAACCACTGACCATAAAGAGATCTTCTGATACATTTTTAAAATAGTATATATTTGATGCCTGACCAAAATTAACTCTAATTTGATTCTGTATTAGTAAACTTTATGTAGATTATTCCTTGTGCCATTTTGATGTAATCACTCAGTATATAGGAATATTCTCAACGTAGTTCCTTCTAACAAAATCTAGAATAGAAAATTATAATTGTATATTGAAATGCATTGAAAACAAAAGCTATCTTTTTTTTTCTGAAGCTTAGAGTACTTCAACTGAACTTGCAAGTTTTTATTTCAAAGGAAAATGCACATCATGATTCATATTTTTCATCATATATCATGTGTATATGTATATAAAAGTCTGTGGATGTACTGAACATAAATCTTGTCTTTTTAGCCAATGCATTTATTCAATGATGATCTCAAGTGATTAATGAAGCTTTTCACAGTAAGGCTTTCCTGGAAATCTGTTAAGCACACCTTCAGACCTAAAGTAAAAGGCAAGCAGTAATTGCATATAATTCATTAAGGCAGGAAACCATTACCTACTCAATATGTAAGGCTAACAAGTAGAATTATTTCAGAGAACTAACGAACTTTATTTATTACAATCCTCAAACTGCTTAGGTCAATGGAACATTTTAGTGATCTTTCCCCCTTTTCTCCAGTGATTACACTACTGGAAACTATGGCAAATAGGAACAGTCTCCTGTTACACTACTAAGCATTATCAGTTGATTAGACGCTGCAGTTTAACTGCAATTAAAAATGCATACATCTTCATTTTAATAGCTTCATATATATAAGCACAACAGAGTTCAAACAGCCAGGCAGTACTGACATTTTTCCATTAAAAACATCAAATTTCATGAAGCTCCTCTTTAATTTGTCTACAATTTTCTCCCTAAAAAACACAAATCCGTACCATACGTTCAGTGCAAAGATAGAGACTGATGAACATTATGAACACTAGAGTTTCCATGTTACTAAAAAAGCTAATGTATCATAAAAATTTACTTATTATATTGAAGCAAAGTAATTTTTAGGCTGGTGTACTAATATGCATTAACATGCAGAGAAATTAGTTTTCTTAAAAACAGTATTTTGCAGTCATAAGTCTATGCCTACGCAGATCAGTTTCCCCCACTTATCTGTGGGAACATCTGTACTAAAGAAAAATACAACTCTAACTCAAAATGACAACCCTCTCATTGATTTTGGAACAGTTTGGGGAACCTGGAGAGGTTCCAGTCAACTGGAAGCTCGCAAACATTGTCCCAGTTTTCAAGAAGGGCAAAAAGGATGACCCTGGAAACTACAGGCCTGTCAGTCCCACTTCAGTGATATTTACAGAAAAGATTATTCTGGGAGTTATTGAAAAACACCTGAAGGACAACACAGTCATTGATCACAACCAGTACAGCTTCATGAGGGGAAACTCCTGCTTCACAAACTTAATTCCCTTTTATGACAAGGTAATCCACCTAACTGATTAAGGGAAGCCAGTCGATATAATATTTTTTGATTTCAGTAAAGGTTTTGATACTGTCCTACACTATATCTTTCTAGACAAAATGTCCAGCACACAGCTGGATTAACACATCATGTGGTGGGTGAGCAACTGGTTCACAGGTCAAGCACAAAGGGTTATAGTGAACGGGGTAATACCAGGCTGGTATCTGGTGACTAAAGGGATTCTGTAGGGCTCCATCTTAGGCCCTGTGCTCTTCAATGTCTGCATCAGGACTCAAAGGAACACTAAGCAGGTTTGCCAATGATACTAAATTGGGAGAAGCTGTTAATTCCTTCAAAGGCAGGGAGGCCCTGCAGAGGTATGTTGATGAATTAGAGAGATGGGTAATAACCAATTGTATGAAGCTAAACAAAGACAAGTGCCAGATTCTGCACCTGGATGGGGCAACTCTGGATGTACACAAAGAGGGGAAGGAGATGCTGGAAAGCAGTGCTGTAGAAAGGGACCTGGGCATCCTGGTCGATGGCAAGTTAAACGTGAGCCAGCACCGTGCTCTGGGGGGCATCAGGCACAGCATCACCAGCCGGTCAAGGGAGGGGATTGTCTCGCTCTGCTCTGCACTGGAGTGGCCTCACCTTGACTCCTGTGTGCAGTTTTGGGCACCACAATATAAGAAAGATACAAATATATTAGAGAGCATCCAAGGGAGAGACACAAACATGGTGACCGGTCTAGAAGGAAGCCACATGAGGAGTGGCTGAGGTCACTTGGTCTGTTCTGCCTGGAGAAGAGGAGCCCAAGGGGAGACCTCATCGCAGTCTACAACTTCCTTGTGAGGGGAAGCGGAGGGGCAGGTGCTGATCTATTCTTTCTGGTGAACAGTGGGAGGACTCATGGGAATGGCATGGAGTGTGTCAGGGGAGAGTTAGGTTGAATATTAGGAAAAGCTTCTTCACCCAGAGAGTGGCTGAGTGCTGGAACAGGCTCCCCAAGCCTGCTAGAGTTCAAGAAGCATTTGCACAACATTCTCAGGAATATGGTGTGATTTTTGGGGTTTGTCAAGTGTAAGGCCAGGAGCTGATTGTCAGTGTGGGCCCCTTCCAACTCAGGATATTCTATGAGTCTATGAAAACACTTAAGAATCTGAAAGCAATGGCTTATATGAAAACAGAAGTTTGTAATATACCAATGAAGATGCAATGTTAAACAGACTCACACCTTCCTTTTGACTTTAAGTCTTCCTGTGGAGATTTTTTTGGTCATTGATGTTTGACGCATGTGTCCTTGTCGCTTGATGTCTGATTTTCAAATATCCCATGGTACTACCACTGAAATTTCCTGCCCCTTAAAAAGAGTACAAAAAGTAGCTTGCTTCCACACCATCAAACCCACAAATTGTGGGGGTGGAGGAAAGTACTTCCTTATTTTGCATGCAGGAAACAGTCTCACAAAAAGTGTAAAGAAATCAGGAAGCCCTGACAGAAGTCACCATAGGCCACACAAACAATTCCAACCCCAAAATCATCTTTAATTATCATCTTCCTAATTTCTCCGCTTCTTTTTCCAACCTTCATATTTGCATTTATACCTTACAGATGGACAAGACTTCCCTTTGCACAAAGAGTATTTTTTTTGTACCCTACCACTCCCTACCACAAGTGAAATCTGTTGTGTTCTGCAGTTACAAATATTCAAAAGTAAAGAAGGACATATCACAATATCAAGGACACAGAACTGATGTTCCCTATTTGCTGATACTTCATTTACTAAGTAGGAGGTAAGAGGATAATATGGCACACCAATTTTGATTTCAACTTCTCTGTCTTTTCAGGAAGACACTTGATTGGTACTCAAACAAGAAGAAGTATTTAAATGGAATTACTGGCTTTCCACAATCTCAAAGTCAAAAGGATAAAGTTGTTTTACCAAACTGTTAAGTAATTTATGGTAGGCAAATATCCACTGCACGAGTTTAAGAATTAACTCGAGAGATTATGAATGGACAGGATTAGCACTACTGACAAAATCATTTTTACTGCTCAAGTAGTTGCTCCTCCTCTTCATATCAGAACTTGACTACTTGTTTCACTTCTACTGCAGAAGTAAAATTAAAAGTATCCAAACAGTGAAGAACATTAAGATCTTGACAACAGACATCACCCTTCAGGATTAAAAAATTAAGTGATTCTTGTGTTTTGCAGAGATGAGGACACAGATATCTTGTCCAACTTAACCATGCACTCTTAAGGTTAACACTGCTTCCACTTTCTTCTAGATGAAGAAAGGAAGCTTAACAAATAAACCAGTTCATTTCTATGAGCTGCATTTCGTTACACCTGAAACCCATTTGTTTATCATGATGCAATTCCAAGAAAAGCAAGATCTACAGGGAATTGTCTAATCTTAAGCATAAGCTTTAGCTCAAAGTTTCAAGTTACTTGTTAAAATCGATTGTGTCTTTTTCCACTGTTATGAAAAAGGTTACACTGATTCCAACTTCTCTGAGAAAATATTTTGTAAAAACACCAGATTACTTTTGAAAGTAATTCTTAACAAAACTCATCACCCCATTTTTTTCACTTTTGCGAACCCATCACTTCATAAGGCTTTTTTTTAAAATTAAATGTAAACACATGTAAGAGAAATTATCAGTCAGAAGACAGCTTATGATTTCATCAACTTGTTTCTACAATACACCTTTGTTGAATACTGTTATTTCCTCCCACAAAATAAGGGTAATACAACACCACTGGAAGGCAAGTTTGCTGATGTTGAAATGCACAAGATAGAAAGCGAAAGATGTCCTGCTTTGGTTAGACAGAGAACCTCTCACAAGACAGCCCGGTTTGAAGGAAAATCTTCAGCTGCCTATTCTGGTTGAATCTTAAATTGAAAAACTAAGCTTCTATTCCCAGGGCATCAGAAATGTTAAAAAAAATACTTCCCGACCTGTAAATAAATGGTATTAATCAATCTTTTCTTTCATTCCTGACCACATCTATAAGTTTGTCAAAACTGCAACAAAGAAAGAGTATTAAAAAAAAAAATCCCTTTTTCCTTTCCCCTAGAACTCATGGTTCTCAGACCCTTCTTTCCCATGAACATACCAAGAACTGTGACAGAAACTATTATTTATATGATAGAAACTATTCTTTATATGAAGGTGAAGTTAATCTGAAGCCTTTCTTTGCCAGCAGCTCAAAGAGGAGACTGACCAAAAGAAAAGGTCAAGAACAACGCAGTCATCCAGGCTCTTCCCTGATGGCAGCCAAAATCAACTGCACAGAAGGCAGAAAGCCACAGAGGAGTTGTTTACAGTCATTGCAGTACCTGCACCGAACCAGCTCCAGCAGCACCAGCATAATCAACACTCTTAATTTTACTTCAAATGGCATCTTTGCTTACATGTCAAGTCCAAACTACTGATGAAAATAGTGTCATGTATACATTGCATTAAGAAGGACAAAAGCTTTCTTATGAAAGCCAGAAGGCATTTGAGGACAGAAAAGAAACAAAAGGAGAGGACTCCTCTGATCTTACACTCATCAAGAATTAAGAGAGACGTTTAGTCCTTTCCATATTACAATCTAATCTGCCATGCAGAATCAATGAACAGCTCTGAGCATGTAGGTTATTTGATACAAGACCTCTTTTGTGTCACAACTCTATCCTTTAGACAAATAATCCAGAATTCTCCTGAATATGGTCTTCTTAACAAGAGTCTTCATAGGTTGATTCAGAACCACAATGTGATTAGCTCTGACAAAGCCTCCAACCATCTGATTTTACAAGGCAAAAACATCTCTGAACATTTTAAGGTCACGCTACATCACAAAACCATATGCACAAAACAGTTTGTGGGGTATGAGAATGGCTAAAAATAGCCATGAGCATTTTAGTAAAAGACAGAAGACAAAAGCTCTTCCAGGAAGCACACTGATTTATTCTCTACAGAAAAGTTTAGCTCCTTAATGACATCTCCAATTATAAATTCAGTGTACTGAAAAAAAAAACACAACCAACACACCCTTCAAACAAAAAGCAACCCAGTAAAATATACAATCACATCACTAGTTCAGCTTTCACTCCACAGGTCTTTACGGGCATTTTCTTATTTCCAACATCATCCTTCCTCTACTAGTACTGGCAACAATAGCTCCAGTTTCAAAAGCCATGACCACTGTTGCCAATACTAGCAAAGCAAAGCCTCCAATTCCTAATAAGTCTACCATTTGGTTGGCACCACTTTTGCTTTGTACTCCTATAAAAGAAGATACAGAGCATATAAGAGCAGGTTTGAATGGTTCCAAGACCACAAAAAATTACATGATTGGTATGCCGGCAATTTTTTGTTTAATTGCCAATGAACTTAGTAGTAAATTAAGTTGAAGGAGGACAGTTACCCACAGATCAAGTATTAGAGCAGTAAGCAGACTGTCAGTGATGTGGCAGAATCACCTTTCCTCTTTTAAAGTGGAGAATAAATCCTCTCAGCTTAATATTGACAGGATTCTTTGCATGCCTACAATCAAAGCTACTTTCTAAGAAGAGATTAGTATAATATTACATTAGTATAATCAGATTTCATAACAGAGAAGGGCTCATGAGAAAATTCTATGATTCCACCTCTAACACTGACAGAAATGCATAGTATCAGTACAAAGGTGTGAGGCATCAGTATTACCTCTATTTTCAGCTACAGTGTCATGTCCTGCCTGGTATTATTCTGCACAACCTGGCACCTCCTAAAAAGCATAAGGCAAGTACAACCAGCACTAACTCCTTGTCCTACCCTTAACCCTCACTCCTCCCTGAAAAATCTTCACCGTCCACTCCTACTCTATTATCTCCTGGCTAGAGAGGTGTCCTCCCCTCCAAAGTACTTAACAGAGTCACTTCACACTTGTAGTCAAATGAGCTCCCAGTTGTCAGAGCTGGAATTAACGTGCTGGACCCTGTCATCCATACTCCAGGAAGATGGTGCTTGTTATGCTGACACCTTACACTTTAGCTTCTCTGAAGTGAAAGTCTGAAGCTGAAATCTCTCCTCCGAAGACTCTGCCTGACAACTGCATAGGCGTCTCTCCTGTTCACCTATCTCCCAAGGACAGGTTCCTGTCCCATCAGTATCAAAAAGTCTTCCACATTCCCATGCTAATTAGGAAGTCCTACTCAGCCTCCCTCACTGCCTGTCAGAAGGAAAATGATGTGTGTATACAGATATAGAAAACACAACACTACCAAGTTTCACAATCATGGAAAACTGAAGTGGCACTCCTGGAGTGCAAACTCGACATCACAGGAAGGCATTCACTCTTTTCCTCCAACAGAAAAATTCTACATCTACAATGTTTCAACCGCAGTCCCAAATTAAACATGAGCTTATTAATTCACAGCAACTGGGTCCTCAGATAAAAATCTTTATGCTTAAAATCTCCAAACCTACAACTGCCTCCATGCAGAAAGTTCCTCTGGTCTTTTGTGGTAGATGCCTTTTAGAAAATTGTTTGGGCTACAAAGAGTTTTACTCACCAAGAAGGCCAAAACACTTAGAGAACTCTGCAAACAAACACCAGATGAGTACTGGTGACTGTTCTGTCTAGTTATGGTGAATTTTATTTTCCTCTATGTGAAGCATCAACCAAATAAGCATACTGCTGAGAAGTGGAAAATTACAGGTTGCTTAGAGAGGTTGTGGAGTTCACCACCTTTGAGATACTCAAAAGCCATCCTGTGTAACCTGCTATAGGCCACTCTACCACAGCAGATGGGTGAGAGACCTCCAGAGGTTCCTTCCAGACTCAATCATTCTGTGAAATAACTACCAGTTGTACTTCACAAAATACTATTTTCACTGTGCACATGGTATTAAACAGTAAAAAGGCAGACTTTGAAATCATCATCCAAAATATCTGATTTAGAGAGAAACAAATCATCAAACAGTAGCCAGTATGAGATGAATGTCCTGACCATTGTTCCTTCACACTTTCCCACTGGAAATAACCATTATGGCTATAATACAAGTCCTACTAATCATCTGCTGAAAAACATAACTTCTCCAACCACAAAACTAGGAAAAATTTCCTAGCTGAAGTCTCCAGATGTCAAGAGGAGCTTCTGGCTTCCTCTTCTTCAAAAAGCACATTCCAGATGACACAATAAAGTTTTGTGTAGTCAGGGGGTTTTTTGGTCATTATTTATTTGCTAAAAATGAAGATCAGACTCCACACAAACAATGTTTTCATTTCAGTCAGAGACTACACAGGAAAAAAGTCATCTTGTATTAATGCATTTCATATGTAGATATCTAACATCAAGTTTTCCTCTGAATGTATTCATACCTTGGAATTTAATACATGTGAATAATATGCAGCACTATCTGAATACTATGCAGCTTTTAAGAGAAAAAATATAAAAGAAATAATTACTCAATATTTGCATAACTACCAGAATTCAAGGATTTTTTTCTTTAAATGTATTGACTCCTGAAGATCCGTAAGAAAAAACAAGTATGTATTCCACTTCAATTCATTTCAGTGAATTTTCAGTTCAATTATAAGCTCTTCAGCCCAGACACACACAGGCTGGAAACACATTTAGGTAGTTCCAATCTAAAGTCCAAATTAAAGCCTTAGTTTGTGCAGTGTTTCCTACAGAGGTTTCCAAGCATTAGGTCTTTGCATCATCACAGATCATGCACTTAAAAAAAAAAAAAAAAACCACAAACAAGAAAACTTTCACATATTTCTCAACTCTATGAAAGAAACAGAGAAATTAATGCATTTAAAAACTTTAAGAGAAGATGCTAAAATAAAGAAATCCACAGTTAGACTTAAATAAGGACCTATTAATAAAGAGATCCTACATACTGTCCCCATGACAGTTTGTATTGTATAAATATTGACAGGGAGTGGCAACCTTTCAGTTAGTTAAAGCCAATCCTTTACAAGATTTTGAGTATCAGAATAGACTTTGCCCTGTGCTCCAGTCAGAAGCTGGTGCCGATCCTGTGCTGGTTCTCCCCTAGCAACATGGGCAGCTCACCCAACCCAGCAACCAGCGCTTGTCTAGACAGTCTTTAGACAGCTGTAACTAAAGATGCACCACAGCATCTTATACCCTGCTGATGCTGAGCAGACTACAGAGAGACCTCTACTCTGCTGACTAGAGACTTCGCCACAGCACATCCAATCGTCCTCAGCAAAGCAAAACACCATGGACAAGAGCAGCTCCAAACCACTTTTCTTCTTCACAAAGATCAAATTTCAGCTCTTGTTCAATCACTGTCAATTCAGGTGTTTATTTCAGTAGACTGCCGAGAAAGCTAAAAGATGGTATTATTTGCATTTCCTTTAACTGAGCTATAACTGGGTGTTGTCTGCATAGTGCCTGCAGTTTTACCAATATTGTCTCATAATCCTTCTGGTTTTATTGCTGCTCAAACAACTGGACAAATTAAGACAGATTAGTTTTCAAACATTCTCCAATTTCGTTCTCAAAGAAGGAAGTTCAGTTTTTCAGTATCTCCATTTAGAACTTGCAATTTCTTGATGACAGCAGAGTTTTGATAAATAACATCAAGAAACATCCACTAAAAAAAAGAAGTTTTTAATTACATCGTTTGGGACCTCTTAAATTAAAGATAAACACCCTGTATCACAACAAACATCTCAGTATTCTTTAGTAAGAGACCTAAAAAAGCTTTTTATTTTTATGTAGTATTAAACTATGTCCTAGGGAATTCTGCTAACAGCAACTGTGAGGCTACCAACATCATCTGCTCACAGGGCTTCTAAGTATTTATTATGTTCTCGATGAGTGGCTCCTGAAGTTATCATTGTCCTCAAAGTCAGAGGTTTACAGTCCAACAGGTTGATTTTCAATTTGTCCAACAAACAAATTCCAGGTGTTTCCCTCTTCCTTCCCTCAAGCAACAAAAAAACACTCTGCAGTTGCCAGGGAAAAGGACATTGTTTATAAATATTTTTACTTTGTAAGAGCATTTATAGTTAGGTTGGGTGTTTTATTCCTCTTGCTGAAACGTGTCTTAACGTCAACTTTCTATTATCACCCCTCATTAAAACTTTTTATAGGAAAAATAAATAATTACATTCCTACACAGCCTCTAGTTTTATGAGCAGAAGAATTGGCTAAGTTAACTGTTATTTCTCCGTAAAACCTACCATACACCATGAAACAAATGCTAACATTTTGATAGCTCCACCATCTCTGTTGATATTCTAAAGGCTTATTAAAAAAGTCTTAAGACATGCAACCTTAAAACAAGAACCCACCAACTTACTATATTTCCAAAGTCAACTTACAGTTGCAATTTCCCTTTGATTAACATATCCAGTTATATATTTTATAATAAATTTAACATCAACCTTTATATTCCATAATCCTTAGCGATGAGTAAATAATATTAACACCAATTGTATTTTTGCATATAAAGCTTGGATGTAACTTGAAGACCTGGAATTATATTTCTAGGTCAGTCAGAAGACTTATTTTAGATCTACTGCATCACAGAATGCTTTGGGTTGGAAGGGACTTTAAAGGTCATCTAGTTCCAACGCCCCTGCACATTCCACTAGACCACGTTGCTCAAAGCCCCATCCAACCTGGCCTTGGAACAGTTCTAGGGATGGGGTAGCCACAGCTTATCTGGGCAACCTTTACCAGTGCCTCACCACCTTCACAGTAAAAAAGTGACCAATGGACCCTGGCAAAAAGGTCAGAATGGACAGACACTGAGATAAAATCCCTGAGTCCTTCTCCACGGGGCTGCTCTCAAACTACTCCACACCCAGTCTGTACTGATATTGGTGACTGCCCCAACCCAAGTGCAGGACCTTCCACTTGGACCTAAAGAACAGTAGAAACATGTGCAAGAATATTTCACCATGATACCTTCCCTTACTCTGAACTATCTTCAGACAACTTACAGGATTCTGAAGCTGACAATCTGCCTGTTTGCATAAAGTTCCGCTTCTTTTGTCTTCAAGAAGCTTTTCAGATACCACATTTCTCTAGCACTTCAACACTCAGATTTTAAGAGCAGAGTTAATGTGGTTTCAGTGAAGGTGATTTTTGACAGTTATCTGGATAGATAAGAACCTCTGAAGAAAAGGTACTTTCAGTTATTTTCTTCACTTCTTTACTTGCTTTCTTTACTTGCTTTGGTTTTTTAACCAAATCCCTAACCACAACTGTTAGACACCAGATCAGTAATTATTGGGTCAGAACCACCTCGTAGGGGGTGCGTGTGTGTGTGTGGAGGACGGAGGGATGGGCTGAACAGAGCTGAGGTGGCATCATATCCCTCATGGTAGACCCCTGGAGCCCACATGGGGAAGCCCCGGAGTAACTGTCAGTCACAAACAGCCCAGGAAAACTATAACACACCACAAATCCTAGAGCCCCTAACCCAGGCTCAGATTGGCAGGGACAGCAAGAACACTGCCCCTCACCCTTGGCCTGGAACCCCAGAGTGGCTGGTGGGTCAGAGGCCCCACCTGGAAGGGTTGGCCACAGGGACCAGAGCAGATAAAACCAAAGGCATGTGTTTGCCTCGTGTTGCGGTCCTGCCACCTGGACATGTGAGAGCTGATCTTCTACAAGGTTCCAGTGGTAGCTATATAATCTGTCTCCTTCTCTCTTCCTTCTCCCTCTGCTTCCCTTTCTCTGCTCCTTTCTTGATGCTTTAGGTGGCTTGGAGTTGGAGGGATTGGATTTTGACTTAAGTGCTGTGGATTAATATATACTGAGTTGGTATCGTAGTGGAACATTTTGTCTAGCTTGTGTGGTGCCCTTTTGAACCTTTGCCAAGTTCTCTTATCTTCTCCCCTAAATTAATAAAGATACCTCTTGGGAACAAGTCCATGGCTTATTCTCTTAACGCTATCTCGAGGTATTAAAGAACCCTATATATATATATATATATTAAAGTAAAACTCCTAGCTAAGTCCGTGAGCTCACAGCTCCTGGGGCTGGAGTCTTACAACAAGGTCTTCAGAAACACTTCCTAACTAGTTTAACAGAAGGGAAAAAAAATGTCTAGTGACAGAGATATAGAATTTCAAATCCCAAATATGAGGAGATCATCTCGCCTTTTGCTATGCGAGACAGATGAATTAATCTAGTGGATAAAACAGACCTAGGAAAAAAATCACAATCTGTAGCTATGTATTTTTGTTGCAACAAAAATGGAAATCTCTTCAGAGTAGATAAAACCAGTTTGTCATATGCAGTGTTCACTATTGTCAGTTAATTTGAAGACACGCTGCTCAACAAGTGAAACGTTTGACATCTTTGAAGATTAAGACCATCAAAAGTCCAAAGTTCTAAAAATCGACTACTGAAGTAATTGACTAGGTACCTGAATAACCAAGTTACCCAAGCATCTACATAAACAATGAAAACACTCTTTGTCAGTTATTATTAGAACAGAGAGAGCCCCAAAATACATTTTCATTAAAATTTACTAGTTATTTTACAATCAAAAGCATAGGCAACTTCAGGTTAACATGTCCCATACCCATTCACTTATTACACCACTCCCCAAAACTGGAAGCCCATCAACCCCAAGGATTTAATAAAACATGGATTTATTCCAAAATCATTGCAGAGGTATGCTCACTGAATATTACTTTCCACTGCTTAACATCATTAATGAGACACTTAGCTCAAATTAATAGCTACTTACTTAAACTGCCTTTGGGCCTACTCAGCATGCCTATGGGATTCACCAGGATCTGACCACTGCACACCCTGGAGTATGACTACCTCTCTAACACAGCCTTCACAGAGTTATTAGATCTTTTTGGACTGTAGGCCTCCTAGTACTAAATATTTTGAGAAAAAGCATTACGTGATGCTGTGACACATCATTTACACATAACTCAGGCTTTGGCCTCCTCAAAAAAATGACAGCCTACCTACAGATTTCCCAGCCTAGTACTAAACCAAGTGCATGCAAGCCCCAAAGAAACAAATAGATCTAGTTACTGACAGTGCCAACTGATTCTTACAGTTTTATTACAGTTGCATAAGAGAAAACAGGAAAAATAAACACATCTCTCTCCTGCACCTCAGCTGTGTGAATTTCCTTCCTACAGCATGTAAACTGAAGCTATAAAGTCCTCGGTGTGCCTTTTCCGCCTGCTCTGCTCTGTTGTCAGCACTCCTCTCCCACACCTTCCTGAAACGGTAACACATCTTCCTTTGTAGCAGCCCCCGCCCCCATCTTTTCTTAGCGTTCTGATACTACTGCACATATAAATTTAGAATCTTTCTAGCATACAGAACATAGCTTATGACATTTGCAAAACTCAAAATTATTACGAAACTGATTTAAAGGTTATTCCATGTCTGCCTTTTAACCTACAAACTGATGTGGAAGAAGAGTAAGAATGGAATTAAAACAAAGTTAAAGAGGATAAAACCACCCTAAGAGAAGCCAAAGGCATTGCTGAGACTTTTCTTCGTGCAGCCAAAAAAAGTATGTTTCCTGAACCTAAATGAACCCCAACATTTTAAACCTATGTGTACAGAATATGAGATGCTGCATTTGAAGTGCCTGTGTACCAGTTAATCATATATTTCCACTCAGATACACACAGTTAGCTAACACCCTTGCTCAGGAAAAGTGAAAGCAATTATAAGTAACATTAATTCACAACCTTAATTGAAGGTAAAAAAATATTTTAGATTTAAAAAGTTTAATTTAAAAGAATTTTTTTATGTAGTCTGAGCAGAAAAACCTGATTTTATTTTCTTTTTAAGCATACCAGGTCTAAAGTCTGACAAATTTCCCACTTTAACTGAAAGATGCAGGGAGGGGAATGGGGTATTCATTTTAGAAGATATTTTAAGTGTAGATCAATTATAGATAAGCATTTCTTCCTTAAAAGCATACCCACAGAGATTATAATGCATTTGATACATTAGTGCAACATTGGGCCAAGAATGATGCTTGTAGTGTGAATGACCACATTAAGAACTGGTGTAAAATATGTAAGTTCTTCAGAAAGTGTTAGGATACTTAAATTCTATAGAAAAGAGCCCAAGAACAAGTGAAACAGAGTAAAAGTCCAGCTGGCAGAAAGACTGATTTATTGACCAAACACATAAAAATTAGCCAACAAGTTTCCTTACAAGCAGCACTTTTTTTTTTTTAATTGTCAGTAGTTTAAAAGTGGTTTTCTAAAAAATTGTCACTTTAAAGGACATTGAGATCTGCGATGCAAACACATGCTCTAAAATTTTAGACAAGCATGACAGGAAGCATCCCAACAAGTTCATTCCCAAACTGACTACGGCTTAGCTCCTAATCGCAATTAAGATAACTGAAATGGGGCAAATCCTTAAACTGATTATAAGATTAAGGAATACGGTTAAAGATACTACCAACTGCATGTCTGATACCTGCAAATTCCTTTCTATCACTGTAGGAAGGTCCCCATAGAACAGCCACCATTAGAGTACATACCAGCAAATTGAGAGTCATGGTTAACATAAAACCCTGGACCCTGAATTGACTCCATAGTCTTGACACCTATCAGTAGAATCTGGGTATAAAAACGTCTGATCAGACAGCAGACTTGAGTTATCAAAACTGACACCCTATATCCTAAGCACCAGAGGTCTGCTCTTTAGCTCTGGTTCTAAGATGACAGATATGTAAACTAGATCAAAAGAAGCAAGTTAACTAGAACACGCAGAGCTATTTTCCCTTGTGGCAGCAGCATCCACAAGACTCTCCTTTATCTAGGTATGCAGGTTTGATGGGCCAACACTTCAGAAGCTCACAAATCAGTAATAAGCTAAACAGAGTATCATGAACTTGTACAGATTCTTGCATTATTCTTTTAATCTCTACACCTCCTTATGCTCAAGTGAGTTTTCTGCCAAGAGCCATGCAGCAAAAAAATGAAGAATGACTATTAAGAGCTATCTCCACCCCCACACCTCCCTTCCCTTCCAAATCCAAATGTCAGAGTTCAAACCAGAACAAATTCGATTTATTTGTTCCTCTCTGACAACAGAATGCTAAGGAAAAAAAGTACACTAAAGAACTTTTATTACTTGCTACAAAGAAAAGAAATCCTTTACTTCAGTGTGAAAGTACAAATCACAATTTGGTACTAGTTAAGGGCATCTCTAGGCATGTCTAAGGACGCAGCTACATCATAAAAAAATCGGTTGGATTTTTGGTTGGCATGCACTTTGCTGAGGTACTTTTTATAATCGGAACTGAAAGATCATCCACTTCTGTCAAGAAGCTACCAAATGACATTGATTGATTTTATGTCAGGAAATGTTATGGTTTGCTTTCTTATGATGCAATAATAACACTGACAGCACTGGTGAGATACACTGAACCATTAGATATGATCAAGTAGGGAAACAATAAGAGAGCAGGCCTAGCACAACCACTAGTTTAAAATGCACTTAAACCCCTGCCCACCTATAAGGGCACACTAATCGTGTTTTACACGTCGTTAATTTGCAGGCTGAAGTCAGCGCTGCAGGGCTTAACCACCGCCTAAGAGAACCTCAGTCTTATAAAAAAGTTGTTGAAGAGAAAATTGCTATCAAAGCTATTTACAGTCCTCTGCTCACACACAGGAGTGGCACTCACGAATTCCACCCCTGTGGAAAGGCTCCACCGCCCCTCTGACAGCCGGTGAGGCACAGAAAGGCGCACGGAGCGAGAGATGACAAGTGTGAGGCAGGGCTGGGCGGGCGCTCCTTGGCATGAGCCGCTCTCCCAGCACAGAGAGACATTCACGCACCCTCGGCTGAGTAAACAAAACACCAGTGCGGAGCTGAGCAGGGCGGTGACTCAGTCAGGAGTGCGAGATTCGGTCCCACAGGGTAAGGAATTCAGGGAGACGGGACCGGAGGCCCATTGGCGCTCCCTACTCACCAGCAAACAGTCCACGTTCACTTCGGATTTGGGGTCCTTCAAAGTCACGTCGATTTTGTCAAAGCGAGACTCAAAACTTTCTCCCGTCGACATGTTTCCGGAGATAAAAAGTTTCCCTTATTCCAGAGCAAAGTAAGGTTAAAAAAATGGTAATGTGTAAAAAAAAAAAAAACAGGAACAGGCGAGCACAAAAGAGAAACCACACAGCCTGTACCCGGCTGAGGAAGCGCCTCCTGGGAGATCCCTTCAATCACGGCAGTCTCTGGGGCAAGTCCCCGCCAAGGGGACAGAAAACCCAAGGGGAGTCCGCGGCAGGGCGGGGGAGACGAGGCTGCTTCTCCCCCCGCTTCTCCAGGCACGCACGCAGCTTCCCGGGATGCTCACAGCTCCGCAGCAGCAGGTTTCCTCTCCCTCCCTCCTCTGCTCGGGCCCCACCGTCTCAGCATTCCCATTTTCCCAGCCGGGGAAGCCGCCCTGGGATCCAGCGCAGCGGTCCCTCCTCCTCGCCCTGCTGCTGCAGCGCCGGCGGGTCGGTGCCAGGTTCCGGAGCGTGGCTTTCTTTCCGGTGAACCAGAAGAAACAACAGAAAAGGGGGGGGGGGGGAAAAAAGAAAAGAAAAAAGGCAAAATCCTAAAATCCTGCAGGCACACCAACAAGGCAGAGCGGATGAAAAAAAAAAAATCAAACTTAAGAGAATCCTCTCGGCGGCGTGTCTCAGCGCCGTGGGGTCGGTCCGTCCGTGGGCACGGGGCGAGGAAACGAGGAAGGCACAAGGCGAGTGCCCCCGCGGATGGCGGACGAGTCACCTCACCGGCGGAGCGGCGGCAGCAGCATCTTTCTTCCTCTCTCCTCCTCCTCCTCCTCGCTGCCTCCCGCTGCTGCCAACGCCGCTCCGCTCCCGCCTCGGCCCTTCCCCGGCGGCCCCAAAAACGGGAGGGGGGCGGGGGCTTTGGGGGGGACTGTCTGCAGGACCGACCCGAGGCTTGCGGCGTGCGAGGGGAGGAGGAAAGGAGGCGGCTTAAGGGGAGGGCAGAGCGTGAGGTCCGGCGGCTGCGAGAAAACCTGCGAGAGGCACCAACATGTCCGCCTTCCGTTTGAACAGTCGGCACGGCGGCGCGGGGCGCATGCGCGGGGGAACGGCTCCGGTGCGGGCGGGGACGGCACGGGACGGCGCGGGAGGTGCGCGCGCGCGCGCGAGGGGGTTGGAGCGGCCGCACGCCAGGGAAGGAATCACGGAATCAGTCACGGAATTGATTAGGTTGGGAAAGACCTCTGAGATCACCGAGTCCAACCTTTGACCGAACACCACCATGTCAACAAGACCACGGCACGAAGTGCCACGTCCAGTCTTTTCTTAAACACCTCCAGGAACGGTGACTCCCCCATCTCCCCATTCCAGTGTCTAATCACCCTTTCTGTGTAGAAATTCCTCCTAATGTCCAATCTAAACCTCCTCTGGCGCAGCTTAAGACTATGTCCTCTCTTTCTCTCACTTGTAACCGGGGAGAAGAGCCCGACCACCACCAGGCTACGACCTCCTTTCAGGTACTTGTAGAGAGGGATAAAGTCACCCCTAAACCTCTTTTTCTCCAGGCTAAACAACGCCAGCTTCCTCAGCCGCTCCTCGTAGGAACCGTGCTCCAGACTCTGCCCCAGACTAGCTGCCCTGCCGAAGGGAGGAGCGGGCGGGGCGGGAGGAAGGGAGGCGGTTCGGAGCGGCCCCTGCACGGGCAGGGCGGGCGTGACAGCCCGACTCGCTCCTTCCGGGAGCCGCTGGCCTTCAGTGCCCGCCCCCCTCCGCCCCCGCCCGTTCCGGCGGGGCTTGCGCGGAGCCGGGGCTCTGTCCCGCTGGGAAAGCGTCTTTTGCCGCCCGGTCCTCGTGCCGTGGGGCGATGTTGCCGCCGTGTTTCCGCCCCGACTCAGAGCTCGTGGCTCCCGCCGCCTGCACAGCACGGGCACGGGGGGTGGCAGGTGCCGGCGAAGGTCGCCCAGAGAGCTGCTGTGATCTCCGTCCTTGCGGATCTTCAAAAGCCGTCTGGACACTGCCCTAGGCAGTCGGCTGTAAGTGGTCCTCAGGTGGTCCCTCACTGGAGATATTCAAGGACCGCTTGGATGCAACCCTGTACCACATGCTCTAGGACAACCCTGTCTGAGCAGGGAAGTTGGACCAGATGGTCCACTGCGGTCCGTTCCAACCTGACCCATCCTGTGAGTCTGTCCTGCTTGATCAGAGGGACTGGAGAAGTTGACCTTCAGCGATCTGTTCCAACCACAGACACACTGTGATCCTGGGAAGGAGGGACCACCTTCCACAACACCAGAAGTTCAAAGCATGCCAGTTTGTGTCCTGACAAGAACCATGTGCAAGGTAGCACACCAAACACAGAAAGAATAGATGCCAGCATTAAACTAAATGTGTAATCCATGCAGTGTGTCTTGGTGTTTCCAATTCAAACCTTACTGTCAGACTTGCAGCAGGGACCTTTTCTTCAAATAGAGAAACAGAATCACAGAATCGATTAGGTTGAAAAATATTTCTAAGATCAAGTCCAGCCTTTGCCAGAACACCACCATGTCAACCAGACCACGGCACAAAGTACCAGGCCAGTCTTTTAAACACCTCCAGAGAGGATGACTCCACCACCTCCCTGGACAGTGCATTCCGATGTTTAACCCTTTCTGTTAAGAAATTCCTCCTGATGTCCAACCTGAACCTCCCTTGGCACAGCTTGAGACTCCAGCAAAATAATGGTTTCAAGCAATGTTGGATGGGGGCCACTGTGCTGGTTCGGTTCTTTGACTTCCACTCAGTTCCATAAATAGCAATGGCATTTTTGCAAAAATCACTAAAAATTGTATAGAGAATGTCAAGTCTCTGGTCACTGAACAGATGCCAATAGCAAACCTGAATCACTAGCACTGTGAGTTATTTTCAATGTCATGACTGAGAGAAACAAATATATAACCAAGTGCTAGAGCATTTGAGCTAATGTCATTACTTGCTATTTTGTTTTATTCAGAGAAAAAAAAAAGAAACAGCATTCTACATTTTACTTTTTCTTGTCCACAGCTGCCTGCATCTTTGTTTTTGTTTTCTACTGAGAAGCATGTATGGTTAAAGCAAAAATACAGGCTACAACAACATTTCACTCTCTCTCGTTTTGTGCTGGCTATTACCACAGCCCTTTGATTCAGAGGGTTTGGTTGCTCTTGGAAATGCAGATGTTCCATTTCAGCAACCACAATCCAAAAAGAACATCTTGTGTATTCCACAAGCTACAGGGTGTAGGCTTGGGATCGTTTCATATGTGATGCAGCAAGTAATTTCTAAAATACAAAGAAAATGCTTCTTGCAGTCTTCATATTAAGCAAGATGAAAATCATCATTAGAGATACAGAGCCTAATTCACAGTGCTCTTGAACAACAGGTTTAGGCACTAAAACACACACAGGGATGATGCCAGGCCTCACCAGGGTGATTTGAGGCACCTAGCTGGAAAGAATGCAAAATTCATGAGACTGTAGTAGAGTACAGAAAAGGAAGCCTGAATCTGCAGCTCAGTAGGCAGATCACCCCTGTGATCAGCAGATGCTGTTTATGTGTTTTATCCAATATCTATGGGAAAACTTATGGGTTCTCTTGGAAATGCAAAACTTCTTCCATCCTCTCCAGGTGTCCCTGCAAACAAAGCTACATGGGTCTTACTCCCATTTGCCCTTTGCATCTTTGCATTTCTTTTCTTACAGTGGCCCAGATACAACAGAGTAGGTGGAGCGAAGCACCGTCCCATTGGCTTGGCGACTTGGAGAACTCCCGGAGATACAAGAGCTGGGCATTGGACAGGCCCAGCCTCACATGTTTATTTTCTAGTAAAGGATCTTGCCTCTATACCAATACACCTGAGAACCTCTACCAGTGTTCGTGGTGAGTGAATTTGTTGTGTTTGTGTTCAGCTGCGTGCAAAGTCCTTGTGATTCAAACGTGTCTGTCAGACTGGGCTTTTCTCATGACTGTGGTGGACTACAAGCGCTTATCTGTCTGTCTCAAATAGAACAGAATTTGTGTGGGAGGTACTTCACCCAGCTGTCTAGGAAACTCTGAGCACTGCTTTGAAACTGTAAAAGGGAGACTTTGGCTACAAAGAGCCAAAAGAAAAATTGATTCTAATTTTTAAAAACAGGTATGGGTTAAATGTCTGGTGTGATAAAGTGCTCATGTTATAGCTCGAGAGTGTAATGTAATAGTTTTTAATCCAGAGAGCACTCATTCACGTGCTTGGATCTTGAAGCCCATTTTCATGAACTTCAGTCAGACCATTTGTATCTATAGGATTAGAAACTTGCATATTTCTAGCATTAGAAATCATAGGAAGTTCAATCCTACATAACCAACCAGTGCATTGAACACGATAGTTTTGTTTTGTTTTGTTTTGTTTAATTTCCCTGATAAAAACCAAGTAAACTGAAAATCGGTAATTTCTTCTTCTTGCATTTGTTGTGTCACATATTTTGGAATCGAGCTAGGTATTGTTGAGTGAAATAGAAATTACTCAACATATGCATGACCTGATAACATTGAGCTGACAAAGCATGCAAGCCTGAAAGATCATTTTTTCTCGCTTCAAAAGCATATAGTCTTTAAGTCTTGAAAGTGTCTCTCCGTAAGCTGATGTCTATGCATAGTAAACAAGCAAACTGATAATTCTTAATAAAACCAAAATCATAGCCCAGAGATCCATGTTGTCATGTGTATTTCAAAAGATATTTAAATGTTCTCACTTTTTGTGTGATACAAACTGACACTGACTTAAGTGCTGATTGTTTGGAAGAGATTGTATTATCAAATACAGGAAATCAGTAAACTGTAGAACTATTACATTGGCTTCTTCTAAAACATAATAACGTACTTATAAAAAGTACATGTAATACTTTTTATGGTGTAAATAACATTCTTGTACATTAGAGTACTGAGACTGTTCGTTGTAAGAGGTTTCAGTAGTGCCCATTTCAGGAAATGAGTGAACACCAAGAACAGAAGAGCAGTGGAATACTCGAAAAGTACTGGCTCGGCTCTCTCTGAGCAGGTACTGTTACTCCCATCCTCTTGTGAAAAAGCTAAGAAAAAATAAGCAAAAGAGATTGTTTCTGAGTGTGCATCTTTAAAAGGCATACAGTCTCAGAAAGAGAGAAAAGGCTAGGAAACCAGAGTTCCTGAAGTAACTACTGACTTCAGAAGAGTTGCACAAGAGAGAAATGAGACTATATCCTGTTCACCATATTAGGCCAAGTTAGTAATGCATGAGCTCCCCTCACATTCAACTTCCGATTTAGTCATCATGAAACCTACAGGAGTTAAATCACATTAAGTTAAGCCTGCCTTTGGTTCACCACCCTCTCTCCTGCTTTGCCATACACAACTGGCTCAGTTTAGCCTCAGCTCTAGTCCTCCAGACAGTTAATAGCACAGGCCACTGCAGCTCAAAGCTCTGAGATTAAAACTGTGGTCAACAAATCCAGTCCGTGGGCAAAATATTTTACCATCGCTAAAGCTCATCTATGCAATAGGCCATTTGCAGGAGCTCCCTGCTTAAGGCAAGGTGTGATGGATGCTAAATCAGACATATCTGAACCAACTCAAGGTGATGATAAAGTCACACTAGAATTGATCTCAGTGTGCTTGCAAAATCTGAAAAAAAGCTGCGTTAGATGATGAGTGCTGGTGGCTGTAAGCAGCTGATTTAAAGCTTCAGTCACAGTGGTGACTGCAGTGCAGCCTCCTCACCTCCCTTGGGGGCTCAACTATGCACTGAAAAGGCTCCTCAAGAAATTCCAGACAGTAAGCTTGAGGTGCAAGGTGCTCTGAGTAGTGAACACATTAAAATGCTCTACTAATAGGAGAGAGAAAGCAAAGAAATGTGAGAGATATAAGTCATATAATTTACTATGCTGAGAAAAGGCATCTCGGTACCTGATGAGGCAAAACAGGAACTATAACAGAAATAGAATAGAATAGAAAATACCTAGGCAATAAGAATTGCTAGCACAAGAAGACAATTTTGTATATAATAGATCAAAAGAGAATTTCACATGGATAGACTGAAGAGAAGTAGTATCTTTCAAATATCTGTTGCCAAACATATGTTTGATGTTGAAACAGTTCAACATATACGTATATAAATATGTTTTTCCTGCATGTCACTAACTGTAATAAAGATGTGAGGCCTCAGGCATATGGCTTTGTCTATTACAATGGATCTCAGCTCCCCGACAAAGGGCATTTGATACTGTTCCCTATTACAGAGCATTTTCGGGCACCATAGTACTTCTTTTTGCTTACAGCACAGGAAACTTCAGGAAAAACTGCTCCTGCTTCCTGTGAGTGGTGAGTGGTGAGTAAGAAATGGAGCACCTGAATCTTTGTTGTATTTTCTTGAACAGACTAGAAATAGGAAAAAAAGAATCACCTCTTGTAACTTCTGCAATGGCTCAGTTTGATGGAGAGGATCCGGTCTGAAAACAAACTTGTTGCAAGGCAGGAAGTAAACTGGATGACATTGTCTGTTCCAGCGCAAACACAGATGCATTTGCTGCCAGCAGACAAGGGCACAGTTGTATAAACAGCATAGGCAGTCCCAAAGTAACTTCTGCTGTATCTGGAAAGGAGGAGACTGTGACCCCAGTGACAGATAGCAATCCACATATCTGGTCACCATATGGCTCAGGCCAACATCAACTTCAAGTGCATATACAGCACAGGCTCCCTCTGCTTTTATGCTTTAAAAGTGCAGAAAAAATCCTGTAACCAGCATATGGCCAAAGCTCACAAAGTAATTTGAAATCCAAACATAACAAAATTCCACTGAAATGCTGAAAGCTTCATACCTCAGTAAGGACCATTTCCGTGGCAAATACTATTTTCCCATTAAAGCCACTTGGTGGGTACAGAAAATGTCAAGATGCCAAAAATTCTTCTTTTATCCTGGGAAAAAGCTTTTTATTTTCCCTATCCCAGAGCTTAAAAATGGCCCAAGTGCTTCTTGTTTGAAATCTTCAAAAAACCAAACAAACTGAACTCGAAGTCAAAGAAAAACTATAGGAAAAAAATAGCCTGAAAAAAATTAAGGTTTCAGAAAGGTAGGAGTATATTAAAGCAGGAGCTAAAAATCATCTCCTGATGGTTTCATCTATCAGGATGTAAACATAAATAATGTATATTTTGTATCTATATATTTCCATTATTTAAATGGAAATATAAATAAATATATATGTCAATGAAAAGTAGAGTGATTTCCATGATTTTAGATCTCTTTACAGATTAAGCTGTCGTGAATCTCTCTTTCTACACTGCTATTGGCTTGTTAGCTGTGAACCACCTATGAGATTAAGAAGTTTTCTTCTTATTTCACCAGTTCATAACCCTAAGTGCTCTCTCCTAGAACAAATTTTTCCCACCCCACCTTACTCCTACTTCCCTGACTTACACATATCACATTTCCTGTGATTGGATTAGTTTTGCTGTCCTTGTTCAAATAGTTCTTCTGAAGACAAAAGTTAAAAGTAAACTGGGCTGAGTTTAAAAGTAAACTAGCTTTAATTCTCCTGGCTTTGGTTTTATGTATGCTGTCCTAAATATCTGCACTCCCTGTAAATGCTTTGCTCTGCTGAAGAGTATGACAAATCCATAAAAATCTGTGGTTTTTATCTTGGGCCTGGGAAATATTTAACAGTTTCAGGCTTTAACAGATAATTAACTTCTCATAACTTTGCTGGTATAAACAGAGAGGGCTTCATATGATCCTTTTCTGGGCAGAACAGCAGAAGTTGCTGTTCTTGACACAGTGTAAAGTTTTGCAACGCGAGTTATGTACAGCTACTTTTATACCATGAAGCTTCATGTGATTCTACATGGCTTGTCTTAAATTTAAGGCATTCAAATGCTACTAAATATGCAGTTTCTAAATACTCATGTGTTTCATATGACTATCTTCCAGATATTAAAAAATAAATTAAAAAGTTTAGTTACTGAAAAAGAATTCAAATTCATTGCAATTGCAGGAATTATAAATTAGTCAACTTAATTATTTTTGGTGAATTTTAGTAACTAAATCACAGATACTGAATTACTGATTTTGTTCACACTCGGGACATTTTCAAATTCTTCTATTAATCTTATGCCACTAGGCAATGGGTTAACTGTTATTTTATACTAACACTACCTACTGTTGTTTTGTTTGTAGAGCTCTACTACTCTAAGAACACATCTGTAAGGTTTAATATAGTCTAACTTTAGAGGACAGAGAGAATTTATATTTGATTTTTGTTATAATTCTGTTTTCATTTGGCCATAACAACCCAAAACCCAGAAATGAAAGTTTTATAGGTGTGATCGTAGACAGAAAACTGCATGTATGAAAATGTGAGAAAGCTCTTTCTCAGGTCTAGAGTCAAAGTCCTCTTATTCTTATCTCCCTCCCCTCTTGAAGATAAAAGACACCAAACTTCCTACTTCCTGTGGTAAAATGCTATACAAGTCTGTTGGGTAATTCAACTCTTGATACTCAGAAGGTGGCAATTTTATATCAGTTTTACCCCATTATTGTACTTCGTTATTATTGTTGCTAATACTGCTACTACTAGTAGTAGTAGTACTAATATTATTATTACTATTAATTATAATTATTGTTACTTCAGGTAACTGCCTTAAACTGTTTTGAGGTGGAGAAGGGAGATGGGACAAGAGCAAATGCCCTCAAGTTGGAGCAGAGAAGGTTTAGATTGGTTATTGGGAAAGGGTTCTTCACCAACAGGGTTGTCAAGCATTGGAACAGGCTGCCCAGGGATGCTTTTGAGTCACCAACCTTGGAGGTATTTAAAAGCCATGCAGATGTAGCACTTAGGGACACTATTTAGTGGTGGACTTGGCAGTGCTGGGTTAACAGCTGGATTCGTTGATCTTAAAAGTCTTTTCCAACTGAAACCATTCCATGATTCTATAGACTCCTAGTTTGATGAAAGCAAAAATAATCTGACAAAGAGACAAACTAAAGGCCAGGAACAGGCCATTTCAAAATTTTGGTAGGTGCAAAGTAATACCTGCTCGATGGTGAGTTTTCAGGCAGAAGGGAAAAAAGAGCCAACTCAGTCTCCTTCTTCCGCAGAGTCAAATATAGCCCATCCACCAGGACTAAAGAATGTCAGCATTGTCCAAAGCTGCCTCTGTGATATAAGAATAGATGAGGCTCCTCTGTAAAGCACTGAATTAAAAAAAGTACAAGGTGATTGACTCATCTGTGGCCCGTAGCCATATGGATGTGTACAAAATTGCTTCCAGCCAATGTTCTAGAGCCTTTACCATAGAAACAAAAGGTAGCATGGCAAACAAAGCTGTCCCTCAAGAGTCTCATACAATGAAAAAACATCGCTGTGAAAATGTATATGCAAAGCAGTATTTGTAAAGAGTTACATCATCGCACCTTTGCAATCACTCCTCTTTGTGTGCCAAATTTTGGTGAAACTATGGAATAACTCAGAACTAGAGTAAGTGCTTTTAAAGAAATTATTGAAACTACAAGTACTATGTCCAAATTATTATAGAGTTTGAGTTTGTTTTAATGAAAACCTCTTTCTTACCTAATTTTATGTACATCCCAGCACTCCTCTGAGGTGGCCATGCCATCATTTTATATTTCTATGAAGGTAGCAACGATACATTGCCTGCACTGTAAAATGTTCACAGCAACTTAGGCCACATTCCCACCATGCTGACAGATGTAATGGTATAATCTTGCCAGCTGAAGCTTATCCCTTTGCCTGTCAATGTGCATACAGAAGAGGGACATACAACCCTGCACCTACAGACATACCTGAGTTAGTTTCTAGCCAGCCAGCTGAGGCACCTATAGTGGCACTGTCAGCCTCCACTGGCCATCGTGTTACTTGCCCAGGCCCTAAAGCCCACGTTGCTGCAGCTGTTCTTCATCCAGCTGGATGACACCATCACATCTGCTGAGCATGGCGCAGACATGGTCTAAATTGCTGTGGGCATTTCACGACACAGGCAGCATAATGCTGCCACCTTCACGTGTGTAGAAAGTGATGGGACCATCACCACAGGAGCATGCTGGGAACTACTTCAATTTGGATAGACACAAGATTTTTTCATTGAAGCAAACCTGAACTCTGTAATTATTTGGATATGGTACTTCTAGTTTCAGTAATTTGAATATAGGAATCCGTCCAAATTTAAAAAATGATGCAGTTATAACAGTCAGTGGTCAGTGAAGTTATCTGTACTGTAGGCAAATATGGCAAGAATTTCATGTGGTCAGTATTTCTACTATTTGATGACCACATGATTATTTTTGGTTAGCTGATACTATTTCTTTTTTGACTCTCTCTTAAAAGGCACTGAAACATCACAGTCTTATCACTCAGACAGCAATAACTGCAACCATCCTTAAATCAGTTTTGCAAACCTGCATCCAGGGCATCCCCTACCAGAAGGGTGTGTGCTCTGCATCTTGTTGACTTTGAATCCCCCCCTGTCATGAGCCATGTGATCCAGCCTTTCATTTGGGCTTGTTGAGACTGGACCGAGTCCGAGGGGAAGTGCCTGCGATGCACTGGAGGTAATGCCACACCATGGGAAAATGAGGAAAGAAACATGTGTCTTGTGCAGTGGGGGAGACAATCAGCTATTAGCCACCATTCTTCTCAGCTGGGTGAAGGTTTTAATTCCCCACACCTCACTCTGGGCAGCCAACAGATCATTTCACAGCAGTCATCTTCATAACATCTATGTGAACATGATGGGGTGCCTTGTACTTCTGAACACACACTTCATTACTGTCTTTTCTCATGTCCTGATCAGACTATTGCAAAACCCCATACGCAGACTCCCCCAAATGAGTCATGTCTGCCGGCAAGGATGTCTGCAAGATGTCTCTGCACAGAGGTGTGGAGCCATGTGGAAAGCGTGGGAGAAGACCACCCTGGCACAGCACAACAGCTTATTTATTAGAGAGAATGCCTTAGTGGATCAGAGAGGGGCTAGTGGGTCTGCCCCAGGCGGCAGTTGATTAGCTTCCAGGTAAAATGCAATGGGTTCATTGTGACTTCTAAAGCCCTACATATCAGTCTGGCTCCCATGGGGGCTGCTCCCCTATGAAATATGTTCCCCCTTGCATCTGCAGAGAGATGAAGCTATGCTCTGGAAGGGTAATCCCTTCCAGAGGGACTCAGGACACCTGGAACATGATCTGCTCCGCACCAATGGGTCCCCAACTTTTCCTCCCTTGTGGCATATTCTGATTTGTCTGGTTTTAGACCTGCCATCTGTGAGACTTTTCCTGTATATCAAATCTGACACTGGAAGAAGGAGCTGCTTTACTCATACATAGTTGAAAATCGTGAGTAAACTGGATGGGTTTTTGGCCCTATAGACATATAACTTCGTGCTCTCTATCTTCCCGACTTCATACACTAGCAGAGCTAGATTTATAAGATGATCCTCTTTGCTTCAGAGGCCTTATCACCAGCTGAACAAGAATTCCTTCCTTATCACCTGTTAAGTTGAAGGATCAATGTGTGTTGAAGTAGAGCAGCTATGTGGCATCTCTTGGTTTCTGTCTGCCAGTAAATTAGCTGCATTCAGTTTCAATGACTAGGCTTTTCTAAATATGTTATTTCATTTCTTGTTATTTAAACGAGAAAAAATAGGTTGGTATGGCAAAATTCAAACCCTCTAAAGCACAGTAGACTAATAAATAATGTCTCTATATTGAACAAGTGAAAAATATTTTTTTTTATTTCAGATTCCAGATTCCCTTTGATTCCAGACCCTTCCACAACACAGTTACCTGAGCAATTCATGAGGAAGTTGTGATTAGCAGTGTGCTATTAATTGCTGAAACCCTCTGGTTTGCTGCTATTGTCCATAAAAGATAAAAAAATCTTAGGCAGTCCAGTCCATTTCTAGCCCTACAATTTAAACTCACTAAATTACTAGGACCAAATCTATATTCAGAAATTGTTCCATCCTACTCTATGTGCTTCCTCACTCTGTTTCCTAGCATCTCTTTCCAAGCATCTATTGGACAACTTACATGCAGAAAATAACATCTGTAAGACTTGGCTTGATTTTTTAAATGTTTATTCTCCTGTCAATAAAAAAAAGTTAAAAAATTACAAAGGTCTGTGCAAACTGATATAGAGAAATGGTAATGCAAATTCACCTATCTTTCACACTCAATAGCTCTTTCTAGTACTCTGCCTTTGTCCTTAGGATTTAATTAAAGCTCTCACAGAAAACAGAATTTGCTAGTACTTGACCTTTATTTTCAGAGCCCCGAAACACAAAAGGCATTTAGAATCAATGACAATGCACAAAACACAACGCACTCCATTTAGCGCTCAGGGCAACACAATGCTTATCCTTTATATGGAGAGACCCTGGGCTAAAAAAAGGATTAAAATTAAGCCACAGTATTCTTTTCTAGGTTGTCTCCTGAAGAATCACGACTGCTGCTTCAAGCTGATTATACATTATGTAGTCCCCACCAGCACATGATGCCCAATGCTACCACTAAAGTAATCTTTTTCTCACTACATAAACTATATCGCCCTGCACTCTTTCTTTGCCTTCACTGGCTTCCTTCCTGTCGTTTAACTCCTCACTTCAAGCTCTTCACCCTCTGCTTAAAGACCAAACATAATCTCCCTGCTCCCATTTCTGCTCCCGCTTCCCCTTCCTCCCATCCGGGCCGCCCACAGCCTACTTTGCTCCAGCAGCCTTTCTGCTTTTGTTTCCCAGCTGCTCTCTCCTGCGTCCCTCGAGCTACTCTTAACACCACTTTATATCCCTTTCCTACGTGGCTTTTTGCAGAGGCACTTCACACTTTTTCTTCCTTTCCTGTTGCGGACTTCTTGCAGGGTTTTTTTTCTTCTTCACTTTGGTGTTAATGGCAGAGATTAGGTGGATTTATAATAAATAGTGAGTAAAACTTTAATTCTCGCAGAACTTGTTGAAACAAATCTGAAAACTAACACTCAGCTAAAACAAAAACTGGTAGGAAGCTAACTGAGGGAAACCATGATGTTCAATGGCCTTGAACTATGTAGAAAACAGTAATTGAATGAGGAGCTACAGAGAATAATTTTGCTTCTGGTCATGTTAACAAAGGAACAGTAAGCCATATATTAAATATGTTCCTTGAATTAGGAGGAGTTTCAAGGCTGAAACTCTTCTTAGCCCTTGCAGGGGTGACCCACAGTAGGAGAGAGGTATGCTCTGCCTATAGCACACCAGCCTGGGCCCATAACTTTCCCTCCTGTTACTCTCTTACTCATTTACCATCCCACAAGCCTCAAGGAAGCCCAGTCATAGCTTCTTTTCCACCCAATGGTGGGCTGCACCTCTGCCTGCTATACATGCAGCTGGGAAAAGTTTGTTTGCTTCCCTAAGCAAAAAAACAGTCATTTTTTTTGTCTTTTAGAGCACTGTTGCTCAGCACAGCTTGAAGTTCCAGGGTTCACAGCCTGGCTTTTACTTTAACTAGAACCTGGGCTTTTTTTTTTTTTTTTTTGTTATGTGGGAATAGATGAAGAAACAAATACAAGCTAATATATTTGAGGGAAATACTTGAAATAATTTAAATTATATTATAACTGATTTTTTTTTCCCACCAGTATCCTGCAGAAGGATCACCAGGTTTGTTTTGGCATTTTCAAACCCACTGTAATATTGCTCAGAATTTACACTGCTGAGGGGCCTCCTACCTTCTGGAATGCCTTCAGGGATGCCTGGTTCTAGCCCATATGGTACAAATCACATATTTTGAAGCCTTCTGTAGGGAAAGCAGAAGGTGTTCAAAACTTATGAAAATGAAGAAGACTGAGGGCAATGCATTTCACAGACAGGGTGGCACTGGTCCCATTTCCATCCTCCCTGTTGGTTAAACTGGAAAAGACTATATATATTTTCAGAACAAATTATTCCGTTGGTCATTAAACAAATCCCCACGATCTGCACAAAATCTGAGGACTCTTAAAGGTCCCTTCCAACCCAAACTGTTCTATGATTTTATGACTCGCTGTGGCCTTACACATGTACACACATGCATGTATATATGAATGGCAGAATCCACCTCTGCCTCTTGTGGGGCCTCTTCAGCTGCTCTGCTGGCAGGAGCTGCTTTGAGGATGTGTGAATCACTAAGGTGTTCCCAATTTCTGCAGGCTGTTTTACCAGGTGCCAGGTAAGTTGCAAGGCTACAACCCCCAGCCTCGGGGACTCTCTCTTGCTCATGGCCCTCTGTCAGGCTCTGCACAAGCAGGGGCCTGATTCCACAGGCGGATGAAGGAGGGAGAGGCAGATGTTCTCTTGAAGGAAAAAACGAAGTGTGAACTGAAGACACATCCTGTACCACGACTGCACACGCCTGCAGAAAATGCTCCACATTGCTCTGCTACAGAAGCTGCCTCTCCAGGACTTGCGTTTCCTTTGATTTTCCTATGACCAGAAATAGCAAATAACAGATTGGGAATCAAAACCTATACCCACCCCTGAATGCCTCTGCATTCAACAGAAACCAGTTGGTTTTCACCAGCATTTTTACGGTAATCTATTAAGCTATTTCCAGATTGCTTGAACCAAGAATAGCCAGGGAATGTCAAGTCCTTCTGTACATGGCCGTACCCTTCTTTCTTCTGCGAGAGATACACTTCCAGGCAACTATACAGGCCTCAACATCAAGTGTTCAGATCAGCAAATGTTATGTCCAAGAGGTAGATCATTTCCCCCCCTGCTGTGTCCAGAAACAGGCAGTATTCTACAACCCAGCTCCTCTGCTTCTTCCCATCACATACGCCAGTCACCGTTGTTTTCCTTATTCTGTCTTTGTCCAGAGTTTTGACCTCTGATTGACTTTGAAGTTTACATATGAGAAAAAACAGTCAGGCAGCTGCTAAAACAAGTGAGGAGAGATCAAACGGTTCTGAAAGAATTAAAAACAAACAACTTTTATCTTTTTCTTTTGTGTTTACCAATACATTAACAGATCCAGATAGATGGAGAGATACACAAATGTGCATACATATATATTCAAATGATAACATTTAAAAATTACATTAAAAGAATATTGTTTAGATTAGGGCAGCATTGAAGGATAAGGAAATTAGGAAAATTAGGAAATACCAGATTAAGAGTGCTGTGCTAATTTATTTCTGCCACTGGGTGTGATTATCCTGTGTTGTACAGAATGAGGCATGCATCCTGTGGGAAAGTCTAAAATATGACTGTGTCATGGAAGGGTTTGTAAGAAAGCATATGCACATGGGGAGGGACAAAAAAAGATTGCCTAGAGAGTCTTAAATCTGCCATTTTCTAATGTATCTGGAACTGAAACTGTAGCTTAAATTATACTATTTACTGACTGGGGCTTAGGGAATTGGATGTCCTAGCTTGTTTTCTAGGGAGAAAAAAGCCATTTATTGAGTAACACAAGCTATCATTACAGGTATAGGCTTTGAAGCAGGGTGCAGTTCCTGGAGCTGAAAGACCACTTAGTAGAAATCAACTTCTATTTCCTCTACCTTACTAAACCTTCTTAACCCTCATCTCTGTTAAATCCAGTACAGAAATTTCATTCTGCTTTTGCTGTACAGTTTCTCCTAATGCTTCATCTACTATTACTGTTTCAGTGTCAGTGAGAACTTGGGTCTTTAAAATGATGTTGCCCAATTACTATGTTGGCAGACTGCCCTGACCTTTCCTGGAGAAACCCAACAAGAGAAAAGCAGTGGTAGTTCCCAACAGTTTCCATTTCAATGACTCTCACACAGAAATTCACAGAATACAGAAAAATATTGTCTCTGAGATGAACGACTTTAACTTCCAAAGGTCTGCCGAAAGTAATAAAGACATTAAACTTTCCTAAAGATGTCAGATGTCACAAATACCTAAAAAATATTTCTACACATACCACATAAGTATGATTAATAATCTAAACCAGAATGTTTAAATTGACAATAAAGTTCTATTTGCTTCCTCAGAAGCTTCCTTTTCTTTTATTTTTTTTGACTAAATAAGATTATTCTATCCTGTAAAATGTGAACTCTAAAGTGCTCTATAACTTGTGACAGAGACCAACAGTCTGTGCACTCTCCTGCCCCTTGATAATGCTTGTGTGCTTAAGATAATCTCCACAGTCAGCTAATTCAAATTTGCTTTCCTAAATGCTTAAATAGTGCCAAATTATAGGATAGAAATTCCACCAAATCACAACTCTCTGTGTGTCATTTTGCCTTTTTGCCATAGATAAGCCATTGTCTCTTATATAGGCCATAATAAACTATAAAAGAGCCAGTTTGGACAAATGGAAATACATTTTCTTTTGTTTGGGTTTTTTTTTTTTTAATGCTGAATTTCACAGATTGTTAACATAGTCTTTGTAGAGCAAAGTAGCAGTATAAACAGAAGTAGAATTAACTTTTCAGTATTAGCTTCAGAGCTGAAGCAGTTTGTGTACAGCTATCTTTTCCATCTATCCCTTGGGCATAAAGGCAGCGAAAGAATTCCTAAAGAAGGGAAGGAAATTGAGTTGGTGAAGATCAAATTGCAAGCATGCATAATTTGGTGTACTGATGACTGTCCACCAGATATCGCTGCAGGAGACTTGCCAAGATGTTAATTGTCCCAAGGACTGGAGTTTGATGCTTAAAAAACATCTCAGTTTCATTGTGGATGAAAGTTATGACAGCTGCAAAGACTGCTTGTCTTAGTTGAATGTGCAATAATGAGACAAATCCATGATTTTAAATGAAAATCTTCTCCGCTTGCAAGTAGAGGCTATTGGTAGGGTTGTTGCAGAGATAGGGAGTGTCATTCCAAAGCTTCGGTATGTGGAGTCAGCACAAGACTCCAAGGTTAGCTTTGTGGCTTCAAATTAACTCAGACTCTAGAGAAGCATGTAATTTTGTGTAGCTCTTTCCACTTTTGAAAATGTTGGGTTGTATCTTATAGACAGTGTCACAGTAGCACAGTGAAATCCTTGTGTCAAACAACTCAAAGCTGTTTTCATGGTCTTTATATGGAAGTCTACAGGTTGCAAACCTGGCAATATTGCAAGTTGCAAGATGTCATATGTCATCCCTCATCTCCAGATATATGAGCCAACAAACAGACCAGCTACTTGATTTACTGTTTTCTGAAGCAAAGAGGTTGGTCAACAGCCCATTAAAAAGACTTATGGTGAATAAAATATTCCAAAGCACTCTGCAAATCCAACTTCTGTTAAGCAAGCCTGATATTTATCACCCCAGTGCTGAGCAATATACATACTGAGAAGAAATACCTCTCCATATAGGAAGAAAATTTTCTCACTTTGATAGCTAGGATTTCATCCCAGATATTAAGAAAACTCTGACTGTACCAATTTCTATCTGCATAGACCTAGACCTGCTGCTCGTGGAGAGAGTGTTATCCTCATACCAGCCTAGTAATGGTCATTCAGTTGGTCAATGATACGGGGCCTTTGTCTCTCATATTCCCTTTTCCACCAGATGAAGAAAAATCCTTCCAAATATATGTTAACGCATCTGATTCGCTGTAGTTGTTACTGTGGAAATTGTACCCATGGGATTGGATTCTGCTTTTGGCTGAAGAAGATTAAACTGCAGAGGGAATAATTGCAATTACTCAACAGCTATCATACATATGCTGAATTCCTGAAGCATGTAGGTGATCAGCATTTCCCATGGGCACCAGTAAAAAAAAGTCAAGTCCTTTTCCTATGATAATCCTAACTTCCTCCCAATATTCTTCTGAAATAAAATTTTGTAGCTAATGTTTACCCACAGCTTAAATCCATGATATATTCAGTTTCTTCTCTGTGTAAAAGTACAAAGAAAAAAATTATCCAGTATGGGATATATGAATTACTTTCTTGGCTGGTAATACTGGTATTTTTGCTATATTCCTAGACAGAGTTCTTGGAAACAAATGTAAGGTCAAATAATAATAAATAATGTTGAGAAAAAATAAATATATCAAACCAGAAGAATTACTGTGGCTGAAAGCTGAATCTTCATCAGGAATACATCCAGATATCTAAAAATAGTGTGCACTTCAATGTCTGTACATCTGTTTTGATGATGAGAAGTAACAACCATATTATGGTCGTTCCATAATTGCTACTGGTTCCTGAAATGCTTGTGTATCTGCAAAAGTTGCTGTCCAGCAATCTCAGTTGATTAAACAGTTAAGCATTTTCTTCCAAAGCAAGAGAACTTGGCATCAGCCTGGAGCTCAACCTGGAGTAGGCAGGACAAGTTGTGAGGTGGGAGAGCAGCTGTTGATCCTGTTTTTGTTTCAACTTCTGTTCGCAAGGAGTTATTTATCCTACTACACTTCACAAGCTGCTCCAACTTGCCATAAGGCTTTTCTTTCTTTCTGCAGCATTCGAAAGAGGCAGGTCTGTAAGTTGTCTTCTCTGACTATTCTGACTAGCCTGCTCTTTTTTTGTAAGCATACCCCATAGTGACAACAGGTGGCTTTATTGGGCAGAACACATTGCTGTGCCTGCTCTTTCCCATGTGCATGCATGTCCCTGTGTTCAGCACTTCTTGGGGAGCTCATACCAGGGAGCAGCTTTACCCCCAGCACCAGAGCAGCTCTTAGGGCTCCCCTGCTGCAATTGCAGGGAGGAAAACCCTTCTCACCTCCTCTCTGGGGAATGCGCAGGCAGCAGAAAGAACAACCTGTGAGAAATTTACACAGCAGGGAGGCCATCCTCTAAGAGAAAGTCTCCTTGGACACTTGGAAACATTTTCTTTCTAACTGCCAGGAAAAATACCAACGTTTATCTATGGCACTGGTGCCAAGTTACATTTTGGCTTGCTCATGCTTAGGAACTTTCTGGCTTGGAGAAAGAAGGAAAGGAAAGCAGGTAGGCCACAAGGCTCCTTGTTGCCTTTTATTTTGCCCACCTCTGGGCTGTTGTCTTTCTCCTTACTCTGCAGCAATTCATATGGGGGGGGGGGGGGGAAGAAGTGACTGTGGCAGCAAAGCACAACAGAAATTGGAAGCAAGAACCTTCCTACTGGGGCAGAGTGACCAGCAACTCTGCCGAGAGCTGGGGATAATAGCCAGGGCATGGTAACCCATGCTAACAGCTAGGAAAACTACTTGATGTGCTTCCAGTTTTGCTGGCCTGTTCCTCCTCTTACACCTTCCTGGAGAAAGTGTGGATGTGCTGCTTGCTGTCAGCTCTGCTGTGCACCTTGAAAGAGTTTCTCCATGCACTGAATACTTGCCTCTGGGAGATTAAGAATTTTGGTTTGCATAAATAGTTCATATTTTATTACTATAACTTACCCAATCATAAATTGCACTCATTATTTATTTTATTATTATAATGCATTATGTATTTTATGTAAATATATTTGATTCTTTAACTCCAGTTTAGACTGCTGGCTTTGCTTTCCCAGGAAGGAAGAATCCTTGTTTTGGGAGAATATATATTCACCCTCAGAGGAATTGCCAGAGGCTTGAAACCCAGTTGCTCTCCTCCTGCACTGTACAAAGTGAGGAAAACGCCATTATTCCCTTGTGCTGAACTGAGGATGAACAATAAAATCTGAGGAACACAGCCTGAAAAGGGGTTCATTTGTTTGCTCTCCCATCCTAGTCTCCTCTTTGCTCTCTCTTACAGAAGATGTTGGTCTGGATCAGTTTCTGTTTTTCTGAAGGGAGCTTACCCTGGGACACTGAGGTAGCTGAGAACAACTGCTGAGCAAGGACATTCCCCACTTCAGTTTGAGCAAAATACTGTTTACCCCTTTCTCACTCATTTGCCTCTCCCATTTCCCTGTTTCTCACTGGAGGCAATGGCTGCCCGAGGCATGGGAGTAACAGCAGATCCCACAGCTGCAAGGGCTGTCAGACGAGGAAGGGCACACCAAGCCCCATAGACCATATCCAGGACCCTTGGAAATCTGCCACGTTGTCCTGTTACCATGCCCAAAGCCCCTTAAACACAAGGAGATGCCACTGCATGGTCTGACATTCTTCGTACACATATCCCACACTGACTAGGGCATTCTGGCATTTACTTCCAGGTGCCACTGCACAGCATGCCTATTAATAGCAGGAGATGATCCTCTTCTTACCACCACCATGTCCCTGCTTTGAGATACAAACAGAGGATTCCTTTGGATATCTGAAGAGGGAGGTCTCTAATTGTGGTTTCTGGTCCTAGATGTGCAGGTGCGAGCACAAGTGTCCTTCATTTGTGGGAAAGCAAAGAAGCAAGAGGCTCAGCAACTAGACCTGTAGCCTCCTGAGCTCAGAAAGTCTCAGTGGCTCAACTGTTGGCACTCTGACTTGGTTTTCTCTGTGTGTGTGGCCCCCTCCTGCTTGCCCACAGTTCTTTTCAGTCTTACCTGTCTTCTTTGCAGGAGAGACCAGGAGGCTTAGGTCAACAAGTTCTGCTTACACTTGGTGACATGGCTTGAGTGCTGGTTCATCAGGACTGGTTTCTGCCTATCTGCAAGATTCCTTACTCATCACAGACACCACCACCCATGGTGAAACTCCAGGTTCTCACAGTGGACCATGAGGGAAACAACAGCTTGCCACTGGCCAGGCCAGATTAATCAGTGAGACACTTGATAGCAACAAAAGTAGGAGAGCTCAGAAAGGGGAGCCCAGCTAAGCAGCCCTGGGCATGGTACATGTATGAAGGTGACTGACCTGTATGCACAAAGCATCCTGACTCCCCATACTTGTATTTTTTGAGTCCTCCCAGTTTTAAATTTGACATGTAAGATTTGCTGCACCTGTCTATGCCAGCTTCATAGTGTGCACACAGTGAATCCAGCCCACCTATCATCAAACGTGCTATCCGCTGGCATCTGCTTTGGGGGCCTGCCTTTCCAATTGGGAGCCAAATGCTTTTGTCTGTGCACACTTGTGCCTTAAGATGGCATTAGAGCCAATGTGCTAAGGGTTGTTTGTGGTGGAGCCACTTTTCCTTTGAGTTGGTTACAAGACTGTTTCCTCAGATGGAACAGAAGCCAAACATCAGGAGACAGTTCCTTTGTCTATTCTTACCAGCTCCTGCCACCCAGAGCTCACCTAAAGAGGCTCTTAATTTCAGTGTTCATCAGAGACACATTCCCTGGTTTCCTTCCAGACCAGAGGATCAAATATTCTTTTGTTCCTTTGTTTTACAGATTCTCCCATCTTTTCTGCTTTCCTTTCATATATTTCCTGAATATATGCACTGAATGTTGGCCATAGTTGTTTCTTCTCTCACACGTCTTGCATGTCTGCTCTGCTACAGGGATTGCTCCCGTATTTGGGATAGAGATTGCTACTGTTTGTATGGTCTAGCTACAAGGAGGTCCCCTATGGAACTGTCTTAAATGAAGGACAGCAGTTAGTCAAATACAGAGCTATTGAAAGTAAAAAAAGCCAAGTTATTTGAAAACTGGGGGAACAAGAGGGTGGAGAGTAGCACCCTGGAAAGGGACTTGGGGGTCCTGGTTGATGGCAAGTTGAATATGAGTCAGCAGTGCTCTGGCAGCCAGGAAGGCCAACCATGTTCTGGGGGACATCAGGCAAAGCATCACCAGCCAGTCGAGGGAGGGGACTGTCCCTCTCTGCTCTGCACTGGTGGGGCCTCACCTTGAATAATGTGTGCACTTTTGGGTGCCATCATATGAGAAAGATGTTAAGCTATTAGAGAGTGTCCAAAGGAGGGCTAAGAAGATGGTCAAGGGCCAAGAGGCAAAGCCATATGAGGAGCAGCTGAGGTCACTTGGTCTGTTCAGCCTGGAGAATGGAAGACTGAGGGGAGACCTAACAGCAGTTTACAGCTTCCTCACAGGGGAAGCTGAGGGGCAGGTGCTTGATCTCTCCTCTCTGGTGATCAGTGGCAGGACCCGAGGGAATGGCATGGAGTTGTGTCAGGGAGGTTTTAGGCTGTATGTCAGGAAAAAGTTTTTTACGTGGAGAGTGGGCTGGGCACTGGAACAGGTTCCCCAGAGAAGTGGTCACAGCACCAAGCCTGACAGAGTGCAAGAAGCATTTCAGTAATGCCCTTGGAGTTGTCCTGACCAGGAGTTGGACTCGATGATCTTTGTGGGTTCCTTACAACTCAGGACATTCTACGACTCTATGATTCTAAAAGTCCGCTCACAACTGTCCCAGACTGCTCAGCCAAAGTTAAAAGAAACTTTTTGCTTTGATAACCCTGTTCTGTTTCACATATAGGGATGACAATCTTTCACTGGAATAGCAAGATAAAGAAATATGTATATGTGAAGCCCTCACATATTATAATACTGAGAAGCATAGAAAACCCTGGGAAGAAGCTACTGCTTTGTCCTTTGAAAATGGGACTGGGGTCAGGGAAAAATCTGATGCGTTAAAACTCACTTCTACCCAACCTTGTCTTTCTTTTCCTACCAAACATTCAGCCCATCTCCTGATATTGTGGGACATGGGAGAATAGTTGTGACAGAAGTGGTCCCACCCCCTCTAACAGATTACAGCAGCAGAGATCCCCTATTCACTGGGGAGAATCTACTGTGGGAATCTCCAGTTGGTTTAAGCTCACACTCTCATGCATAAGCAGAGCAAACTTGGCAGGCTGATCAGTCTGTCCCTTAGGAATATTGACAGATGAATGTAAACTCAACTACCTTGCTTTTTCATTCCAGTTGGGGAACTTGTGCTGTGTACTAAGTACATCAGCATCTGGAGTCACTTGGAACAACAGGAGAAAGCATTTTCCGGTGTCAAAAGTAAAATTTTGTACAGCATTTATAACTTGCAGAAAGTCAGGAGGCTGGCTGTGCTTCATTTCCCACCATCCTGAAAAAAACCAAACAAAACAAAACCAGTGTGGGAGCTTCACAATCTATAAGGGCTGGGGTTTCTTTTTTGTATAGCTAAATGGCTGATAGCCCTTTTGCCTCTGAGCCTGCAAAACTCAAAGATGTAAAACCAGCTCCTGAATTTTCCTTACTGTTCTCCCCACCACCGCCGTCTTCACTATCCTTTAACCCGGCTCATTACTGAAAGCTGAAAACACAAAAGTAAACATTAGTTAATGAGGTTCGCACCTGGGGGTGGTAAACAAAGCTGCTCTCCATGCCTGTGAGCTCTTGAAAGGAAACTCGCTGCTGTAGGAAAACAAATCTCAGCATAGTAAGAACAGGTCTGCCTGGGGTACAGTGTGTGTGCACAGATTAGGAAGAATATTTTCATTTTTCTGATTTCATAATTAGACAGGGAATGACGAGATACAAAATCTTTCCTAAATTTGTCCCTCCAATTAAAAAAATACATATTTGCCTTATCTTTGTTTTCATTGTAGTTAGAAGCAGAAATTCATGCTAATCTGATTCCTTACTCCTCTGTAGTTTGAGACATTTCAAATCCATATTTTTTATCCTGAGATTTTGTCTCAAATGGAGAGAATTGAGACTTTGTCTTGAACTTAGAGAATCAAGACTTTGTCTGAAATGCAATAATATGGCGCACACTAAACAAAACAAGTCTTTGTGTACCATTGTTATCAAAACATTGCAGCAGCAGGAAACAGCTAGACATGGACTTTCCTTTGCTAGTTAACTGCTACTACAGATCTGTTAAAGTTCAACTCATACTTTTAAATCCTCTTGCAGTAGCTGAATGCTTTAGTAGAGAAAAAAAACCCAGTATTTGAGATGGTTCTTTGCAAAGTAGTAATGCATATATCAAATCAGTACATTTTCACCTTACCGTTTCCTTCATTCAATCCACACTTCTCTGAATGTGACTTTCACTCCTGCATCCAGGCATGACCTGCCTCCCGCCTGCTTGGTGGAGCACAGCCGGCAACCAGGCATGAGACCCCCGGGCAAAGTGTCCTTCTTGGGAGTAGTCCATTAGGGCCAGGTTCACCCCTTCGGACATTGCTCACCAGAATCAGACTCAGTCCCAGTCTTGAAGAAGCTGCTGTGAATTCATCAGAAGAATCACACTGCACAGTTTAATACCCATGGCAGAATCTGGTCTTTCTTGCAGTGCTTTCCCCTCCACAGGACTATGGTTTGAAAAAAAAGCAATGTCTATAAAAGCAGACGTCCCTAGGCATGCATTCAGGGATGGATTTTCTTCTCTTCTTCTTGTGCTCAAATCAGGGTGAGGACTAAGTCCACCTGAAGACAAAGGAGCCAAAGGAGAATCAGACTGTAGCTCTAAGAAACACCTATTCCTATTGCTTCTCAGACTTTTATTACTGCAAATATATAAATCTTTTTATTAACTGACTTCAAAGATCATAAAGCCCTAATTGTGTGTGCAGACTAGTAATGCAGTGTGCTGCTGATGCATAAAACACGCCTAGTTAGTACACAAATACACTCAGGCTGGGCTTAAATTTAGCTTCAACCGCACAAAAGATATCTTTATAACTAAGAATGATGGGAAGAAAGATCTCATTCCAGACCAGATGAACAACTCATTTTTTCACTGATCCTGGATTTGGCTGACCTGACTTAAATGTGACCTAAGACATTTTTTAATGCTTTGGAAATTGCATCAACATACTTGGGTTGGAGATGCCACAGTCAGGGAAAAAAAAACAACAGGGATTCTATTTTTAAAATTCTGCTGTTCCTTTTTAAAATAGATCAGTCAAGCATAACTTTTCCTATAGCTGTAATTTTTCAGGCTAAGCGAACTCCAGTAATTTCAAAAGCACTGGGAACAGAGGGTCACTTGGGGCCAACCAGAAAAAAATTTAACTCTTTTTTCTTTTCCAGTAAAAGTTTTCATCATGTTATTATTAGTGAAAAGAGTCAGCTTATAAATTAAAAGGTAAGCTTTTCCTTGCAAGAAAACACAAACTGAAAAGATATGTAACAGGAGTGGTTTCGGAGCTGTAAGGGAACATTAATGAGGGAAGAGAAACACCCAGGGGAGTTCAGCTGTGCATTTTCTTGGTACCTAGAAAGGATATTGAGAACTAGATTTTGCTAAATGATAGCCTAACTCCCTTGAAAATTTAACATGAATAGTATAGATCCTTGTTTTGTGATTGTTTTGTTTTGGGCAGCTAGACTTTTATGAGCTAGTGTATTAGGTGATTTTTAGATCATACATTTTATACAAATAACCCTGAAACACCGAAAACCCCAAGCTTAGGTGGATAGGCTGTCTTTGCCATTAGAGTGTGTTTAGCACTCTCCTAGCCCAAATTCACACCTTTGAGCATTGGACATCCCACAGATAAAATCCCTTGGAGTAAAATGCTGTCTTTACTTAACCTGTGAGTTGCAGCTCAGATTTACTGATTTCAGTGGGGACTCCATTCACTTTTATTTAAAAGTTATTTGCTGTCCTCTTGGCAAGTCATAGGGTAGGTGACTTTTTTTCCCCACTACTTTTCAGTTATGGGAATGGCATTAAGAAGACCCAAACAAATCCCAAGTGGCTTCCAATGGGGTGAAGTAATGATAGTTTGGAACTGGAAAGACTTAGCCTCTGTAGTTTGAGAACCAAACTGGGGAAGCTGGGATGGACGTTCAGGCTTTGAAAACAGCAGCTCTCTTCTGTTTGTTTGTATCTACATTTACGTTGGGATAAACAGCTCTCAGCAGAAGAAAATGCAATTTGTTTAGGTATTTCAGCCAAAGGACAGCAATTATAACAAGACACTCCTTTCTCTACCTTCAAAGCATTTGCTAGTATCAACAACAGACCTGAGATCAAGTCCTGATGCTTACATATCTTCTAACTGAGCCAGCTTGACACTTAAGAGTTCTACTATTATGCATTAGACACTGTGAAATGTTGCAAACGGTTTCTAGTTAGAGCTTTTTTATCCCATTGATTATGGAATAAGAGCTACTTTGTTACACTGCAATGATGTCGCAAAGTCCTCCTTGAGAAATGAGCTACCTCATGCTGCAACTGCAGAGTGTGATCAGTGGATGGACAGGACACCAATGAATCTCAGGCCATCCAAACAGTTCAGTAGTGCCCTTTGAAACATCCACAGTTCCTTACTTGTCAAGAATTGTGTTGCCTTAATAAATCACATAAAAAATGTTTAATGATATTTTAACTTAGACAACACTGAGCATGCATTGCTTCTAGGAAAAAAACCAACCCAACAAAACAAAACAAAACAAAGAACCAAACCAACCAACCAACCAAAAAAAACCCCAAAAAACCCCAGATGTAAGGATCTGAAATAAAAAAACTTTGGTTGTCTGGAAGTGTATACCGGGAAGGAAAACCCTGTGGATACAACTACAGTAGCTTCTGATGTTGACATTGACAAAACCAAAGGGAGCCTTCTCCAATGTAACTAAGATTTCCACAAGTTGATCGAAACATGAAGAACTCTATGAGCAAAAGTGTCTTTTAATTCATAAACAAATGTCTGCAGTATATAAGCTATTATAAAGAATAATTTTTAAGGGCTCAGTCAAATATGAATTCATTTCATGGTTTAAAAATGCTAAAGATAACTTTTAAATAAGAATGGTGTGTTTGATTTATGCAATACCATTTGATTAATGCAGTAGTATGTTTTGATCCTTACTGGGGTCTAAGGACCATAGAGAGTGTTCTTTCACCTTTCTGTCTCAGTACAGACAACATAGATCACAGCAGTTAGAGCCTGTGCAGAGAATTAAGAGATAAGGCAGTTAATAGCTTTTAATTCTGCTTTTGCCTCTTTGGCAGAGCTACAACAAGTAATTCCACTGGGCTTGATTCAGATTTCCTGCCAGTGATACTTGAGCGCTTTTGTAAAATACTTTATAAGCAGAGGTTGAAAAGTGCAATATAAAGGTTAATTATTCATTTTGTATCTGTTACTGGAAAAGTTCTCCAGCTAAAAGAGAAAAGAAATAAAAACAATAATGCCTTCATACTTTTTTCCTTCCTTTTACTTTTCAAGTATTTATAAATTTTCATTTTTGGATTTTGTTTCTAAAAATGCAGCTTAAATATTGTTCCATAACTACACTTGTGAATGATCCTAATTGGTGCAATTGAGCAGCTCAATGCAAACTAGTATTCAAAGACTGCAGAGGAATCCTACGTGAAACACTTCTTTGAAAATCTAGTCACCTCAGGCAATGGCTAGTTTGAATTGTATAACCCAAATAGCACCAGACCACCAGTCAGATGAGAAATATGCAAAGAAATATCCTGAAGATATTTTAAGGAGCTGTAGTATGGAGACAAAGTAAATTTGACTTGAACACTTCTCGAATCAGATCAGAAGTTGTCAGTGACATACTGTTAAATATTGTGGTAAAAAACACACACTTTTGGCTGAATTATGTTTTAAGCAATCTTAACTCTGTTTGGGTGGGACTTGGGCTTGTTCTGATACTGTTAGAACAAGCATCATCAGCCAGTTCTCAACTTCTTGTCATTTTTTAATTTCCAGGTTGTTGTTGCCAGTCACTGATGTCCTTTAACTAGACATTCAAATCAGAGCCCTTTTAATCTCTGTATTGCAGCCATTTCCAGCTACCTACCTCATTTTGCCTCAGACATCTTGCACCTCTTCTTTTGCATCTACCCTTTGCCTCCATCCTCATACGCTGGAGGTGGTGAAGAAACATAAGATTATCACAGAGTCAGAGGCAGGTTTCTACCCACAAAGAGGCACACTATGAGTCACATGCACTTTTTGTATTTCCCTAGCCCTGTCTGCCAAAATCCAGCCTGGACCCAGATGAGGAACTGCACACATGTTGGCAGCATACATCATGATAGAGTTTACAAAGCCATTTCCATGTGAATATCACAGGGTAGACACTAAAGAGAACCTGAGCTGTGCAGAGGCAGATCTTTGAAATGTGACTACAAGAAGTCTAGTGACAGGAATGGATGGCCTGATGCAATAGGGTGCTGCTGATTCCTGAGGTGACCAGCTTATCCAAAGCCAGCAGGTACAATGGCAACTTGAGGGAAGATTCCAAGCCTAAACTTTGAGGCTAAATGCTCTCTTATTAGAAAAAAAAAAAAAGATTCAAGGGATGTGAGTGGACAGTCCTAGGAAATGCAGCCAAAGAGGAGATGGGTGGGCATGCAGTGCTTTCTCTGTCTTTGGCTGTTGCCTACAGGAGAATGTCAAGATTAAAAAAAAAATGTATATAACCTGCCTCTGGCCCAAGTAAGGAAGCCTGTTTGAGAGCTCTTTTCTGCTTGCATTTGTTTGTTTGTTTGTTTGCTTTATTTCTTTTGTGGGGTGCTCTAGTTTTCTGGGCATATTGCCAGGGGTTGTGTGCTTTGCCAAGCGGCAGCTTCGTATTCTCAGGCAGGCAACATCCTGGTTCCACCCTATCCTGAACGGGGTGTGCTCAAACACCTGCATGTACCGTCAAGAACGCTTTATTTCAGACAGGAGTTTGGGGAAAAGAAGCTAAACTAAACCTGTATTTCTCCCATGAACCGGCCTTATTTAGTGTACTGGCACCTATAAAAACAAGCTGTAGCTGGACACAGCAGTGTTGTATCCTTTGGAAAGATCCCAGGAGAAGAGATGCTCCCCCAGAGGTTCACAGGCTCTTTCCATGGTCAGGTTCACAATGTCCCCTCAGGCATCATTTGCTGTTGCTGCGTTGTGGCGTGTAGTTTGACTTGAGTGACAGGGGACTTCAACGGATTAGAAACAACGTGGATCCCTCACATTCTCCAGCAGGGTAGAGATGTCACCTGTGGACCATCGCCCACAAACATTTACTGTCTCCAGGAGTGGCCCAGTCCGGGAAGGAAAAAACCAGCAATGCAAGGGTCGAAACAGAAAGGAAAAGGGTTACTTATTTAAGAAGTAGAGAAGAAAATAAGAACTTACTTGAATTTTACACCACCGCCCCGAAACAGGGACATGTAATTCAAGGGAAAGATGACGAATTTGCAGGAGTGAAAGCCAGGGAGCAGGGGAAGGCAGCTGGGGCGACAAGGGGAGGGCTCAGCCCAGCACACACGCAGCCCTGGCCACCGCAGGGCTCTTCTTCCGCGGCATACCTGTGAGGCGGCAGGCGCCGGCCGACTTCGCGACCTTCGCACACGCCTGAAGAAGACGGGGGAAAGAGTGCAACCGAGCACGTTTCACGTCTCTACCAGACCATTCGAGGAACGCGACACCAGTCCTACCAGCCGCGGTTACCAGTCGCCGTCGGAGGCTGGTCCTCCTTCGCCCGCCCCCGGGCGCTCAGAAGCAGGGCGGCGGCGGGACGGGCCGAGCACCCCCCGGTCCTCCGCTGGGCGGCACTGCGGCAGCGCGGGTCCGGCCCCGCGGGCTGCTCCCTTCCGAGGCGCCGGAGCTTGTGGGAAGCTGTGAAAATTATATATATATATACATATATGTGTGTGTGTAGATGTATATGTATACATATATCTATATAAAACCCCGAGCAAAAACCTGTGCCAAAAAAAAAGAAAAAAAAAGTTTTTAGGGATCAGAGGGCAAGTTCCGTGGGAGGATGACGTCCATGGCGCTCCTTGCGCACGGCAGCGAATCCCAGGAGGCCCCGTTCGTTTTCCGCGGGAGCCTGGGCCGCGGGGGCGGCAGCCACTGCCAGCGGATCCCCCCGGCTCCCAAGGGCCTCCCCTCGGAGCGCTGGAAGCACTTTCTAATATGTCTCCCACACTGAGGCAGTGCCGATACCAGAGGGTATGTCAGGATTTCCACGGGAAGGACGGGATGACAGGCGGCACGCAGCCAGGAGAGGCGGCTGCCATGTAGCACCACAGAAGGGCAAGAACGCCGTAGAGATGAAAAGCAGCAGAAATACCGATAATAAGCATTTCAGGAAAAGGCTTCTCTGAAATGATAGGGAGAAAGGGATGTTAATAGTGTATTACTTGCTGTATGGGGTCGAAAGAAGTGCCACCAGTGACTTAGGCAGGGGAGAAGCTTCAAGCAACCTAACTGTGCTCTAGTTAGGAAACAGGTCAAGGCAGTTTTTAAGACTTGGCCTCAGTTTTGACTCAGATTTGCCAGGGATTTTTGACTATGCACAATATAAACTGAACAAAGATTTGCAGTGGACCTATTTTGGGAATTTCAATGAATACCCTAGTTCTGCGTTTGGGAGAAAAAGCAAAGGTGTCATTGCTGTGGAGGAAAGAGTAGGTGCGTCAAAAGGCTCTGAACAACAGCCACTGATACCAGACATCCTAACATCAGAAAATGTGTCTTGTTAGCACCCCAGAACTTTCTAAGAGCTGACAGAAGAGTGCTTTGTCACTGAAACTCACTTTCAGAAGAACTGGAAGTCCACGGGATCTCCAGGGGGTGAGAAAGAAGTTTATGCTGGAACAATATTTTGAAAGGTATACAGAACAACATGGGAAGTTCAGGCAGTGAACATCTGTCTGGCCTGTAGCTGGACATTGTCTGGATTCTTCTGGTGGTGGGCCTGATGGAAGTCCATAGCCTGAAATCAGTGTTGCCCAAAATGACTGTGTTAATAAATACGAAGATAAAAGGAAGTATGTTATTTATGCCAAGTGACATGGATTTACAGAAAGCAGATTTTGCTGAGATAATCTGGTACCTTTCTCAGAAGAGTACAAGTTATTTTCATATACAACTGCTAGAAGCATGAGGCTTACAGTTTTGTGCAGCCCTTTGATGGAGATGTTGTAGCATATCAATATATCAGATAGTTCAAAATCCAGTAGTTAACTCAATCATTAGTCTCAATGCTAAACAATCATTGTTCAGTATCATTCATTGTTCAGGGGTGTTAACTGGTGGAGCTCCACCTGGATTGTTTCTTGGCGATTTTCCATTTTGATCTGTGATACAGAAGAAAATGTAAACTCATTATATGGCAACCGACCAGAGGAACACAAACAAAAATAGGTCACTGATGTAATCAGAGGGTAAACAAAAAGCAAGCATATAATATACTACTTTATTACAGGTAAACATGAATCTATATGTCTATGAACAGAGAATAAAGGCAACGATATTAAGATAGGAAATGATACTTTGAAGCAGTGGCTCTGGAAAAAAATCAGAAAAGAGGGGCACAGCAAACAAACAGAAACTCCCACAACAAACAGAAACTCCCACTGAAAGGGGACCTAGAGGGATAACGTAATCTTCAGAGGTACAGGCAGAGGAGTTCTTGATTGGGGCTAATGAAGATTTTGAGATTTGGCAGTAATCTTGCTGTTACGCTGAAATGTTGGGTCTAGTTCTTCTATGCTTAGATCAGGGAGGACATTGCCACATTAGTGGAGGGAGAGGTCATTTTGCTGTGTTAGACCCAAAGCACATGTGATGGAGCTCCTAATGGTCCAGGGATTTCCCTTATGGACAAGAAAATGGTATAACACAGCAAACAGGATGCTGAAATTTGTGAAAGCAGAGCTTTTTATATCTGGAAGACTGATTTCTGATAGTTATCAAGTATAACTTTCCTGGAACTGAAACCATTCAATATAACTAAATTCAATATATAGAATAGGATAGGATAGAATTAGAATAGAATAGAATAGAATAGAATAGAATAGAATAGAATAGAATAGAATAGAATGATTTTTCCTCCTAGATGAAAGTAAGTACCTTTGAGATCAAGGTTTCCATGCTTCACCCTGTGGCTGGGGACAAAATTATGTCCCTTAGGATAGTTATGTGAAACAGGAAAACCTTATACACTTCTGAGGATAAATGCAGGATTATTTCTTTTACCAGACTTCTGAAAATACCAGATTAAATCATAGAATCATTAAGGCTGTAAAAGACCTCTAAGATCATGGAGTCCAACCATCAACCCAGCACTGCCAAGTCTGCCATTAAGTGACCTAATGGAGTTTCCCTCCATTCAGGAGAGTGAATGTATTTTGTCCATCAGGCACTTCTTGGAAAGGAGGTGCAGAAGGGTTTAGCATTTTGCAAACAGCTCTCAATGATGATTTAATTACCTTCCATTAATTCAGAGCTCTTGCTCAGTTTGCTGCTGGGTCTTGATTCAAACACCGTGGAAACAAAATTGGGCAAGAACAGGAATTCATTCTTTTTGCAAGGCTTTCCTCAACTTCAAGCACCCTTCCCTCTGCCCACATATCTTGCTGTTGGTCTGCTTTTGCACAGAGCAGCTAATGTCAATGCTTGCCTGTGTCCCTGTGGTCTGTGTCCCTGTGTGAGATCTACTTGTATGCAAGGTCCTGCCTGCATCTTAACACCTCACCACTGTGGGTTTTGTTTTTGTTTTGTTTTTTTTTCAGTTTAGGTACGGCAGCACAGCCTGTATTACTGAGAAATTAAACGTACCTAAAAATGTCCATTCTTTCTTACAGAATCAGTATGCAGTTGCTTACTGACAATAGAACAAAGGGACAACTGGAGTGCACCTGCTCCAGCCCCCTGCTCAAGACCAGCCGATTTAGCACATGCTACTCTGTGTCTTTTCCAGTCAAGTTGTAAATATGCCCAAGGATGGAGATTCCTCGGTCCCTCTGGGCAACCAGTGCTTGAAAGGCTTTTTTTCCCTAATGTTGTGATAGAATTTCCATTCTTGTTCCCCGATAGGCAAGTGTCAACTGGTGTTTACAAGGGAAGGCAGTATGCTTGATGGCGATGTGATGAAGGACAAACGTCTTTGCAGGGAGGTGGCATTTACATTCCTTGGCTTGCTCTTGGTCTAACTGGTTGCTCAGCAACTCGTCTCCAGTGAAACCAGATAAGATTTGAGTAGCAACATTGTTCTCCCAGTCAGCGGGCAGTTAAATGACCAGGTAGTTGACCAAAGTGTTTGATGAAGTCAAAGTAGATTCTGTTTCAACCAGTACTTTAGTGATCACTGTGTTTGCCTATCTCCATTTCATGTCCATCTTCTCATGCCAGTTCTAGTACTTTCTGGTTTCCTCTCCCGTAACATCTCGTGAAGGATTTTATAAACTATTCCTAATATCTCTCTGCATTTAGCTCTAACCTGCTGAGAGCAGTGGACTCCTTCCTCAAGTCTTCCTCTCACAAATGGGGGCTTTTTCTCCTACCCTCAACTTAATTTGGTACTGAAAAGTTCAAGGTCTTGTGATTTTCAAGTTTACTTTTGCATAATGTTCACATTCCTGGTGCTGATGATCACATCAGATGTAGACAGGACCCAAGCACCAAGAGTATCCATGTCTGGAAACACTAAAAGTTCCCACCACAGCTGGAGCCACCATCTGTAAGACTGCACATTTGGTACTTTAGGAAAAGTGTTACTCTCAGGCAGTCTCTTGAGGAAGTTCCTGCTGAGCCAGACAGCAGTATGCCTTATTTGAATTTGGGGGTGTCAAACCCAAGAGGAATCTGCTGACTTTCAACTACAAAATGTTACATAAAACTGAACTTAACTATAAGGAAGAACTTTCCTCGTAGGCTAAGGGAAAACAAAACAAACTAACAAACAAAGCTGCAAACCAAACAAGGCAACAAACGAACAAACAAAACAATATAAATCCCAAACCCAAACAAAACAACAACAACAAAAAACAAACAAAGAAAAAAAACAACAACAACAAACCAAAAACCAATCAACCACCAACCAAAAAGCAAAGGAAGACAGAAATACCATACAAGTTCATAGGTTGCTAAATGTCATTACTGAACACAGTAAGAGACTTAGATGGCTTTTTTTACTTCAGATGAACAGAAAGTCTTTTAAACAAACTGGACGATGCAGAGGGATTTGTTTTGCATAACCTGGATATGCCCTTTCTCTGGAGCTGCTGGAACATGGATGATTCTGTACAATAAACACATAATAAGGGAAATTAATAGAGATTAATTATTTTTATGTTTAAAATAATCCACAACATTAATGAGTTTATGTTTTGTAGCCCTCAGGATTTTCTTGCTCCTTTTGGTTAACTGGACAGCAGCTGGTTTTAGAACTGTTTCTTAGTAGTACAAGCAGAGAGGTTTCCTTCCATCCAGACAGCAATTACAATCCTGTCTGTTTTGCTGTCAGGAGGTACCAAGAAACGGGTACAAAAAGTAATATGTAAATAAAACATGACCTGAAGCCCTGTGTTGCAGTCATGAGGATCCAAACATGTCTGAGCTGGGACTGGGGGTCATATATTAGCTATTGTGGGCTTCAGGGAGAAGCGATTTAGGGAATTAGTGCAGCAGCTTCCCCTGCTGACCAACCCACGTACAAATCTCATCCCAGATTGTTTTCAAGATACAAGTAGGGACTCTCCACCAATTCCCTTTCATTGATGCCACCACAAGATGCACAGAAATGCAAAAGCCGTACAGCAAGTTGTTAGCAAAGGTAACTCACTGTGCATTTGGTAGTACCATGGGCTTGAGAGGTGGTAATACAGTAAAAGACAGCAAATGATACTAATTTGAAAAAATAGCTGATTTCCTTGACACATTGATGAATGTAACTCAGTATTGAAACCAGTAGCTTTGTGAGACATTAACCTAAATTAATATCACAGGAAAGTTACACACAGAGAAAGAAAAAAAAGAGGGGTGGTTGGACAAAAGTATTTATAATTAATACATTATAACCTATACAGAAATTTATTTTTGCAAGGTTTGTAAGCATATAGATACTGCAGCATTTAACTTGGGTTTTTGTTGTTTCTTTTTTCTTTTTTTTTTGTGTGTGGGAAGGTTTTTTTGTTGTTCTTTTAAATTTTATTTTCTTTGGGAAATGAGAGAAACATCTGGGAGATGAGTAGGTAAAATATTCTCTGTCTGCACACCTGCAGAATGCAGGTTAAGACAGCTCAATGCCAAGACCCTGGAAGCTGCCCAAGAGAGGTGTGGTGGGTATCAGACATGTTTCTGAAGTGCTGTGGGAAATATTCACTGTGGAAAAGCCATCTGCTGGCAGGTCACACCTCACAGCACACACCTACTTTTCTTTCTATGCCTTGAGAGAACTAAGACATCTCTGTATTCACATATCTCTGTAAATTCTTTTGGAGAAGGTGGAGAATTTATAAATATGGGAGTAGATATCTGTGTAGGCTCAGAGGTTTGCATCTGCAAGGCTAAGTGATCTGCTGTTGACAGCACTTGAGCCTGTTAAGAAACAGTGAATGCTGGACTGACTTCATTTACCAATTAAGCTTTTCATTAGCATAAAGTCTGGTCTACCATAATGTTGTGGACCTGGCTGGCAAACTGGGAAGGGAGTGACTGTTACTTCTGGCAGCTGCACAAGCCCAGGGAATTTACTGTAAGCTGCTTTAAGTAGGAATTTTGTCTGTGTAAAGGCATCAGTGACAAAATCGAGAATGGTTAGGGCTTGTGCAGTCTTATCCACCTCACCTCAAAAATATTTTCCATTTGTAAAAACCCTAAAAGCTCAAACACATCTGTGACTTTCTGGCAAAAAAACCAAAACAAAATCAGAAACCAAGATGAAGGTTTGATACTCTCCATAGATTCTAGGTAGTGAAAAACACTAAAAATGCTTTGCACTATAAACATTACAGTTATGCCATGGGTAACTTTACACTAAAGCCATGGGTACTGTATTGTTAACATACTTGTTAGTTCATGTGCGGCACCTTGTATCAAGTGCAGATAGCTATTTAATAAAAGGGCAACAAAAGTAAAGTAGCAAATGAACTTAATGCCATTCCCCAGCTGGATTCAGAATAAGTATCCCAACAAACATCAGTCAACACTGACCAGGACAGCTTGGATGAGGCTCTAAGGAACCTGGTCTAGTGGAATGTGTCCTTGCCCACGGCAGGGAGGTTGGAACTAGGTGATCTTTAATGTCCCTTCCAACCCAGATGTTCTATGATTCTATGATTCTATACCAACTTCGATGAGATTCACTGCTCTTACTGATAACAGCTACAGGAAACCTTGCAAATTTGGAATTTAAAAAACTTTTACCATTGAGCTTCACTCATCAAGCCATGTCAGTGCCATGAAAAAAATCTACTCTGTAAGCTTTAAATTTAAATGCTTATATGAAACTGCCAGTTGTCCTTTGCTTGTATATAACTAGCAAACCAGGGGACTTAAAATGCCTGCAAGTGGTTCTGTTGTTCATGTCAAATGGGGAACAGTGGAGAAAATCTTTTTTACATCCCTGTGGTATATGATCACAAGGAGACAGTCACCCAGTATTGGTGGTGTATAATTGTGCAGACTAATCTAGGACTCCTAGCTCCTTCAGAAGTCTATGAGGAGAACGAGGGAAGAGGTGTTGCCTTTTGAAGGTGTTCATTTAAGAATGAGTTGAAACTGCCAAGTCATTTTCACTGTCTATAAATAAAGACAGATTAGATCTTGAGTTTTAGACAGCTTAAAATTAGGCAAGACTGCCTCCTCTGTAAGTGAGCCCTATTTATAGGATTATTTCACTCTAGGCTATAAAATAATTTTATTAGATTATGTGTTTGGCAATGGAGAAGTCATTTAGGCATAAAGGCTCTAAGTTTCTGCAGTGTCTCTGAGGAGGCAACCCATGGTGAAAAATCCAGAGTAGAGCTAAGTATTTTATCAAATAGTCAGTATTATGCATACTTTTACATTGTGTTGAGATTGTTTTTTCATATGCTCTTACACTTTAAAAAAAATACTCCTTCTAATTACACACAATTATCTAAGTAGCTGTGGCAAAATTATTAATTTTTTTTTCAAATAATATTTCCTGATGAACAAAAGACTAGCCTATATCTAGATATCCATGAGGGGAGAAAGGAGTCATCAGATCTATGTACCTCATGAGTGTTGTACCTATGCATTCAAAGATACATGGAAATTCTTTATAATCTAGGCAAAGTGAACAAATCCAACTACAATCAGAAAACTCTCCCTGAATGATTTCAAGCAATCTGTCACCACACTTTTAATTTTCCTTTTAAAAGTGATGGGAGTATTGATAACATTTTGTTATATAGTAAAAAATCAGTATGTATCTTCCCACTGAAAGAGGTCAAAATGGATTGGGCTAATTCCATAGTGTATAAAAACCATGCTCCAGTCATAAAACCTGAATTCATGCTGTATAATTAATTTAAATCAGACACATTCAAAAGTAATGCACAGATTAGTTAATAAAAATGATTCAACTGAAAAATAAGTGAATTCTGAAAATGAAATATGAAATAAAAATTTGTACAAGAAAAAAGAAAACATGAAAACATAATAACTATGCAGACGGTCAGCTTTGACAAGTGGTAGCTTACAGGGTTTTCCTTAACAGAGAATATACTTTTTCACAGTAGATCTGATAGTACTTAATAGAGGGTGTCCTCTTACACTTACCTGAAACAAAATTGAATGTAACAAATTATTTAGAAAATTATAAAGAGAAACACTGTTACAGACTCTCATGCAGCACAGATACACAGGTACCAAAAAGTTCTTCCTGTTCAAAGAATGCCTTTGATTTAGGCAGGGTAGTGCATTTTCCCTTTAGCTGGCATACAGGCTGCTGTTAAGGACAGGTTTCTTAGCAAAGGAAATGACATCTTATTGTGTCTTGCATGATGGATGATGTACAGTTGCATACGCCTGTCACTGACCATGTACTTATGCTGAATTTCCAGAAAAGCCTGCTGATGAGTTGCTCAATTTCTGTGGAGTGAGTAACGGAAAGATAAAGCAAGTATGTTCTTGAGTTGTAAGAAACACTCCTGTCTCTTTCCTCTTACTGTGCACCATCAATTTTTTTTTGTAGTAGGTGTGCTAAATATTCATGCTAAAAACACCGATACCAAAATATGGATTTCAAAAATATTTCTGTAAAAGAATAGAGATAAGAAAGCTTATATATGATGACATTAGAATTACAGAATCAGGAAGTCTGAATCGGGAGATCTGAATGCAGTTCCTAGCTCTGCCCTCAGACTGTCTGCATTAAAAACATCCAATTTTATGTACTTTGGCTCCCCATCTCCAGCACTGCATCTTATTTAATCCTATCCACCTGTTTCATGCATTTAGAATAAATGTTTTTTAGGAAATAACTAATTTCATAGATGCCTAGACATTAAATAGACCGAATAGAACTTTACAATATTACAACTAGGGAAAGGATAATTCACATCACAGTAATAAAAGGATAAAGTATAGTGAATCTTAAAAAATCATGGGTGATTCATACAGAAGGATGAAAGTTATTTGGAAGGCTCAAACCAGAATTACCCATCAGGATGGTGGGATTCACTTTAGCCCCAGAAAGAGAAGTTAAAGTCTGCAATCAGATTTTAACAATGACAACACCAGGTCTGTGGAATTCAGATGCTTGATTCAGGCAAAGTTTAACACTAAAGGTTTGATAGGCTGGATCAAATAAAATATCGATATTAATGTTTCTAGGACAGAAATTACTGGGTTTAGTATGTATGAAATCAGTAATTAACGAACAACAAGAAATTAAAGCAGAGAGTTCTCTTGTGGGACTGTTTGTTTATATTTGTTTATGTTTTTGAAACCTAATTTCTGAGGTTGGACACATCAGATTATCTGTGAGTATTTAAATGTAGCAGGCATGACAACTATAAATACAAGCTGGAGTTCAGAGAATGATCTAAGATGAACTGACAACCTTCACTTGCAGGAGAAAAAAAAGTTGAAATCTGTTAGGAAGTTTGCCTTCGTGGCTTGGAAGTGGGAAACGGTCAATTCCTACTATCCACAGTATTTAGAACACTATATCCTGAAGGACCTGATCTCTGTTGCTCTCAAAACCAGAAAATATGAAAAAAGTGAAGAGACTTTCATTTGAAGACAGAGTGAAATGCAATACACAATGAAGGCTCAAGACTCAATGATGCCTATCAACTTCTGTAGTTCCACTGGTGGCCCATCAATCTTTGCACAAAGTGTAGTATCATATAATATTCTTATTTAGTCCTTTACAACAGAATATAGGTGATGGTATCTTGCCTTGTGAATATGAAAATGGCCAAAACCCAACCTATGATCAACAACTTTCTTCTGTGTTGCCTAGTCAGTGATCAGAAAATGCTGTTTGCTAAACCAGGTGCTTTTTTTGATGCTGCCTCTTTACCACAGTATTAATTGACCTTGCTTCCCAAAGTGAACCTCTAATTGCTGTGTGACTGCATGACTGCTGTCAATAATTCCTACTGATTGATTCCAACTGCTCACTGCTTGAAGTTGTGCTTTCTTGTTCTCTCAAATGTTCTTTTGTTCTCAATGCCTGTATGTTTCCCAAACTGTGTGGTCTCTTCTTTATTTCACTCCAGCAGCTGCTTTGGCATTCTGCATCTTCTGTTTCAGATACTTGAATGGCTCCACACATTTGTGTTGTGAATATCATGGCTTCAAACCCTGAAAGACTTTTATGTCCCTAAATGTTCTTGTTACAGATTTTATCCTGCCATCTGATGTGCAATATGGCCCACAGATGGTACAGATGAAACTACCCTAAAAGCTGTAAATGTTGGTAGTCAAAATAGAAAGTTAGAAGAAAACATATAATTAATCTCTTCCTTTTTGAAAAAAGCCAAAAAAATAAGTCCAAATAGGAAAAGAGTTACTGCATTAAAGCTATGAGAATAATTCTCACTCATTTGGTAGATACCTCTAATTAAAATCAAAGAGTTTGAAATTTCAAGGGAAATCTAGACTGCAATTACTGGGATCAATCTAGATATAACTAAGTAATCTGGGTTAGAATTATCATATGCTATAGTAGGTGTTATACAGGTACCTTATATACTTTCAAATCTCTCACTAACCTTTAACAGTAATAACATTTACTGTCTAAATCTGTCCAGAGTCCCATGGCAACATTATCTCAAAGAACTGATATTGCTTAATTCCGTTATATTTTGCAGAGTATCAGTATTGGAGTTGGCATACACAGCAAACACGTATATAACTTAGAACTGACAAAGTGACAAAGTTTGATCCTAATGCCTGGCCTGACCTGTCTCTTAAACTCTGCTTCAACCAAACTTCTAGCTTCCTGTTGTTAAGAGTCATATTCTTAGCAACTTTATAAATACAGATACCAAGATGGTTAGGCTAATGGAGGCAGCATGTCTTTAGGTGATCCATAGCTGAAGCCCAGCCTTAAGCATTCAAGAATGTAATTAGCCCAGTCAAAGCCAACTGATGTAGCTATTCACATAAAAATGGCATGATCTCAGAATCAAAGTAGCCAAACGACCTAGTTGCAATGCTTTATTTTGGAGATACCTTGGTTTTTGAGAAGAACTGTGACATGACAATAAACATAAGAAAATTCTGGAGCTCATGGTTATGGTCAAGAGTGTGATTAATGCAGAAAAAGGCGAAGTTTGTTTAACGTTCAAAACCATCTATGTTATCTATTAGACACCCATTTCTCATTTATGGACCGAGTAGCATTACTGCAGTGCCACACTGTTACTGTGCCGTCTCTGCTTTCTCAGAATCACAGAATATTCTGTGTTGGAAGGGACCCACAAGGATCATCGAGTCCAACTCTTAAGTGAATGGCCCATACAGGGATCAAACCCATAACCTTGGCGCTATTAGCACCATGCTCTAACTACTGAGCTACCTCCAAGAGGTGTGGACAGTTTTTCCCCTTCCACCTTTTAATGGGAAGTCTCATTATGTCTAGTAATAAGAACAGTCACTTTGTGAGTGCTGGATGGATGCTGGAACTTAATATTTTAACCAGCAAGTACAAAAGAAAAGGATGTGAGAAAAGTACTGGACATTTTTTCTCAGTGTCACACTGCAGCAGGTTCCTGTCAAAGAAAATGAACAACACTACCACTTTTTTGTCACTCTACTTTTTGGTTTTTTTCCTCAGCTGTTGAGGCAGAAAGATAGGACACTTCATAGGATTGAGCCCTACGGTCCCAAGAGATAAAAAAGGCTTTTTGAAAGGCTCTCAAGAAATATGTCCTTTGAAAAGTGAAAAAGAGAGGAAATGGTTCATATAGTCACTTAATCAAGGGTAAAAGGAAGAAATGCAAAAGCATTTTTTCCCCAGTTCAATGGATGTTTACCCTCAGAGCATCCGGTCGTATTTCCAGTCTCCTTCCCATGCTCCTGATAAGTCTGAGCTTCATCTTTACACACACTAAGATTCCAAACCCACTGCTTCCCCACACACTCGGGCTCCATTTACAGCTGTAAATGTTCCAGATCCTTCTGTTTCCCTTCCCTCTGACACACTTGGATCCTCTCATCTTTACCCACCTTTCTTTGAGCCCTGTTCAATTAAATATCGGACACAAGTACAGTCAGAGCACCCTTCTCCATTTTGTCTCCAGCATCCTCCTAGCATGCTAGGCCCCATTGGCTTCTACTTCACCACTCCTAGACCAGCTCCATTGCTAACTAAACTCAAACTCAACATAAGGGTATCCCCCTGCCCAAATTTCAGCTCTGCCCACAGCCCTGACGAGCCCTCACCACAGGGCAATCTCTCACAGGGCAGAGCAGATGGCACTCCCAGTGCCATCTACTGCTGCCCCAGCCACCGAGCCATGCTGGACATCCGACAGGGTTTTGATGCTTCCCAGCTTGGCTCCCCTCTGTGCAGGGCCTCGTCCCTTCCTTGCCAGACTGAAACCACCCCAGTTCGCTCTCTCCTCACCGAGCCCCGGCTGTCACGGCCCGGGCCTCACTGCTCTCCACCTGCCTCCTCCACTAACTCGCGTCCGCACCAGGGCCCGTTCCATCACTTCAGTCCCCGGCACGACGCGGCAGCCTCCCCTCCCAGCCCCGCCGCCTGGGCCACGGCCTGGATCGCCGCTGGACACTCCCGCACCTCAGCACCGCGCCCGCCGCCCCCCGACCCTCTGCCCTGCTGTCAGAGCAGGAGGGCGGCACCTGCGGGTCCGCCCCATTCTCCTCCCCTCCCCTCCTCCCGCCGAGAGAGAGAGAGAGAAACCGAGACCCGGAGGGAGGGAGCGAGACGGTGGCACCGAAGGCGCCGGGCGGGACTGCCTGAGCGCAGTGCTCGGTGTGCGGGGAGGGAGGGGGAAATTAAAAAAAAAATAATAATAAAAAAATTAAAACATTTAAATTTAAAAAAAAAAAAACAAAGAAAAGAAGAAGAAGTGAGGGAGGGGTAGAAGGAGAGCGCTTCAACTTTTTCTCTCTCTGTCCAGCAAGGTAAGGGAGCGGCGCGGGGCTTTGCTTCGCCTTCTCGCCGGTTTCTGTGAGGGCACAAAGGTAGCGGGTCGGGCGGCGGCGGCTCCGCTCGCCGGGTCGCGCTCGGTGTTTCACCCCGCGGGGCGCAGCGGCGGCACCGGTGGGCTGCGGGCTGCCAGCGGCACCGCGGGCAGCGCCCTTGTCACCGCCGGCTGCGGCGCCCACCCCCGGACGGGCTCCAGCCCTTTGTTACCGGCGTTTTGGTCCGGGCCGGGGGAGACATGACCCCCGAGCCCATGGGGTAGGGTGGGGGTGGGAAAGCCTTGGCCGGGGGGCTGTGGGAGCAAAGCAGGCGCTGTGGGCGGACGGCGGCGGGCAGCCGAGCCCGGGGCGGGCGCGGGGGTGCAGGTGGCTGTGGCGGAGAGCGGGCGGGCGGCGAGCTCTTTCTCAGCCCGGCGCTGCCGTCCCCGCCGCCGCCGGCGAGGGGGCTCGGCCGCCTCGCCCTCCGCGCCCGCGGAGCCTTCGCCCGGCGTGAGGCGAGCCGCCGTGGGCGGCCCGCGGGATGGGGTGTTTGGGGGCCACTGCCTGGACGTGGGCAGGCTGGTTTTGAGGAGGAGAGGTCTCCTTCCCGGCCGTGGGGCTGTCCGTATGGCGAAGGGGCGGCGGTGTCCCTGGGTACGCGGCCGCCCCTCGGGCCGTGTCACGGCGGCCCGCTGGTGATGCTTTCACCGCGGTGGCGGCCGGTCGGCAAGGCTTATTTGCTGCTGGGAAGTAAAGATAGAGGGGGAAGAAGCGCCCAGGATGGAGCTGGCTCCCCGCGGCAGCTGACAGATGTACGCAGGGGCCGTGAGGTACCGCTGGCGTCTGGCCCTTCCCTCCCGGCGCTTCCCCGGGCTTTTCCGAAAACCTCCGAAAGACGAAAACTTTGCGTGAACCATAGGATTTCGGCCAGCCCAGCGGGTGGGCCGAGGGTTGCTGTTTGTTTAGGCCCCAAGCCTGCAAATATTTATCCGTATTCTGAAATTTAGCAATTATCAATTGTCAGATGTGTTTGAAGTGCAGGAGACTCCTTAAGTTAGCCGATGGAAAAATACTTCCCGTGTCTGCTGCTTGTCAGCGTGTTTGCTTTAAATACTCTGAAACTTTTCTACATAATTCCATTTGATTTTCTTTGAAACAGTGGCTCTTCCAACTTTTCCACTGACTGATATTTTAAGTATTAGTAAAATAATATTTCGTATTCTTCTTACTTCACTAATACCTTGTTACAAAGAGCTTTTTAAAAGACTGAAATAAAAGGCTGTTGAGAAGAAAGTGCTGTCTCTTATTTCCTGAGTAGGAATAACTGAAGCTTTATTTATTTATTTACCTTTATTACCGTTGTTTTAGCTGAGAGTGAAGCAAATAGGTGCATATTTCAGTTGTGGGTATAGTTACACATATGACTTCTGAGAAGACATCTAAGGCTTTCCACACTTTTAAATACTGTAATGCACACTTAAATTTGGTTTTTGTTAAAGGATATACCCTCTAAAAGAAACAAGAGTGTGTCTTATACTGATTGAAAAATTTATTACATGTGTGCTAGTGGGATTAAAAAAGCAATCTTTGCAAATATTAAACCTTATCCTGAAGAATATGTTTGTGAATAGGACAAAAGCACTTATGGAACTGGTGGATTAACTTTTTAAATACCCTTTTGCAAAGGAATAAGGATTTGTGAGGATTCTGAGAGCTGTTGAGAAATATTTAGTTATTTCTTATTTTTAGCATTTGTAGATTTTGAACATGTGCCTACTTTTTCTTATGTATTCTTGAGTATTTACAACAAAATGCTCAAGAAAGTCGATGAATAATGTTCAAAATGTGCTTACCTGTTTAAAGGGTTGGGGCCCAAACCCCGAAAGTTATCTGTTAGTACGTGTAACAAATACTGTGTATGTTTTTGCTTACTATTGGTACTGTTCGTACAAAACAAATTTTTGGCTAAGGTGTTTAACAGAAAAAAGAAACTTAATTGTAAAATCCAGTTTGTACATACTAGGAATTTTTATTAGTTGGGTTTGGCTGTAGATAATGTAACAATTAGAATTTGTGAGGGGGTTTTTTGGTAAGGCAGTTTTTAAGCTCAGGATATAATACTAAAGGAAATAAGCAGTAATAGACAACCGGATTACCAAGATTTACTGGGATAATTAAAATATGTGAAGTTTAAGATCTCATGAGGGCATCACAGATGAAAGGAGAGGTGATCTGACCGTGTGAAAAGTTTGTCTAGAATTCAAAAAAGCACATTTGGTTCAAGGTCTTCTTAAACTCATAGCTATTGGCATTGATATTTGGCAGTTCAACAAGTCATGTCCAAAGTATTTTGCAGATACAAGGGAAAAGAAAACTTGGACTGTAATTTAGGACAGTCTAATTAGTTGCTATGGGATATAGAGAATGAAACAATCCTTTAAGGGAAATCTGTACTGTGAAACCTATCAAATTATGAATACTGGGCTGTTTATTCAATGTAAAACTAGATTCAATATATTGTCAAAAATATACTCTAGGAAATCTTATCATTGAAAGCTAAAAAAAAATTTTAAATGTATTTCTCTCTAATTTTCACTATTTCTAGGAAATTTGGAGTGGGCATAGGACTGTAAGGATTTTACTTTCGGTGGTGTAACCAATTTTGTAGTACCTTTCATTTTAAGCATTTTAGACTCGTTTAAAAAGTACTTTTATACTTTGTGTGGTTCTGTACCATATGTTTTGTATTTAATTCTTTGAATGACTACTGAAGTGCAGCCAACTTTGGGTGAATGTGGCAACTGTTAACTAGCGCTTAGCAACAGTGCACAATAATCAAGACGGGAAGTGAGAAGAATACCGTGTCTAATTGAAACTACAGGGGGCATTTAGCTAGGTAGGACGTAATTAACAAAACATGGAGCTTGGACATGATATTAAGGCATCACGTCTTGACTTGTAAAAAAGGACTGTGAAATCATTAAGGTAAAAAATATCTCAGATTTTTGGCTTTGTGACTCAGATGGATAGCCTCTTTGAGATGTGTGTGTTTTTCCTATTCCTGCATAATCATTTCTTGCATGCAATGCAGAAGACTCATTTTCTTTTGCTTCTGAAACAGAATTGTGAGAAGGATGACTGTTGGGAAGACCAACAAATGAGGGAGTAATAAGCTGTGACATTCTGACAATCATGTCTTTTAGAGAATTAGTCCTGTGAACTAGAGTTCAGTAGATATAGTAAGCAATTAAGATATCTCTAATATTCTGGAACAGATTACAGTGGCAGTCATAAAACAACACTAAATTTTTACAATTAATGTGTTATTTTCTCTGAGAATAATTGATTTTCTGCAAATCCTGTCTTGTCATTATTTTCCTTAAAGTGTTGAGAAAAGTATTGCTTGTAAGAATATGTTTCGAAAACACTTTTGCCTAATGTAACTTCAGTTTTATTTATTTAAAAATTCCAAACCTGATCATTTTGTTTCATGCTGTTTTCTGTGTGGAGATACATTCATAGACCAATTTTATATCTTGTATATCCCAAATACGTTTTATTTCTAAGAACTCTGAAAATATCCTTGTATAATAAGGAGGGAACTACTAAGTTAAGTTTCAGTGAGTCATTGCAAAGGCTTATCTGCAACTGTGAGCAGGGCTAGTATAGCCTCTGTTAATGGATTTGAACTTGTGGGTAGGTAGTAGAGATGACCCAAAACCAAGGAGCCATTCTGTGAAGATGCTTGCAGTGGCAAACAATCAAGTAACATTAGATTCTTAATAATTAAATAGGATAATTAATGTTTTTATCATCCAGAAGAAAAAATACGGAGTGTATATTGGAGGAACATGTGGATGACAGTGTTTTTAATCACTGCGGGAACAGCCAGATTTTGTACACTGTTTTTGTTGGCTTGGAAGTAACAAATGGAACTATGGAGTTCTTATAGAAATGACAGACTGGATTGATGGGCCGAGGCCAACTGTATGAGGTTTAATCAGGCAAAGTGCCTAGTCCTGCACTTGGGTCACAACAACCCCATGCGGCGCTACAGCTTTGGAAAGAATGGCTGGAAAGCTGCCTGGTGGAAAAGGACCTGGGGGTGCTGGTCAACAGCAGCTGAACATGAGCCAGCAGTTTGCCCAGGTGGCCAACAAGGCCAATGACATCCTGGCTTGGATCAGAAATAGTGTGGCCAGCAGGACTAGGGTAGTGATTGTCCCCTTGTACTCAGCACTTGTGAGGCTGCACCTTGAATCCTGTGTTCAGTTTTGGGACCCTCACTACAAGAAGACCATTGAGGTACTGGAGCGTGTCCAGAGAATGGAAATGAAACTGGTGAAGAGTCTGGAGCACCAGTCTTGTGAGGAATGGATGAGAGAGGTGGGATTACTTAGCCTGAAGAAAAGGAGGCTCAGGAGGGACCACCTCACCCTCTACAACTACCTGAAAGGAGGTCATGGTGAGATGGGGGTCAATCTCTTTTGCCAGCTGACAAGATATAGGACAAGAGGAAATATTCTCATGTTCTACCAGGGAAGATTTAGGTTGGATATTGGGGAAAATTTCTCCATGGAATGGGCTGTTAAGCATCGTTAACAGACTGTAAGGGAAGTGGTGGATTCACCATTCCTGGAGGTATTTAGAAGATGTGTAGATGTGACACTTAGGGACATGGTTTATTTGTGGACTTGGCACTGTTGGGTTAATGGTTAGACTCAATGATCGTAAAGGTCTTTTTCAGCCTAAATGATTCTGTGATGTTAAAATGTGATTTAGTTTGGATGACTCCTGAAGCCTTGTCAGATGGTTTCTGTTGTCTTGCTCTGTCACACAGTAATGTCACAACTTGTGTGAAATATTTTTGGGACATGAGAGGCCATAAAGGACTGTGTAAATCACGGCTTTCATTGAATTGTATTTAATGTAATTCTCACTGAGTTAACATTAAGTTCCATGGCACTTCAGAGGTTTAAGAAAAAAAAACATAGATCTGAAAATTTTGCATCATATACTGTCAAATGCTTTGGTTAATTTGCATTTAAATTCTTTTTTTAGCAGTTATACTTCACTAGATAATAAAATATTCATAAAATACAAAAGCTAGGAACAACCATATGTTGCGACATAAAAATCACAGGAAGAGTAAAATGGTAGTGAGCAACCTAAGTCAATATGACAAGATCTGATAGAAACCTTCAATTAATACTCCTCATGTAAAGTTTTGGAGAGGTTATTTTGAGGTAGTTTTTCGAACTGATGGAGCTATGAACAGCAAAACAGTGTGGGCAGACCTAAGATACTGTTACTTAAGAGATTACCAGACATCTGTTGCATTGGTTCCGTCAACAAGCCTGGAGTGACTGGTTTTATAAAATGCTGTGCAGAGATCCTTCTGTTCTGTCTCCTATCTCCATCATTGTATGTAATTAGCTCTTTTCAAGACCCTTGGCATGATCTTACCAGAGCACTTTGAAGCAAGTGAACAAGTTGGTTACTGAATGTAACTGCGGTCTGAAATACCCCCTATTAATAGTGGTTTTTTTCTTTTTTAAATGAAGACTTATCTGTACATCTCACCAAAAGTAATAGGACCTCCCTAGAACATAAAGTGTGAAATTGTTACTTCGATGGCTGACTATTTTCAGCTGTTGAACATTTTACTAGTACTTCTGTCTTTTGCACTGAGTTCTGCTGCACATCCCTCTGCAGCACTGATTTCTCTGTTGAATGGCGTGTACAGCTCCAAAACTTCAGAGGAATAAGTAGCTTTCTTTGGAAGACCATGTTTTTCTATAGAGCCATACTAATTTTACATTTGGGTTCATAAAAAAGTATTAGTGTGAATAAGAAACACTTTTTTCCTCTTACGCTCTATGTATTTGAGAGATATTAGGATTTGGCCCTGCCCCTTTCTTTTACAATGCTACCTCCAACTTCAAAACTTGCTAAGGAGAATTTTTCTGGGAGTTTGATAGTTAAAATATGCTTTTAATTTGGTAGAATTCTCTTTCATACCCCCTTTTATTTCTAGCTACCTTTTAAAAGATAGAGATGGTTCACATGCAATTGTAATGCCAATGCTCAGTGAGACTGTGTGTACTCAGTTGTATGGTCCCTTGTTGTGTTATCAGTCGAGAGTAATTGAGTAAGTAGAGTGCTTGGAAATTGCTGTGTGCCTGATCCTCCACAATCTTCCTAGTAAAGAGGAAATAATCACTTCTTTAGAAAGCAAAGTGTGTCACACTATTCTGGCCTTAGTGAGATCTAAGCTCTTTGGAGCTTTCTCCATCATACCCCCTTCAGAGAGATGCTGTACTGGTAAGGGAGAGCAGATCCAAAAAGTTGAGTTCAGCTGCTTCTGGTGATGTAAGGAATCTGGGCAACTACTTCTTTACACAGGCATCACTGGTGAAATGGGGACATTCACAGCAGTTTTATGAGCATTATTGTTGCCTACCCATGCTACTGATGTCACAGAATGAAGAGCATCTGTGAGAAAACCTCATCTTGATGACTGTCAGTTCAGGATTTGCAGAGAGCCAAGTGCTCCATTTCCTGTCCTGAGCCTTGTGTCCTTCTACTGCTGATTCGGTATTTTGTTGCTGTTAGTTCTCTACTTACTATCTCCTTGGTGATACTGTGTGGTTGTAGCATGTTTTACAGTGTACGATTGCATCTCAGTTTTGCCATTCAGGAGAACAAGCTCTACTTTTACTGCTACAGATGATCCTGCCTCATTGATCATCTCCCTGTGGCTTGCCAGGAAGCCTCCCAAATACTGCATTGCTTTGGAGCATTAGGTGGCTTTATTCTCCTGCCCTTTTACACTTTCAGTCCACTTGGAGAACAGCTGTTTCATAGAGGAAGCTAAATCTTGTAATTTCTTTAAACCACTTACATAGAATCAAATTCTTAATGCAACTAGGTGATTCCTTTGAGAAGACTGGGAAGTAGGTCTTGACCTACAACAGTGCACTGCACCAAGAAGAGGGAAACAACTTCCTGCCAGTCATATTGTATGTGACATTTAAGAACATGGTTGTTTCCTACTCTCATAAAAATACTTTCAAATATTTATTTGTAGATGAAATGTTAAGACATTATTACTCTTCCTAATCTTAGTCTCTTAAAGGGAAATTTCTGACTGTGAGAACAGTAAGAAATTAGGTGGATTAGCCAAGTGATCAGTGCCATCCCACAGAGGAGCAATTTTGAAGAAAAACCTAAGGAGAAGGGAGGGAAAGGCAAAGCCATCCAAGAAGACTTTAATGCCTTGGATAGAGACACAGAACTACCAATGGGGTATTTAAAGCAGAAGTTCAGAGTGAAAAATGTGCATCTCCTCACAGTCCTTTTTGCAGCAGTTTCAGCAAATTTTGGAGGTTAGTTCCTGCCATTTTTTTTTTCATTAGGAGAGTCAGCACGTGGTTTCCAAGACTCTTGAGGAGGATGAAGAGGACTTGCCTGCCGCATTGTTATTTCACCTTTTTCCTCCAAGTCCACAACCATGGTTACAGCAGATATGGGAGGCAAGGAGGATTTCAAGGACAGGAAGATTAAAATATTAGCTGTTACAAGTTTTTGTGTCAAGAGCTATGGAATATTTTCTATGAAATGACAGGACATTTAAACATACAGAGGTTTTTTTTGTTTATAGCATTAACTTAGTAATGTTTTTCTTTCTTACTGTATGCCTGTGAGTGTTTTGGGTGCTACATGGGAAAATACATGGGCAGTTGTCTCCTCCAGAAACCTTCCAAGCTGTAGGTTTGACAAACTAGAGAGGATAGTGTGTATATTTGTACATGTACACATACATGTATGTGTATATATGAAAGAGAAATGGACATGCTGGCATCTAATATCACACTGGTCAAGTATCTTAATGGGTCTTTAAACGATTCTTTTTCTTTAATGATTGATTGGCTGAGATGGTTTATAGTGGTCTGAACTCTAATATTGTGTTCACACTTTGCCTTTATAGTCCAGAAGTTGTTAGTGTATAGTAGATGTGCCATTAATAATGTTATTAAAAACAGTATGCCTTGGAAGATCTTAAACAAAGACCATCACAAAAAAAACCCCACTTTAATTTTAAACAGCAGATGTGACCTTGTGGCAGAAAAGCCTGAGAAGGAAGGAAAAATAAAAGGCATTCTTCTGGCTGCTCTCAGATATCATAATGAACAGTGTCTGCTTGCTGACTGTCCAGCTTGGTTGTTTTATTGAGAGATGCCTGGTGACTGTGCAGATGGATGCTCAGTTTTCATTTACAGCAAAACTGGCTGGCTTTCTGTCAAGCTTGGCTTTGGGGTGATTCCAATTGTCATGTGGATTTGGTGTAGAAAGAGGGAGGCTGTATTTGAGATAGGGGTTAAGCACTCCCCTAGACAGTACAGTGTAGGTTTTCAGCTCCATTTGCTGTCACTGTAGTAAATCCATTTCTGATTATGTGCTAAGTCCAGACAGATTAACTGCTGAGTTGAACTTGTGAAGTTGCATGTGTGTGTTGCCAGAGTTCCTTCTGCTGAAAAAGGCAGATCTACATAACCTGTAGGTTCAGAACAGTTGAAAATTCATCCTAACATTGTTGCTTTGATGTCTGATTGAAAGCAAAACAAACAAACAAACAAACAAATGAACAAAAGAACCAGGTTTGCATCACTGTGTTTAAAGGATGCTGTCCCAACAGTGTTATAAATAAGAATTGGACCTGGGACTTATTTCAGTAAAAGACCGTATTCTTCCAGATGCTTTTCAATTGAATTTTCCTGTGAAAGTGGGCTCAACTTTGAATTCAACAACATGCAGTTCAGGCTTCTAAGGCTGAAAAAGAGAGGAGAATGCAACAGATGCTGCATAGTTTTGATACTTCTGATGTCTGATGATACTGGTATCATAAGCTTGTGTTCTCTGTTCTGATTCACTGTGTAAACAAGTACGGCATGAACCTCAGTGTATAACCTTGACATGGCTGGATCTTTGCTTTGTAGGTCCCAGTGGTTTGTCCAAATTGCAAAAACTGTATATTGAGAAACAGATAAAGTATTTGCATTGATAAAACATTTAATTTTCTTTGAGAAAAACTGTTTTGTGCCTCAGCCTTTTTATTTCAAGAAAGAGACCTTTAGTTCTTGTTTCATTGTAGTCTGAGAACTACTGAGAATCTCACATTTAGATTTGACAGGATAATAAGTCAAAACTATCAGTGCAGATCAGCCATGAACCAAAATACACCAGAATAGTGTGTTGATTTCCAATGTGGCCCTGCGAAACTATGAGGTTGGACTGGTTGATCTTCAGAGGTCCCTTCCAACCTGAAGTATTCTGTGATTTTTGTTGTTTGTTGTAAAGTGGGGCAGTACAAAACCCATAAAACTTGGCAGTGTTCCCTATTGGTAAGATACAAATTCCTGAGACAATTCATCTGGCACAGTGATTTTGCAAAGATACTCAAGGAATTGGCTAGTGGCAGCATGAACTGTTTTGATAACCTGCTTCCCACTGTCTTCCTTCTGGTCATTTTTCCACTGTGTGCCAGATGTGCTTTCTGTATACTGTCAGAAATTAATGCTGATTGCAGATCCAGTCGCACACATCAGTGGAGGGGCCCTCTGAGTTCTGCTCCTGACAGCTCTCTGCTGGTCTTGTCATGTTAGTTGATGGCAACACAGAAATGGTCTGGTGATTGAGGCATTGCTGGGCACATGTTAATAGGAAGGCTGCAAAGCTTGAGTGATTCTGTAAGAGGTTGTTTGGCCTGTCTGGGATGGAAGATTGAGCATCAAAGGGTAATAACAATACCTGGTAGATTGACATTGTTACATTGTCTAAAATCTGTCTGTCTAGATTATTGCTCATAATCGAATATTTTACTCTACAAAAACTTGAAATAAGCCCAGTATTATTACTTTTAAACCTTTTTCAGGACTAAAATAAAGCATGCATTAAAAGGAGATATTTGTTTGTTATTTCAATCAATTGCTTCTACTTCTTATTTTGTTAATTGGTGAGGTTTGGGAACTGGAGTTCTCAATGACATGCCCTTGAGCATCTTTCTGATAATTGAGTTGCATGTGTGTCCATATGTTTTATATTTCTGGACATAGTGGTTCTTATGTGATGATTCAGTGTGTGGGTAGCAGTTTTGCTCTAGCTGAACATGCTCCATGTGTAGAGGAAAAACAGCCAAGTGTGGAAAGAAGAGGGTTGTGCTTTTTGGTTCCAATTATGAAGAGAGGAATAGAGTCCGGATGATAACATACCTTTTCGTGCTCCAAATGATTATCTGAATAAATTGTGGGGAATTGAGGTTTTACAAAAAAACGCAGCAAGAGGGAAAGAACTAGAAATTGGCAACTGCATGTTGAATGTTCTTTGAAAAACTCCATCTTAGGAAGAAGTTGACTGGCAAGTTAACAAGGGTCAGAAAGCATATCTGTTTTATGATTCATAACTAATCCTTTGCCCCAAGGACAGAAAGTGTATTTGAGACCATATGCCTGGAAGGAGGTTGGCCTCAGGATAAATTCATTAAAACAAATCTGTCCTACCTGTTCCAAAGTGCAGTTCATGTTGAGAGGGACTGATAAATTTCTCCTTAAAACATGCATGTTGAAAATGACGTCTATTCTGTGTGTTGTCACAATGTCTTTCAATCTGGAATAAATCACGTAAACTGTGTTTCTTTCAGCCAGTGTGCAAATATAAGAGAATACACAGGTGAATCTTATGTCCATACTGTCATTTTGTGTGCCAGGAAAAATAGCCCCAAACTATGAATACATAAGGAGAAAATAGTTTTAAGAGAAAGGGCCTCTTTTGAAATAGGTTGATATCAAAATGGTGAGTAAACAGTTAAATGCAATGTCACCATAGAGCCTCATGAAGGATAATGTTCAGATTGAGATTTTCTTTGTTTTGGAAATGAGGCTGGCAATGTTCTATTTGCAGTTATTACTGACTTACCTATCCCTGATCTTTTGTAATTCCTTCTCTGTTTCTACAGATAAACTTATTTTTACTTAGCAGAAGTTTTAACTGAGGATCACTGTTCTTTATCATTCTATTCCTATTCCTAGGAGAGGAGGACTATTATGATTTTAATAAGATTTTTTTATTCAATTCATGTTTGGGTCCCACTTCTGCTACTACTGAATTACTTGTTATTGAGAAAACATGTTTTTGTACCTTTAGCTTAAGCTTGATATGTCTGACCAGAGCAAGTCAGAGGTAACTGAAAAATATTCTCATGTTCTGAACACAACCAATTGCTATTATGTTCCATGGCAAAAAAGATGGGGATTTGTTTGGATCACTTACAGAGACATGCTTTTTTTTACTGAAGAATGGCTTAGTTCAAGGTAAAAAGTCAAGTTAAAGTTAATACAATAATAGACTGAGTTAGAAGACCTAGAGTTCTGAACTAGCAGTTCAAGAGCTAGAGAATCTAAAGAAAATCTTTTGTGATTTTTCTAAAAGAAAATCTTTTGTGATTTTTCTAAAAGAAAATCTTTTGTGATTTTTCTAAGAAAAAGATACTGGAAAGCAGGTTTCTCAAACCTCATTTAATAGAATCATGGAATTATTGAGGGAAATTTGAGGTAAACTTGTGTCCCTTTACATTTCAACCAAAAAATGTGCAATGTATCGAGGGATTCCATCTTGGCCAAGGAATAAGGAAGTTTCTTTGGTCACTGAAAAGCATGACAGTTTACTTAAGAGGGGAAATGGAAACAACCTTCCTTTCCCATCTTAGGTGGTTATCTCTCTCTTACCATGGCAGAGCAGGGTAAAGGACATACATGTGAATGTAAGAGAAAAAGCCTATTCTAAAACTGTGATAAATGCTTATGCAAGATTACAATGTAGATTTTTCTCCTGGATAATGGTCTATATACTAGCATGTAAAGAGTATGGGGCTTTTGTTGCCATGGTACATTTCGTGCCATTTACACTGATGTTCAAAAGAAACAAACCCCTTGTATTCCGTAATTCATTTAATGTTTACGAGAAATTACTAACATGCATTAGAGAAGCATTGTAGGTCCATGTCTTATTTAGTCCAATTCTGACTGTGTTAGAAAAACAAGTATATTTATTCCTGAAGAACTCTGGGATAACTATCATTGCCTACCTGATCGGAGAGACTAATTTTGGTAAAGAATTGGATTTCAGCTACAGGTCTCTTGCTAAGCTGTGAAGAGGCCAGGAAAAACAGCTGTAAAAATGTTGATGTTGGCCATGAATTTACATAAATAACAACTTGCTTTCCTTTGAATGCGCAGGGTGATATTACAATGTGGACTTGGGTCTGCAGAAGATCTTGTTGCTTCTGCATTCTGCCACTGAGAAATGGCACATGGCTTCTACGTGCCTCAGTTTCCCTATCTCTAAACCAAGGGCGGTGTTTGTCCTGGGAGCTTTTGAAGCACTATATGACAGTAATGATTTGCTCTATGGCTGAGCCTAAAGGGTTCTGAGTTCAAGTCTCCTGGTCAGATTTATGCTTCTGTCAGTAAGCTTTAGATCTCAAGGAACAAATTTTGTTCTTGTCATACGTACAAACAGTTATTTTGCTTTTATGTTCAAACCTTCTGTTTAATTTCAATCAACTTAATTTCAGTTAATTGAATTTAAACATCACAGTCTCCAGTTTCCCTGTGAGAACTGTTTGCCATTTGTAGAGAGCCAGGGCAGAGTCTCCACTGAGGTGGCTTTGCAGTGAAATGGATTCAAAAGTCCAAGGCCCGTCCAAGGCCCGTCCAAGGCCCTTGGTCAGTTCAGCAGCCCGTGGCCAAGGCTCTGTTTACCCACCACCGAGGTGCTAAGGGGTATCTGTGTTGGTGTTACAGGAGCGTATGAAATACCCAGTGAAAATAGCCTAGGCTGTGCCTCGCTAGGTCTTCAGCTGGTTAAAGCAGGTAATAGCTGAGGAGAGAGTAAATAAAGCCTTTGCAGACCGCATGCTGTCACAACCTTTCCCCTCCCCCCATACCCTCTCTCCTTTTTTTTTTTTCTTTTATTGGCCATATGTTTTAGTAGTCTAAGTATGTGTCAGTGGTAATCCAGGCTCTGCGCTTTTAAAGGATGATTACCCAGTTTGTTGCCCAAGTGAGACTTTTTCTTCCTCTTAATTTTTGTGAGGGTTGTAATTGTAAACCTTTTTTTTTTTTAATTTTGTTGCAGATTACTCTTTGTGTGGCTAAATTTAACTCCATCTGTTTTTGCAGACTGCTGGTCTGTTTCCAGTTTGTATGATAGGGGGAGTCAAGCAAACTGGTTTGTTCTCTGGATGCTAATCTGAATTTCAGAGGCGCTGTCCTTCACCCCCGGGCTCTGTTCCCCTCCCCCTCTTCCCTGCTTTCTGCACACAGCCTCTTCGGGTCTCTTTCTCCCCTCCATTCCCCACCACACTTCTTTCTTCCCCAGCCTTCCAGAACAGTAAATTTTGATTACCCTTTCCTACTCTTCCCATACTCCAATTGTCACTTAAGGTGGTTGATGTACTAGATAATTAATCCTCTGAAAATTCTAATGGTTTGAAAGTCCTCTGGTCTGTATGCTATATTAAAGATACCACAGTGCTTTTTTTTGGGAATTAAGTTTTATGGATTTTTAGGAGTTACAGCAAGTACAGCGTTTCATGATGATTTTTAAAAAATGATAACCTCTCTTGTCAGGGTGTGATGAGGGTCTGTTGGTTTTATATAAAACAGTCATCGAGAATTCCCCTCTTTGGGGAGTCATTTCTCAGGTCTCCAGTGAACCTTGGCCGAACACAGAGGGGTTTCTAACTAGCGTTGGATCCCTGCTTGTAACCCAGCTTCAGGGTAGCTCTCATGGCATGGTTACAGTTAACCTCCTTTTTGCCTTAAAAAAGAGAAATATGTCTAGCGGGCATGCAGAAACACGTTGTCGTCACAGGGAATAAACCCTCCTACCTGTTATGTGGAAAATAAACAAACCCACAAACGTACTGCCCTACTAGATTGAAATGTATGTGTGTTGGGGAGGAGGGGAATAATACATAGGAAAAGATTTATGCCTTCCTTTGGGCTGTTGCTTGGTAACAGAAAATGCCTCTTAAGCCTATTTTTGGAGAGGGGAGGGGTGAAACTTGATTCAGTGACCATCTGTCCCAAGCTGGTTGATTTCCTGTTGAGCTCTCCTTTGTTTCTGTCAAACAATTGATTCTTACCCTTTACAGATAAGAGTACTGTTGGTGACATTGCCCTGAATCAGCAGGTTGGCTTGTGGCAACCAAAAAACAGACCTATTAATTTTAATTTTCTTTTTTTAATGTTTAAGGGATTTTGGTTTTTCTGAGGCTACTAACTGTGGTTTTACTGGGGTTTATTTATCTATGTTGTGGTTTGGGTCTTTGGTTTTTGTTTTCTTTCCTCTTGGGAAATGCCTGCATTAGAGAAGGCAAGTGTAATAAATGTAATTGAAATGTTTTTAAAGAAGACATAATAAGACATTTTTTCAGCCTGAAATTGTTGGGAAAAAGCAGCCATGGTTTTGAGCCCATTAAACCTTGTGATGGTGGGGGGGAGCAGAAGTTAATTGAAGTTACTATTGAAGAAATCCCCACTGTTTCTGTGAAAACAAAACCCAGATTCTTAATTACAAATGGAATATTTGCTATTGTTCTTGCTTAATTGTCAGAAAATCATTCTCTGTTTGAGTACCTCCTGATGTTTGCTTAGTGGTAGGGTGATCAGTAGATTTGAATTCAGATTAGTTTTAAGTCATCTGTTTTTTTAATGTTGCAGAAGCCCATATTTTTCCACAAAAGCAAGAGTGTTTTATGCATGCAAGGTACAAGGTGCACGCACATGCAAATCTCTGTGTCCTCTGTAGCTGTGATTGTTTATTAAGCATTCTGGTACTATTATCTCCCCTGCCCTGAATTTCAGCATTCAGAGAAGCAGTTCATAGTTCCAAGTATCTGATAAGGGAAAATAAGGCATATGTGACACAAGGAGACAGGTAATATCTACCAAAAGATAGTGAAGTTCCCCAGTGAAACAGGAAAATGATGGTCACTGTTATTTCCTTCAGTCAGTGAAACTCTTTCCAGGAGCATTTACACAATGCTGTGTTATGGAGGAGTGTGAGAAGGAAAGACCTTCCATACAAATGTCTTGGCATCTTACAAGTCTTTGCTTATTTGAGTTTAGCCTACTTGTCACTCAGAAGATGAAATTTGGAGGTAATTCCCAAAAGTCACTTCACAGTCTTGAAGGTGTTAGAAAAGTTGATTTCCTTTTCTCTTCTATTTTTTCCACATGCTTTCCAGATTGCTTTCCACAGGCAGGAGAGCTGTTGTCTGCAGCTTTCCAGCACGGTCCTGGATGTATGTGGGATTCAGCTCTTTTTGAATTTGATGGCAAAGTCCCTACTGAACATTCATTTTGTGAAGTGTTGGGTCAGGGATACTTGTCAGATTTTCATCCTATTAAGAGAAAGTTGCATCTGTGATTTGACTTAATAAGGAAGGTTCATGTGAAACCACATGAACGAGAACGAGCCTGTGTGACAGTGCTGTGGCTCGCTGGTTGATCAGCCCTTGCATCCTCCTTGTTGGTTGCCCATTTCCTCATCCCACCCTCAGCCTTTTCCCCCTATTTTGCTGCTTTTTGTTTGGCATATGCTGGGATTTGGCAGAGGAACTTATCCACTTAAAAAATGATGTCTTTTTCTAGGTTGCTTTTTAGAGCGGTGAATCCCTTGATCTAGTGCAGTGTAACACAATAGGGTGGAAGTGATCAGTACTGAGTAGATTTTGTTTTTTCCCCAATCATTAATGTCAAATATACTGTGAAGTCTTTTTAAACATACATCCTCTGTTAGGTAGAGAAATCCTACTTTGGGATTGGTTTGGAAATTTTGTAAACTGGACAAGTGTACAGACATCGCTTCTGTAAAATTAATTGAATGTTCATATGTGCTACTTTTTACCCTTCTTTTGGTAGAAAGTGATAGGTACCACCAACATGCCTTTTGGGTATTTTCAGTCTGTTCTGAAATTACACTGAGATCAAAAAATCACTTGTAGAACTAGTGCCAACTAGGTTGATGTTGGCCTGGGAGCTTAAACTTGGCAGTGAAGGAACTGTTCTGAACTGGTTTGAGTACTGATTAAATTCTATTTCTTCCTGCAGAATGAGTTTCTGTAAGATGGGGAAAAAACCCCAAGAACTTGGGAATTTTATTTCAGGTTTGAAAACCCTGTTCTAGATATTTAGAACACGTTTTTGTATCTGGCAGAGAGAAACTGATGAGTGTTTGTTCTGATCCAGGTTTTTTCTATTCCCGTAAAAGAGCATTACTAAGGTGTATAGCTCAAGTTGTAGGGAACTGACAAAAAGTCCAGTTCTTTCAGCATCTGGGGAAAGCAGCTGAGTTCATGGTGTGTGTAGATGACAGAGCAGTGAGAATACAGGCCTGCACTTATCTTTGTGCTTTCTCTGCTTGGGTTGTACTGTACTTCTCCCATTAGAACAGGTCTGGTGTGTCCTCTGTTCCCAGATAAAAGCATCTACAGATCTGCCAGTCAGAAGGCATAGCACCTGTGGCTTGCTTTACAGACAGGAGGGCAGTAATTCTAGAAAGGGAGGTCTGTACAAGACTGGCATCTGCTTGCATTCACCTTCTCGTGTTGCTGCTACAAGGATGGAATTATTTATGTGTATTTTTTCCCTTCTGAATGCAGTCAACCAGAGGCAGAGGAACTTTATTCAGTGTCAGGGTGCTGGGCAGGGGTTTTCTTTTGGGAAGGGTAGGACAGGGGTAGGGTCATGATAACTGCTTTTCATGTATGCTCTTCACGGATGTCATTGTTACAATGTTCCTATTGCAGTTCTGACCCAGCCTCCATTTACAGAACTGGCATCTGTGTCATCCTTAATACCAGTTTGAGAAATCTTCCTCTCCTGTGATAAAAAGGCCTGTTTGTGGTTTGCAGGACAAAGTTTGGGCACTGTAGCAATGTTACTCTTTTCACCCCAGCCCACATCCCCAACTCCAAAATCACCTGCATCAAAGCCGAAAATGCCAAGCTTCCCTTCTTGTAGGAAGGTCTGGCCATCAGCACCACTGACAGGCTTTCCAGGGAATAAGTGCAAAGCAAAGGTTTTCAGGGAACCCTCTGTTTCCAACAAATAGCTTTCTGAAGCCACGAAGTTGAAACTTTGACTTTGGGGGAAAAAAACCAAAACAAACCCAAACACACGTCCTCCCTGGAGTTACATGGCCGACTATGTCACAGTCCATTACAACCTCTTCTGTGTTAGAAGTTACTGCTCAGGTAAACACTCACCTTTAGAAGAGCTCAGGGCCTTGGGCGTACTGGGCTGCTCTCATCCTTTAATCTTTGCTTTATGTTGAGTTGGCTACTGGCTCATCTGCTCTACTTAGGTCACTTCTGGAAGCTTTATTTACTTTTCACCCTCTAGAAGTGTGTTGCAGAAGAACAGTTGTTATGGTCCCTTCTGCCCTGTGGTCTTCCAGTCCTCTAATGTGCCTATTGGATAATTGCTGTGGGTGATGGGACTGATTAGTAGTTGGCAGCACTCTCTGTAAAAGATTGAAATTTCTGGGGTTGTTTGTGACTGCTGCTTTAGCTGTTTTTTCATCTTCTGCATTGAAGAAGTGGGATTCAGGGAGACTGTTCATGATGGTTAGACAAAATTGACTGATTTTAAGTTAACTTTGGTTCCATTTCTACTTCTTCACTGGAGAATCTTTCTGGGTGTAGATACTGCTGGGAGAGAATCTGCCTTCTTCCTTGCTGGAGGAACCCTTTCAACAGCTGGCCAAGCAGTGGCAAGCAAACCAACTCTGCTCAGGTTGGCAGTCAAGGCTATGCCAGGCCAGACAGAAACTGTGTGTGCCACCAGTCTTAAAGAAATGAAGCAAGATGGGGTAGATTACAGGGAAGCTTGGAAAGAAATTTTTTTATTATATATGCAGACTCATGCCTGGTTTTAATAATATTCTGAATTTTGTTTGTATACTAAAGAAATTAATTTAAATAAATCTTTTTAGGAAACTTTTTTTTTATTTCTTAGAACTTATCATTTCCTCTCACATCCTTTCCTCCTAAGAAATGTTTTATGGTTGTGCTTATTTTTCCTCGTTGCCTCAGAGAACTGAGCCACCAAAAAAAACCCGAGCAGGTGGTTGACCTGAAAGCTGGACTTCTGAGGCCTAAGCTAACGTCTCAAAACCTGGGATGGCCTTGCTTCTGCATATGTCTGAATAAAATGTTCTGTTTTGTAACCTGCTGGCTCATTGCTGTTATGGATGTCCTTGCCATTGTGGACACGAGCTTGTTTCCCACTCAGGCACTCAGGAATGGGGAATAGCAACTCCTTCATATATATATATATATATATATATATATATATACACAAAATGTTTGAGTGTATCATGCAGAAAGTGTTCTTCCATATATAAAGTACATATATATTCCATATATAGTAACTGATTTGGTTTAATCTCGATATTCTGTTTGGTTTAACTTGGAAGTTGCAGTTGCCTGGAGATACACTGCTGTTTTGCTCTCTAAGCAGTACTTTGAGGGTGTAACTTTGGTGTTTATTAATGATGATATTAATATGATTAATATGATCCAATGTAGTGTAAAAAAAAAAAAAGACAATCTGGACTACTGCATGTGAAACAAGTGTTACCACAGTGTGGTACTACTTAATATATGTATGTAAATGACTGCAGAAGACTGCAAATATGTGGAGGCTGTAGCTCTTGCATATATCAATGCTGTCCTGGAATGGTAATTTCTGTGAATGGAAAAGAAATACTTTATCAGTTGAAAAAGAAATGAATCAATGTAAGGCAAGGTAAGGCTAGTATCTCTGAACTACAGTCTTTTTGATGTAAGTATTTTTGTCATCACATGATGACCAAGTAGGCCATTATTTTTACTTTTTTTTTTTCTTTTTTTAATCCCCTCCTGAGCAAAAGTATGTTCTTTTCCTTCCCTACTGTTTTCCTCACAAGTTTGAGTTTCTTGCTCATTTTTCCAACGGTTTTAACTGGAGCTTTTTTCCAGATTGTTTTCCCAAGTGACTAGATAACAGCAAAGAGTAAGGGGATGGACCTAAAATTAAGCCAGCTAAAGCCAGCAGTTGGGAGATCTTTGTTCTGTTCTATCTTGGCCACAAGACTCCCAACAGACATTGATGGGGGTGGGGCATGGATCTCAATTCTTTATCTTCAATTTCTTTTCCTCCTCTATGAGTAAAGTGTAATGAACATAATGAACTTAAATGAACAGCTAAATTCTACTTAGTGTTAGTGTTGAATTAACATACTTCATAAAGCCTGTAAATAAACTGTGGGTTTATGAAAATATCCTGGGAAGATATGTTGACTTTTTATTTTTCTTGCAGTATGCTTGTTTAAAGTGAATTAAGTCCCATGAAAGTAGCTCTTCATTTTACTCTTCTTTTTAGAATGCAATTTATTAGTGATATCCAGAGGGGTCAGCAGCATAAATGATGTTTGTTTCGAGGCTTGTTGGGTGCAAAGGAGGGGGGTTCATAGCAAAAAGACCTGTTTTGTTTGGTGTGGCTGATCAGGAGTGAGGCTGGAATTGCTCATAGTTGTCATTCAGGTTTTGTTTCAAAGTCCAAGGACCTACTGGGAAAAACAAAAAGCTAATGAAAGCTGACTGTATTTCAACTCAAACCCTGTGGAATCCAGAATGATGTCCTGACACTCCTCGTATTCTTATTCTCCTGCATTCCCATGGTTACTAAGGTAACAGGTTTTTAGAGGCTTTACATCTTCATTGTCAAGTATTTGCTACACTTATTGTTGCTGTTTGCAGATTAGGGCAATTTAAAGAATGCCTTTTGAAATGGGGACCAAAAAATACAAAAAGAAATATAGTAGAAATAGATGTAATTAATCAATTACCTTCTCTTGTTTAAATTTTCACTGCTACTTATCAGAAGCTACATACAAAATGTCACACTGGTTTAGTGCTGGGATTTTAGGCATGGGAAAATGCTTTTTTAAGGCATGTCCATTACAGAACTCTGAATACAGATGTGAGGAGTACCAGATGTGACTTAGTGCCTTTTCTGACAAGAGAATCATGGATAAATTGAAGTTTGTATTTGCATCGGGGTATTGCCTCTCTGCTTATAGTACATTTGAGACAGTTACTTGAATCTTGTAAGCTGTGTTACTGCATCTATGAAATCGTACTTTAAAAATTAAGCATCTGGGGAAAATTAGGAAATGATGTTTTCTAACAAAATTTGGCAGAACTCTTGTAGTCAAACAGACATATTGATGCTCCTCTGTGTCGATTTAGCTCAAGCAGAAACGTGATTGTTCACATCTTCCCTGGAAAACTTTTTTATAGAGGAGATAGTCAGACTTGTAAATATATTCCAGGAATATGACATTTGATTTAGTACCTGCTGGCTTCTTGAAAGTTAGTGTGTTGCTGCAGCAAACATCTTTGGCATCTGTGCTAGGAGAACTGTTTTTTAAAAAATTGGTGTAAATGTTGACTCTTGAATGTAGTGAGGTCTTTACATCACCATAATTTGTGCTGTGTGGCAGAGTTATGGTATGTAATGAGTCCTTTTTGCCTGACAGAAACGAAATGTTTCTAGTTGAGAATAATCCTGCCAGACCAAATATAGGTGTTGTTCTCCCTGTGTGTCTTTGAAATGAGTCTGTTGTCGTATAATCCAGAGCCCTTTACTGGACAAACCCACGTAGTGGGTGAGATCCCCATGCTGCTGAAATAAATCACCACCAGTGTTCCTGCTGTCTTTAATGAGGCAAGACTGAGAGTATGCCCTTAGATTACTTTCTTTATAAAAGTAAATTGTATAATACAACTTTATTGCTGCTCATTTGCAGCTAAATACAGTTTCTTTGGAGTCACAAGCAGGAGGGGCCCTTTTGAGCACCATTTTATTACAGTTTTGCAGATGTTGCTGACAGTGGTTTGTGCTTAGCCAGGCAAGTATTTACCCATGTTGGTTACGACTCTCACTACACCCAATATCAGCGAGAGGCAACTTTCTTGAGGAAGGCAAGACTTAGGAGGCCAGTGTGCAGACAAGTACAGAGCAGATTACCCCAGAAGAAGAGAGGTAACAGATGGGTGGCTGACGCCACAGGGGTGAAGCCAAATGCAGACTGAATTACTCCCTGCAATGAAGGACAGAAGGTGCTTGACACGCATCTCTCACAAATTATAATTTTTAGGTGTTTGTAGGGAAGCCTTTAATTTGATTAGGTCCTTTTCTTAACAGTTCTGCACTTGTGGTCATTACATTGCCCTGGGCAGAGATGTGATTTGACATCAAAATGTCTGTCAATATTTAGCTTTATAATAAGCTGTTTACAATAAGATTTAAATCTTCCTGATACATACAAAACACTGAATGAAGGAATGTATATGCATGTATGAAAATATGGATACTTTTGTGAGGTTATAGAAGGAAAAGTCATCTTCTATCTCACTTAAAAATGTGTACAGTGCATAAGAGAAATAAGGTATGCAACTCAAAAAAATTACACCGTGTGCATAGAATTATAATTGTTTATTAAATTTTGAATTTTGTTTTCAGGATTCTTTTCAAACTTTTTTAAACCTGTTGTCACACAGTGCTTCTTTTATTTCAATATCCTGAAGGTTGTAGAACAAGAGGGAAAACAAATTCTTTATACCTTGTGAAGCTTTTGAGAACCAAACCTGCTAGTATTCAATGTGTTGTAAGCTTACTAGGGGTGCTTGTAAATTCCTTAGTTGAAAAAAAAAAGTCACTAAAGCGTAAGCTTTTTAAGGACAGACTTGAATATGGAACGGTCCACAAGAACTTGTCTTTAAAAAAAAAAAAAAACCAGAAAATTCAGACTGCTCTTTCCCAAACTTGAAATAATCATTGAAAGTTAATGTGGAAGGAGACTCTAGTACCCCTCTGGTAGAATTTTTCCATTCTGTAATTTGTACTTTCCTTTCCTGTTGGAGCAGGGATGAACACCCACTCGTCTCTAAGGTGCAGAGGAGTCCAGAGGGGGCCTCCACTATAGGGAGCAGGGAGGGTATCAGAGTACTTTGTGTATGCTTTGGCATTCCAACTATAACCAAATATAATTTAAAAGTTGTACCTGAAGGAATCCTTGCACTTTGTGAATGAAAACCAACCTTGCTCCTTCCTTTTTCTGCTACACCATCCTAAAAGCAGGAGCAAGTCTTGCACAAAAATGTGGTTTTTAATGTATTTTTTTTCTTTGATTCTACCTCTTCTTGTAATTTTAGCATGATTTTTATCCCTTTTGGTCAGCTTTTTCCATTACGTTTTTAATTTCTTCTGAAAACTTCTCTTTCATGATAATCTTAAGAAAGGAGTCTATCCAACAGAAACCTTCCTCTTCAAAGTAATTGTTTTGGACAAACTGAAATATGTTAATACAATCGTATGAAAGTTAAACTTCCATGAATCATTTGGGACATGGTCTTGCCTTCAACGTGCTGGTCACTGAGATTCCAGGACATTCTACTAAGTGCTTCATAAGCAAGGGTGCCAGCCTTGACAGTGAATTTGAGATCAGAATTTTGCAACTTTGATTTAATTTTTTTGCTGAAATCTGTTGTTTGTTGTTGGGGTTTTGTTGTTTTTGTTGGTTTTGTTTTGTTTGGTTTTTTTAATGGATGATGTTCGAATGGCCTTATTTTTAAATAGCAGTCAGAAGGATTTAGTTGTTACATACCTTTAGATCTTTCAATATCCTTTAGTGGGGTAGAGCGAAAACAGAGAAAACAAGTGTCTGGTTTTTTTTCATATAGTTGGGCTGTTAAAAGCAAATTGAACTTTGACTTGACTTAGCTGTTTGCATTCTTACATATCACATGCATTTCTTCAGTTCTTTTAAAAGATTTTGAAGACTGGAAGTGTGGGTAGAACCAACAAGATGAGTTAGTTGCTGGAATGTTTAGTGTGTGCCAAGTTCAAACAAGGGAATAATTTTTACTCTTTGTGGATAAAAAAACCCTAATGCTTTAGCGGGCATATGATTTCTAGATTAATAGCACACTACGAAGCAGGTACGGGTTATAAATTTGCATAATCTGGACAAGATGCAAATTCTGTTCTACTGACCCATTAGGCAACCTAGCAGTTTGTTCCCATTAACAAAGATGGCTGATGAAGAGGCACAGACATTACAGGATCAAGCTATAAACTTCATTTCTGGTGCACTGGCAACTCTTCAAAATGTTTTTTGTTGGCAAACAGGAAAGCTATTGCAGTGTAAATTAGTGTTTTGTCTTGCAGAAATGGAATGAAATGTAAGAATATTCTTTGGGTTTTGATGAAGTGGTTTTCTCTGGGACAGCAGAACACAGAAATAATTGATGAACCCCTTTAAGGCTGCATGATTTTAACCACTTTATATCTTCTTAAAGCAGCTTGAGATGAACACCATTTGCTGTAAGAAACAGCGGTTGAATAAGATGGGGGGGCTCTCCTCAATAACTACATAAAAGAGGGATCGATAACAACCAGTACAAAACTATTCTTTTCTCATCCACTTTCTTTCCTATAAACTGACTTCGTGGAATTTCTACACACAGCCCTTGTAATGAGATGGTCTGTGGACTCACAAAGTGTAGAGCAGATTTCCTTTTCACCCTGAACATGCATTGCCCAGGGTGGCTTTGCAATCTGCATCCTTGGAGATTTTCAACGCTTGACTGGGCAAAGCCTTGAGCCGCCAGGTTTGCTGTCACAGCTGATCCTGCTGTTAGTAGGAGGCTGGAATAGAGACCTTCTGACATCCATCCCTACCTGAATTATTCTTCTGTTATTGCTTCTACAATTCTGTTATTGCTTCTGTTGCGGTTCTGCAAGCAATGGTCTTGGATCTTCAGCGTAGTAACGTTGGAGTGGATTAGAATTGGAATGACCCAATGTTATTGGTGGGACAGAATTTCTGTGTATTGTGAAGGATCTTTGTAAAGTATTAAAGTTTTGGGAAAATTCTTGAGGAATGTCCCATTTTTTGACATGGTAGCTCTCAAGTCTGAGTGGAAAAACTGTAGACCATTTAGTAGATATAAAGTAAATTATTTGTTGAGTACCCTCCTCTCTGACATTTAGTGTTATAATAGAAAAATTATTATAATGTCTCATTTATTCTGACTATCCAAACTTAATGTATCCAGTGATAATTATATAGACAATTTTAGTAATATTTGCATTAACCTATTAATCTTTTTCATCATTGAGTATGTGGAGGGCTACAGCTTCTGATTAGACAGATATTGCTTGAACAACCTGAAAGGAGGAAAATTTGCTCTTTTTCAGCTTTGTTTCACAAAACTAAAATTCTCATAAGGCCAAATAAGTACAAAAGATTTGTTGTAGCTAACTTTGGTTTGTAGCAAGGGATACAGTGGAAAGCAGAAGGCCAAAGGGGTTGTCTTCCATCTGTGCTGAAGATGCAAAGTCATGCTATCTATAGGAAAAGAGAGATGACATTGCCCTTTAGCCTGGACTTAATGTAGGTCAGTTGGGTCACCAGATGACATGACTTTAATGGCCAAACTGCTTTTAACAATTGCCTTGGGCAGTGTTTAATTTCACTGATCTTTGCCAGCCTTTGGCAGAAGAGAGAGGAAAAATCCACCTTATCTTCTGTTTTTCACACGGTGATGGTTTAATCCTCTTTTGTACTGAAATTTCTCTAATGAAACCTACTACCTAGTGCACACTTTCTTGTTATAGTTAAACATAGCATTGGTTTGTATGAAATTTTAGAATGAGTTGCCTGTGAGGTTTCTTAGTGTTCTTGGGCTGTTCAGCTACCATATGCAGAATTTCTAGTCTGCTTAGGACGACCTATGGTTTATTATCTCTGTTTCACATGCAGCATCTTCCTTCTCGCTGCAAAGCACTGCAACAGAATCACTCACATACCATAACAGCAGAAGAGGAAGGATAGAGCTGATTTCAGATTGTTCTACTACTTTTCCATCCTGATGATGGACCGGGAATATACAATGTCTCTTTCTGAAATACCTCAGTATATATCTTAGAAAGTGCATGAGTGTGTGTCAGTTTTGTATAGATAGGGTGAATGGGCTATTGCTCAGAAACAATGTCTCAAGGTTGTAATGGAGAGTGCTATTAACATACTAGCTTAATGGCCTGTAATGGCGTGGGGGGAAAGACAAAGGAAAGCAAATGTTAAGAGTCATTGGGGGGGAAAAAAGGAAACCAAAGCAAAAAAAATGATTATACCATGCACATGCATCTTTAGTATACCTACATCTTGAAGGTCGTTTGCAGTTTGTCTACTTCCTCTTGTTTCTTCAATAACAGATATTAAAATTTGAAAAAATTAAGAGAAAGAAAATAAGGTGATCCAAGTGCTCTTATGTAGGGAACAACTACACTGACTAGACTATAGCCTGGGAGTAAGACATTTGAGGTCCATAAAATACTGTGGGGCAGAAGACAATAGCTGTTGATGTCTTCTGGAGAGAAAGAACTGAGGAGCATCAATTGAAATTATCAGGTGCCATGCTGAATGCAAATAAAATGTGATAACTGCCAGTGTGAGGGAAGTTGTGGCACACCTTTCTCTGGACTGTGCTGGATAAATTTGTGGTTGCTGTTAAATGAGCCTTGAGCTGCAGATCAGTGGAGACTGGGAGAACATTTTGGGTTCTTATTACTGCAGGCACATCACCGAGTCTGTATTATTTCTGAAGATCTGTTGTTGGCCATTGTGACTTAGGGAAAGCAGCTTGTGGTTTGACACACCATGTCTGTTTTTAGGTTCTTCCAACCACCCTTTTGCTCTTCTTTGATTGCTGTGGGACACTGGGTTGGATGAGGTGGGCTGCAGTAAATGTTCCAGTTCTGTCCTTTGCTCACAGTGCATTTTCTGCAGGCAGTGAGCCAGATGAAACAGCTATGGGTTTCTTTTCTGCACCATATTGGTTTTATAGGTAATAAAACTAAATATTAACAAGCAATTCCAGGAATGCCAGAATTGAAGAAGCCCGGTTTCCTATAGATTTGGATTTTTTTGATTTATGAACTCTAATTTAAAATGTTTTCCATATTCGGAATGTTGCTAGGAACAGCCCTTCCAGCACCTTGCTTTTGTACTGCTGTTACCTGTAGCTGAGACATGGTTGAATGTCCTGCCTAACTGGCTAAGTTTCCTCTTCAATATTGAGAGGCTGAAATATCTTTCAAACCTCTGTTCCTCTGTCTCATTTGCATGGAATTTTGTGTTTAAGAAGTGCTTGACAGAAAACATGTAATATGAGCCATGTTTCTCTTGGAAACCAGACAAAATGAAATAGTACAAAATAAATAAAAATAATATGAATAAGACAAATAATCCTTCATCTTGCCCCAAAGTAGTAATAATATAGTCCAAAAAGTCCCGTGAGTATCAAAAGTAGATTAATTATAATCTTCCTAAAGTTTTGAGTGTAATACAGGTTAGCTTCAGTGCTCATGGCTGTGCACAGGAACAGCGGGGTATGAGTGTGACATCCAGTTTTTCTTACATTATTTAGTAAGCGACATGCATGCTGTGTTCTTGCTGGTTGTTAACAGCATGTGAATTATGAGGCCAAAGGGGTCTTCCTCATGACAATGGCTAATGTTTGCAGAAATGCAAAGGTCACCATCATGACTACTTTTTTTTAATGCCAACTGGATACCAATGACAATTACTGAACTAGACAGATCTTAAAGGGTCAGTTTATTGACTTACCTTCCCTGCTTTGTGAGGGGTGATGGAGTCACTGCAACTGTCTGACTTCTGGGCCGTACCAGTTTGAGTTTGGCTCTGGATGGTTTTCCTTCATATTTCTGTGAAAAATAGGTGCTACTGGCTCACTAGCTTTATTTTTCTGTGAGATGCTACTTGATTAGCAATATTATTACCATCTTTAAAAGAGAGAAAAAAAATCAACTTCTTAAAAACACATTTTGTGCTTTTGAGATAACTTTCTTTTCCTTCTAACCTGTAGTTTAAACTTTAATGGAGAAAAGAATGGTAGTTTTTTACTTTCAGACTATGTGTATTAATGGTGACTGTCATATTTTTGAAAAATAATTTTTAAATCAAATTTCAATATTGACATCTTTGAGGTAAGATAAGGCATTGAAAACAAAGCTCTTTACTTACCCTTGGCTGAAAAGATATTGGTTTTTAAACATACATGGTGTGTTTGGAGGGAATTGCAGCTGTAGGACATGTGGCCATGGGTTGTAGCTTTTCTATCCCAACTCAAAATTGAATGTCCATGAACTTCAAATTGATTCTGAACCAATTCCTCTGTAATACAATGACCTTACATCTGCGGGGTGTTGGAAGTCTGCACTGCACACTGAAGTGTGTTTAGTCACCCCTTGTGATGATTAAAAATTAGAAATGGAGACACAAAAGCCATTATTTGTCTCTTTGGAAATCATACTTTCCAATTACTGTACCGGGTGCTTTTCTGGACTAGTAAAATACTAAACTAGTATTTTGAGAGAGGGCAGGTCACGCATCAGGAAGCTGAGTCACAGCTGGAGTGGATACAGCACTAGGAAGTATCTTCCTTAATAGCCTGAGAAAACAAGAGCTATTAGATGACCTAATCTTTTTAATGTGAAACTTTTGCTCTTGTGACTTTATTTTCCTAGTTGCCAAGATTAAGTGTGGAGGTCATCTTCCCCCTCCCCCCACCCCCTTACACAGGAAAGTTTCGTAAGTGTAGAGATGATTAGTTTGAACCTTGCCTGAATTTGTGGCCTTCTGATGCAAGTGTGGTAGGTGGATGGTGGATGTGATACTAGAAAGTAATTTTATCGTTTTACAAAACTGTTGATTTATTACTGAAAAGAGGAACTTCTCTTTATGATGAGAATCTTTGTCTTGAAAGAAGCTGGAAATTATGCAGTCAATGACTTTGTGTTTGGTAATAGCAAATCCATATGAACTTTGAAGTTAAAGGAGTTGGTCTAAAGCCAGATGTATCAATGAGATAGTCCAGTCTAAGCTTAAAAGTTCTTGTTTGAATCTTCTTGGAAGCTGGAGGGTAGTGGTGGCAAGATGAAGGTTAAAAGTCTTGCTGAGATTAAAATTGACAGTGAAGGAAGAGCGACTTTTAGAAACAAATGAGGAGAAATAGCAAATACTTTTGGACAAATTATTTTATTGTATTGTTTTAAGTAACTATAGATGAAATTTTTAACGTAATCTGCTGAGATTTGCAAGTGGTTTCTGTTACACAATTTGCTATTCCAGTGCTTTGCCAGACTTCAGTCATTTGTGTGAAACTTGGGCTTGTTAAACAGCTGTTGCAGACTAGTTTCCCCCCTTATTTCAGGTTGAAGTAGTAGGCAGTTTTTAGCATCAGATACACACATGGAGCAATTGCTTTGTTGACAGAAGGGAAGATATTAGGAAAATGTTGCTCTTGCTTCTTTTTTTTTTTCCAACATCCTTGCTGTCTAATTATTTTGTGCTTGGCAGGAGTAGATTTAATCTCAAGATTGCATCTTTGCTGTCCCTTCAGAAGTCGGCCAAAGCTATCTCAGTTAAGAGCCAAAACTTCTAGTTTATTCATGCTCAGAAACTTGCTAGTGCTTCACTGCTAAAATTCTGCCTCCCCCATGGTTCTGTTACAACATTCAGTCATACTCCCTGATCGTTGCAACCCCTCTGAAGATCAGGCACTGAAACCGAGGGGGTTTTTAGCGTTGATGTTGTGCGTGTGGCTGTGTGTGACTTTACTGGTTGGATTTCGGCAATGTGCAGGGGGAAGCTACTTGGCTTATATGGTGGGGAAATGGAAATAATCATGGAGGGAGTAAACAAGGAGGCTGGGAAAGATAGGGAAGCTTGGAGTGAAGCATGTAGAACAAATTGAGAAGCAGATTGGACTGGCCATAAAAGAATCTGAGGGCTTGCACATATTAGAAGAAACCAAGACAGGCTTCATGAGGAGGAAGTGTATGAGAATCAGAAATGGAAGTGAAGGGGCATTAAAGGCAAAGGTGGGCAATGACACTGAGAATATGTTGGCAAGGAGCCTGAGAACCGCTGAGGTGAGGGAAAAAGATGTGATGAAACAAAATGCTTCTGACAAATTCATATACAAATATGGGATGTGGTTTGTAAGGAGTCTTTGGATGATGGGAGAGAGTTGCTGTGCTGGGATAAAACTTTAGGAGTGGGATGAAAATCCTATGGGATGATGAGAATTAACCCAGTATGGGCTAGTAACATGACTCAGATTAGAGAAAGGAACTAGTCTGGAGTTGGACAAAACAGCTGGGAGCAGAGTAATATGTTTCCCCAGAAGTTTCTCCATTGTAATGCCTAAAATAGAACTAGAGGTTTTTTTAACATTGTTGCTTTTCTGCTGTGTGTTGACCCTGACTGGAAAGCAGATGCCCACCAAAACCGCTCTATCACTCTCCTACTCAGCTGGACAGGAGAGAGAAAATACGGCAAAAGGCTTGTGGGTGGAGATAAGGACAAGGGGAGAGATCACTTACCCATTACCTTCATGGGCAAAACAGACTCATCTCGGGTAACTTAGTTTCAGTTTATTACCAGTCGAATCAGAGTAGGTTAATAAGAAAGGAAACCATCCTTTTCCAGCATTCCCATGTTCTGGTGCAGAGTTTGAGTCCAGCCTCAGCCCAGTCTATGGGCTTTGATGCATACTCTGGCACACCAGCACTTCCCACGTTCCACATCACAGCCTGGCATCCACATACCTGCTTTGTCCTCAAAATTATTGTGTTTTTACTTCTTTGGTCTCTGACTTTGTGTTTTCCTGACCCTGACCATGACCTGTTTGTATTCCAGCAGCAGCCTGACCCAACCACTAAGCCAAACCCACTCATGTCCTAGCCACAGCAATATGTGATCACATTGCTGTGAGTATCTGTGGGGATAATTAAGCCCCAGATGGGGGGAGGAGGTGGGCATTGGTGAAGACAAGCAGCACTGCCGGTATTCCTACAGATCAGTGAGAACCCTGTGGTGTTCACTTTTCCCATGTCTACTTTGCAAATGGGAGCAGGAAAGGTCTTTGGAGTTCCTCCCCTCAAGTCACAGTGCTCCATGGGGAACACCGGCAATGAGGCAAGACCCTGTCAGTCAAAAGATTTATGATATTTACTGACAGTATACATTTGGTTTGTGTGGAAAGGTTTTGGTGGTGGAGGGGTACAGGGGTGACTTCTGTGAGAAGCTGCTAGAAGCTTCCCTTGTGTTCAGCAGAGCCAATGCCAGCTGGCTCCAGCAAACCAGCTGCTGATCAAGACCGACATCAGTGACCGCCATGGTGTCTCTGGGATAACAGAGCTCAGAAGGGGAAAAAGTTGCTGTGCAACAGCAAGTTAAGTCAGAGAGAGGACTGAGGATATGTGAAAGAACTCTGCGGGCACCAAGGTCAGTGAAGAAGTAGGAGAAGGAAGGAGGTGCTCCAGGCTCTGGAGCAGACATTGCCCTGCAGCCTGTAGTGCAGACCATGGTGAGGCAGGCTGTGCCTCTGAAGACCATGGAGGTCCAGAGCTCAGCAGATATCCATCTGCAGGCCATGGAGGACCCAACACAGGCAGAGGGAGGTGCCCAAAGGAGGCTGTGACCCCATGGAAAGCCCGCACTGGAGCAGGCTCCTGGTAGGACTTATGGCCCCATGGAGAGAGAAGCTCAGGCCAGAGCAGGTCTTCTGTCAAGACTTGTGACCCCATAAGGGACCCACGCTGGAGCAGTCTGTTCCTGAAGGACTGCACCCTGTGAAAGGGACTCTATGGTGGAACAGAGGAAGAGTGTGAGAAGTCCCACCTGAAGGAGGAAGGAATGGCAAAGACAATGAGTGATGAGCTGACAGTGCTGCTGGAGGGCGGGGAGGAGGGAGAGAAATCAGGAATGAAGTTGAGTCCAGGAAGAAGGGAGGGGTGCAGTGAAGGTGCCTAGGTTTCACTCTGTAAGGAGACTGTGCCACAAATGTGTTTGTAGTGTGTGGTGGTACCCTTGTGTTGTTCTGAGTATAGCAAGTACACTGGCACAGAGGGAAGAAAAATACTGTTATGGTGAAATCACATTCTGAGCTGTGATTTTACAGAGTTTACTGAAGAAGGTCCTGAGAGCACTGTTAGGAGCCTAAATCAGCTTTCTGGGAAACAGGTAAAGCTCTAAATTATTACAATGATACACTCAACTATTTCAGAAAATCAGAATTTCTAAATTTTTGTTGAGGAAAAGGAGGTGGTGTGAAAGATGATCTGAAATGTTAAAAGAAAAAAAAGTAGTTAGTGAGCTTTCATGTAGGTGAAACCAATCTCACTTAGGAGGGCTAACTAGCCACTCACTTTCATGACTGTAAGAACACCCATTTGATCTCGGCTGCTGGGAACAGAAAGTAGCTTAACAATTAGTGTGGGATGGGCTCATCTGTGGGTGGCATGTGAGGTAATAACAGCTATTGCTGAGGGGAAAATTCATGCCTAGTTATCTAGGCTGTTTTATTTTTACCACCACTATCAGAGTCAGTGGACCAGAGTCCTGGCTGGTAGACTCACTTGTCGCTCCAGTTTAGCCATGATGGAGTGAGTGTAGGATTTTGAATCTGAATTTCTATGGGACTACGGCTCAAACAAATCAAGTGGCTTTCAGTGTCTTCTGAAAGGGGGAAACTTGGGTAGAACTAAGCTCAAAGACTTGTATAAATAAATACTGATGTGCAGTTCTTTAGCTGTGGTGAATTCTGTTGAAATATTTAGTGTTAATTCAGTCCTGTGTGTGTGGAAGGGGAGGAAGTAGGAAAAAAAGTGACTTGATGTTCCTTCAGATTGTCTTAATGTCTAACATGGTCAGAGGATTTTCAGTGGTTTTCACAGTAGACCTTGGGTCACAGGAGATGCATAATTATTTGATTTGATTTAATTTTGTTTTCCATCCCTTAAACTTAATCATTGTCATTGGATAGTTTTTTGCTTGTTTTGTTCAATTTTGTTCAATTTTGTTCAAGCACACACAAGGTGCTTTCCTACAATTTGTTTCACAAAACTGGATGATGTTCTGGTGTATGGACTTTAAAATTTTCTGGATTTAGGGTGAGATTGCCTTAAAAATGTAATCTCTTGCCAGTATGTCAGATAGAATCTGAGAGGCATTATTATGTTAAATACAGTAAAATTCATTGAGGGAATATTTGAAAATAAAGCAATTTCTTTTCTTTTCTCCTCTTCCCAACCCCACTCTCAGCACTCTAGAGAAAGTCTATTAATGTATAAAGCTTCATTGTTCTTTCAGGGCTGTATTTGGTCATATTGTCAATTGTGAAGGGACACATCAAACCCTACAATTTTTATTTCTTTTTTGTACTTAGTGTGTCCATCTCTCCATGTAGAGAGCATAGAGTGTTGCACAGGATGGGATAGGGAAGGTAAACAGGGCTAAGGGAAAATGGAGTGCTTGATTAAATAAAATTTACTTTTCTTTTTTTAAAGCCTGAATCTTTATTTCATGTTTTGTGTAACACTGGATTTAGAGGAACATTCAAAAAAAATAAAAAAGAATCCATTCCCTAGGTTGTAAAAAAAAAAAAAAAAAAAAAAAAGTGCTGTTTGCTAGGCAGCAGTCACAGGAAATGGTAGCAATTTTTTTTGAGCCTACACTCATACACAATATAATAAGGTTCCAATAACGGTAAAATTTACTCAAATATTCAGTATTACTTAGAAAACTGCCAATCCACAAATTTCTTAAGTATGAAAATGTGTAGTTGATGATGCTGTTACTTGTTGTATCTCTCCCTCCCCCTGCCCTTTGATTTACGAATAACTCTGATTCTCTTGAAAATTTTCTTCCTACCCCACCCAACAACTGCTTTATAGCTGACAAAAATAAGCCATTTCCTAACCTTATCCTCTACCTATAGAGGTCATAAAAATTGCTAATGGAAACGCTGTTGCCTTCTGTTGTGTGATTCTAATAGGAAACGGATCACTGCAATTTATGGGGTACTTACCCTTTTCGGTACATGATGAATGGCTCACTTCAAATGATGTTTCGTCATTGATTTCTTAGTATTTATCAGCAGAAACGACAGAGCAGGAAGAACAGCATTTAAACATGAAGTTGATTTTGAAGATGTCGTCTTTTCACTACGGTGTGAATTCATGGCAATATAGCATTTGCTGTAGTAGAGCAGCGAAAGAAGTGAAGTCAGTTCTTTACATTACTCTTAAGATTAGGTCTCTAAACCTACTTTTTGTTATGCTGTATTAGCTTTCTTGCCTGTTCTTTGGTAGGGAGAGTAAGAGGCTTACTCTATGTATGGGTTTTCCTCACACTGCCTATTTGTTGCCATGTTCTTGAGAAAGTACATGTGATATTTGTATGTGAGTAGTCTTTTTGTCTATGTTGTCAAGCTTTTTGAGATATTTACATTTAATTCACATGAAAACCTATATGCAAATAAATTCTATGTGATATTTAGCAGATGACTCTGAAATATTTGTATTACTGTGGCTTTGTTTTATTTTACTGCGTGAGAGTACATGAAGTATTAGAAGAATCCCTCTGAATCTGCTCAGTTTCTCTCTATTTGGGCTGGATTGACTCAAAATGAAAACTATCACTTCAGTTTCTTCAGTGTCCATACAACCTTTTTCTCTGTGTGTTGCTATATGAATCACTGGGCAAGACCACATGTAACAAAGCTGGATGAGGGGCAGATACAGTCCTTCAAAACATGTTGGTTTTTTGTTTTTTTTTTTTTTTAATTGCAAAGAGTAGAAAATTGATACATCCCCTTGCCAAGTAGGATGGCTTGTTTTATTTTAGAAGGATATTGCAGTTTTGCTGCTTATAAAACTGGCTTAAATGTCATTGACTTGACAATCTTTAAATACTGCAAATGGTTATAGCTCTGCAGTAAATAAAATTTTCATTTTCTTTGAATGATAGTGTTAAAACTTGTTTGCATTCTTCATTTTCAGTGAGTCCCATGTTAGCTAGCAAAAACGAGGTTATGTTGGTTAGAGATAAAAGCATGGAATTTCAAAAGTCACTTTGATAGCTACTACTGCAATTAAGTTTACTTTTAAATGGATATAAACAGATATTTATTTTTTAAAAAGGCACTATGTGAAACCATTGAGATAAAATGTACCTATTCCAGAGAACTTGTAATAATTTTAACTTTCACTATGCAACAGCAAATCTGTGGATCATTTTGTTACATTATTTATCTGTTTCTTGAGATTTGTAATTTTAACTTTACTATTTTCTTTCTTATTCTAGTGTGCTTTACAGATTTTTTGTTTCAACCCATGATGCAAACAATGCCAGTGAAGAATAAACTCTGCTGACTTTGAAGCCTCTGCAGTTTCCATTTTTTTCTCTTTTTCTGAGAACTGTTGCATAAATCTGCAAACAAGCAATCAGGCTGCATGCAGATGCTTAGCAATGGAAGTAGACAATATGAAATATTCTTTGTCAATCATTATAAATTGGCCTTCAAATGTCTCTAGTGTAAACATGCTGGATGTCGAATGAAAACAAGTGAAGACTATCAAACCTTTCCGATCATATTTGCTCTGAAATGGGCTTTGTATAAAGCATAAATTCTTTCTAAATGAGAAAGCACTTTTCTTTAAAAACATCACTTCCAACTGTCCTTTCCAAAATTAGTATTTTCAAATGTTCTGTGCTTAACTTTGACAGCTTTTTCATGTCACACTGCAATTACTTCTAAAGAAAGAGCTCTGAGATTTTTGTGAGATGTCTCACATAAAAGAACAACAAAGAAAATATTTACAGGCTTTGCAGACCACTAGATAATATGTTAATTCTTATTCTGGGCTAAAAGTTGTCTTACAAAGGGTTGCCTCCACTTCCGTGGTGTTCAAGTGGAGCCACTACAGTTAGTGATTAATCTGTGCTCCCTTTGGAAGAGTATTAATTGGTTGGACACTGAGTAATGTGTGATTGTGTGAAGAATAGGTGCAGTTTTAGATCTTTGTAATATTGGAACTTAAAAGATAATTGGAACTATATCTTTGAAACACGAAAATATTATCTAACTTGTTAGAAGGCAAGGAATAAACTATATTCTTTACCTTGGGTATGTGTAAGGATATGGGTGGAGAAAGGGAAGGAAAAAATATAGTTGGTTTTCTCTACTGTACTTTATCTCAGTGAAAAACAACCATAATTCCTTTCAACATATCTGCTTTTCTTTGTAACTTAGTGTTGAGTGGCAGAGAACAAAATGTACTTTTTGAAGATAGGAGTGTTCTAAATGTTCATGATGAGAACAACATGGACTGAACAAGCACAAATCATTCAGACACCGCTTTAGACTTCGCATGTTGAATTTAAGTGACTTAAAATTGGGCCGAAGTAATAATCTAAAAATACATGGAGCTTTTTTTTTCTAAATCCAAATTTTAGAATTTATGTTCTTATTGTATATCAAACAGCTGTTGATGACAAGTCTCTAAGTGACTGGCCCAAATCTGAGTTTGATAGTATTTTGGGATGAACTGTTCCCAGTCTAAACCAGCCTTGTCTCTGACAATGATAAACATCTATATTTACAGTGTTGGTTTTTGCTCTTGCTGGTGGCATGGCCTGCGTTGAAAATCTGCTGTCTAGAGACCCTGACGTTTTGGTGCAACTAGACAACAACATCTGAATCCTGATAGGCACAGAGCTGCAATGGGCACATTTCTAAGGTTGGAACAATGCTGGTTTTGAATAGTGTGAGTTGCTGGAAGATCTGTCAGGAAATTTCAAAACAAGTGGAATACAATAAAACTTTGACAGAATTTTAATAAAGTTACAATGGCTAAAGATGTTCAAACCAATTTAGCTTATATTTCTCCCTTTTTAGTTTCTGCCTCACATTGTCAGTATGTGAATGGTAGAACTGATTACAAAATATATGGTGTAGGTTCATGAAGTATTTTAGCAATGCTACCCAGTTCTTTCATTGCCTTTGCAGTAACTTTTGACAGAGCTTCACGGAAATGTAGGCCTCACTGAAAATATTTACCTGAATTATTAAAATAATGTATAGCTAATAATAGTCTTATGAGAGCTTTGGATATGATTTGGATTTTCTGTATTCAAATAACTTGTATCAATCACCTTCAAATATAAATCAGTAGTTTGTAGAGAACTTTGAAAAACATTTGTATTATATTGCTGTTTGTCTTTTAGAGGATAGGTGAGAGAGACTCTTGTAATTGAGAGGAATCGTGTTTTCATCAGTAATTCTACTGGGGAGTTATTTTTTTTTTTTTTTGTGGGGAGAGAAATTAAATGGGTGATTAATAAGGCTATGTTCTCTCTAAAAGCAGATACACTTTATTACTGGTCATGGTTGAAAGTCTTATTTTACAGTAATTTATAAAGCACTAGGTTTGTTTTTTTTTTTCATTCAAACTGAATATTTGAGGAGAAGCTTCTGTTGTAAATGAGAATTACGTGTTGCTTTGAGTTCCAAAGGGGCAGGTTTCATTTAGTCAATGCTGGCTGTGTACCACAGAAGAGCACTCCACTGGGCTTCCTTTATCAGGTACCAGGTTCTGCATTGCCAGAAGGTGCAGCTGTGGCTGTAAGCAAAAAGTCAGAGGAACTGCATTAGACAGTGTTACCTTGCAGTTTGTTCCTTGCTACTTAGTGCTGTTAAATAAATATTGACTATATTAGACCTGTTATATGTGCTGGGCTTTTATCTGTTTATTCTTTGCCTTGTGTTTTCTTTCTGTGTTGTTTTCTTCTGTGTCTGAAACAAGTATTAGTTGTTTGTTGTTTAGTAACTTGTAGTTTCCCAACTTTTTTTTTTTTTGTAGACAATCAAAACTCCTGGCATATAAATGAGTTGGCAAAGAAAAAAAAGTTGCACAACCTGTCATGAAACTTCATCACTCTCACTCACCTCTAGTACAGAAATACATGTTGTTTCCAAAAATGCAAGCTAACAAGTATTTGCATATTTAGTGCTCACAGACAGGACTTTTATTTTTGTGTATGAGAACTGTAATCATAAACTCTATAAAATTCTCTGCTTGGGTAAAGTTGATAGCAGCTTCTTGTCCACTAGTATAGGGATGGAGAGTCATGTCCTTTGCTCTATGAAAGGAAACAATTGGTAGCATCCCACAAACAGATGGCTGGTGAAACCCCCTTAAAGGGGTCAAGGTGGAAAAGCTGTCAGTCAAAATACTCTTTTTCAGTAATCTGAGTCATTTACCTTCAGGATGGAGCTTCCCACTGGAGTCAGCTTTCCCTTTAATGCCATTCCAGAGACAGACACATAGCTCCTGGTGTTAATAGGACTGCACCTCCATCCATCTGCAATTCAGCCATCAGGATGGGAAGAAGTACTTGATCTGGTTAAAACTTGTCGTGGTGCTCTAAATCATGACTTAGAGCCTTAAGCAAGCCAGAAAGTACTAGTGGAGGTTGTTAATAAAGAAGGAAGCAACGTTTCTATCAATAGCTTTTTCTTCACTGAGATAACTTGGTTGCCCAACTGCCCTTTGGTCTTCTCTTGCATGCTGTAATATATGAAGAATACACCTCACTGTGTTGTGTGCTTTATACTCTGTTTGGGCCTGGCCTGGCTGGCCCTGCAGTCAGCTGCACAGCTATTGGGGAGGCTTTCTGCTGGAGCTCCTTGCTTTGGCTGGTCTAAGAGACTGTGGGACACTGCCACAGTGGGCTACTGCTGTTTTACTGGACTGCACCTTCCAGCCGTGTCCAGCCGATAGCAGCTATCCTCTGTTCAGCGCTCTGCCGTGGGGTAGAGGCACACCTCGTGCCATACCTAAATGCTTCTACTGATTAAAAATTATCGTGCTCTACCTTGGATGAGCTTGTAGTGGGGAAGCCTGATGTATGTTTGGGTCACTGGTATTAATCACCTTATATATTTTCTAGCAGAAGGATTTGATTAACAAATAATATTCTATTCACAATGGAATATTTTTCTGTCAGCACCAGAGATTAACTATCCCACGTAAATCCCTAGCATGGCACTGAAATTATTTTTGTATCATATATCACAGCATCTATTTATAAGCCAAATGAGCCTCATTATTCCAAAAAAATTCCTTATTTCTAGTGAAGAGCACCTTGAAATGCCTAAGAGGAATTTAGAATGGTGAGAAAAATGTTTGTACTCACTGTTGTGACTATTACTTCCAAGAAGAAACCCTCAACATCTCTGCTCCATGAATTTGCTTTAAATGAATGTGCATATACTAACAATCTTCTATTTAATATGTACAGGGAGAAAGCATCAGTAACAAACGGACTGCCTTCTTTATAGTAGCAGTTTACTGTAAGGCATTTACAGTATGTAAATGTCCTGATCCATTCTACCACTGAATAGAAACCCCACGAACAGGGTATTTCTACATGTGTTTTTTTCTTCAGTTCAGTGCAAAGGTACCCAACCCTGTCTGTTTAGAGAAGTATTGAACTTCGATAGACATTGACCCAAGATAGCAGGAGCTCCGTGTGAGCTATCCAGTCCACTGCTCAGAACACACTGCCCCACAAAGCTGCCTGCAGCTGTGGGTGGGCTCTTTCTGGTTCTTAAGCTGCCTCCTCCCTCCCCGATATCTTTGCTCTGCATGTGCTGGGAAGATACAGCCTGGTTTGGGCTGTATGTCAGCTGCATGCTATGTTAACAAAAGAAAGAGATTCAATGGTGCATCTTATCTTTGCAGGAGCTGCTGCAGGTCCCAGTGCTCTCCCATTCTACCACTGGGGGGGAACTACTCCTTTACTTTCAGGCATGTAATGTAAAATTCATCATTCAGATACTGAAATTGTTATATTTTTTGTTAAACTTCACCTCTGACTGCCAGACCTCTAGCTTGGTTTTGGTTTTTGCAAAAAGGAAGGGGAATAGAGACCTGTTAGATGAACAGCGCTTGCAATTCTTGCATAGTTGAAATCTCATTGAAATTATTCTTTGCAGTGCTCAGATGATCTTTAATGCCCCTATCTAGTTCCTGTGATCCAGTAATACTCTATATTGTGGCAGTAAACACAGCAAATTTTTGCCACTGACTTGACAACAGAGAGAGGGAGTGTTCAGCTTAGGAGTAGAGAGCTTTTATGGCAGAAAGCTCTGTGATCTCCTCTGCTCTGGGGAATTCACCTTTGGCTGGCCCAGGCATTTGCAAGGCTGCAACTTGCCATTTATTGATCCACATTTTTTTCCCCTCTCTAGTTCTGACTCAGCATTTCCAATCGTAAGACAATGTGTGGGACTGCAATTCAGAAAAAAGCATCATTATTTCTGAGAGCAAACAAGGTGGCCTGGGTATGAATGAAAGCAGCTATTTTGGTAACTCATACTGGAGGAGAGGGAAAGAAAAGGGAGAGACAGTCTTACATTTATTTTCACATCCCTTAAATGAAGATCTGCATTAGTGGTGCTTGACATCTGGATCAGAGAATAACCTCAAATTTTGCACCCTGAGGTCCCCATATTCCTTTTGTTTCCTTTAGCCTTGTGTTCCACAGCCCTTTGTTCATGCTTGCCTTTCCTCTGGACTCAGATTGCTTAGCCTTGTGCCTCATCAACCCCAATCTAGTCCCTTCCAGTTTAGAAAGTCCACTTTCCTCTTTAGCAACATTCAGCAGAGACCCCCTTGCTTCTCCCACCTGCGACCCTTTTGCCTCCCAACAGGAATCCTCTCTGCATTTAAGCACAGGTCTTTGGATTTGGATGGTTCTGTTCACTCATGCCAGTGTTCCCCATCTCTGCTTTATGTATCATGTCCCAAGGACCAGGAGTTCTGTTGATTCCTGCAGCCAGATTGGGAAACAGCTTGAGGAAAAGTAGGAGACTGCAGATGGCTGTTCCTACTGCTGCCTTAACATCTGCAAGAATAAAATGCCAGTAAAGAGACAGGGAGATCTTTCTCTGGGTTGTGGCCTAGTCTTTTTGGCAGAAAGAACAAGTAGTTTTTTACATTTGCTGACAAACAATATTTAACTCCAGCTCCAGCCTAGTTGGTATCCCTTGGAATTTTGTGCAGTTTATGACAAGAACACCGTGTTCGCTTTTTGAATGGCTAATTTTACTCACAGAGATAAATGCTGGTAGTTTTTCTGGTGTAACTGAAGGAAAGAAGACTGCTTGGAGAACCAGTCTGGGCCAGGTAGCACAGGGAGTTATTTCTTCGGAGGGGTAAGTCCTGAATGAAATAGTCAAGGTCATAGTGGTGTAGCTACACCCAGAGTTACCAAGTTCCTGTGACTTGGATGAAGGTGTTTTTCTTGGCAACTTCAGTAAAAGAGCACTGGCTCTTGTATGCCTTTGCCTTGGTTGTTATGTTGGTGAGGTAGAGGCCTGTAGAGTCTGTGGTCTAATTTAGTTCTTGGTCATCTATTTCAAATAATGAGTCAGACTTGCCCTGTCTGGCAGCAGTTCACAGAGTGCCATGCCCTGGTCCTCTCTGACCTGGAATGGTTCATGACCAGCAATTATCAAAGAATTAGAGCTTTAAAAGGAGTGATTAACAGAATTTCTACCCTCTCTGTGAGTGCAGAAAATAACTAAGTGAACATATAATCATGCCCAAATATTTTGCTGATCTCTTTTTGGGAAGGTGAGGGAGATGACTGGAAAGAAACTACAAAAGAAATGTAAATGTATATAATGTGTATGTAAGACAAATATCTATATATTTTTTGAAATTTGCTTATGAAGTATCTTTGTGAGAGGCATGCAAAATCTTCTTTACATCGGGACCCCTGCACTTTGGTTACACCAAATTGGCATCCTCAAAGATGTGTCAAAACTGCGGAGTTTGATGGGTTTTGCAGTATGTAGTATCCTCCTTTCAGAAGCCATTTTATAATGTTTTCCCCTTAGAAACTGAAATTCCTCACAATTTAACAGTCAAATATATTAGAACTTGGGGAAAGTAAGGAAAGAGGAGGAAATTTCAACTGCATTATAACAAAAAATGCCTTTATTTTGATTAATTTGAAATACCTAGTAGGCCCAGAACTGGGAGAGAAGGGAAATCTATGATCCTGCTCACAAGGAAGAGTGAGAAGCAACTGTAATTCAATTCGTAAAGCATAATATATGCAAAACTTTTTTCCTTAACTTTTTTTACTCTTTCAGTGCACATTAATGCTGACTATCTCTACAAATTGTCTGTATTTTAAATCAGATCAGTGTAATTAGCTAACTTTACTTATTAGCTTGAGCTGACTCTAGTGGTACAATGGTTGAATTGGTTGCCATTATACTTGTTAAACTGCTGTAAAGTAAGATTCTAACAATGGGTTCCTACACTTAAATAGCACTGTGAGCACTGGTGCCCTATCAATCAGCCAGACCTTTCCCTCCTGCTGTCTGCTCTGATAGACAGTTCTGCTGATGTGGGGACTCTGGAAGAAGAGATCAGGAAGAAGGGATGATGGATAAAGACCATCTCCTGTCTTGGGAGGAAATCAGAAAAATCCTTCCTTTGACTATCAACAAGCTGCTTTGTCAACGTGTCAGAAGATTAATTATGCTCATGCAAGAAGTGAGAGCGACTGTTTTTCCCCCCTGGTTTTGGCGTAATGGGGTGGCATTCTTCTGAACTGTGGCAGAGAATTGCAAAGAAAGAGGCTTAAGAGATTTCAGTCCCCTAACATCACTGTCCCATAAGCGTTTCTAAAGCTCTTAGGCATACATGCATGGTACTGTGAAGTTCTGCCAGTAATTGATTAATCAAAGTGTTTGTTTCAAGTGCAGTATGGACTTGATCTCCTGAAACATTTGGTGCCAACCGCTGTTAAAGTCTGTCAGCATTTCGGGTAGTTAGGGTTCTTTGTAAAGAACAAACCTTCAATGAAAACAGATGCAGAAAACATTTCCACAGCATAACTGTGAATGTGAAAACACATAACCACTCATTATTTTTTGAAGTTTATAAATCAATAAAAGGGAAAATCTCCAGTAAGTGTTTGGAGTATTTTATATTGAAACTGAGCAAATCTGCTCCATGTTTTCTTTTACTCTTCATACTTTTTTACATTTTTTAATAAATTAAGTATAAAGCATAATAAAAAATTAATGATCTTACATTTTTAATTAATCTTTTGATGAATAAATTAAATGTGCTAATGAATTCTGACCAGATTAGGTTGAGGTAAAAAACAAAAAGTGTTTTTTCTTAGAAAAAAATATAAATCAGACACTTTAAGAGAAACACTGTTTCAAATATGAGGCTGTTTTGACTTAGCCACTCGATATCTTCAAAAGCTCTCTAAATCTTGAACAAACTGTCATTAAAAGGACTCCTTCCATTTGGCCTGATCTTTCTGACTTAATCCCATGCTCAAATGGAGAGCATTTTTTGTAATCTGCTGATTTGACATAATTTTGGGTTTTTTTCTTGAAAGGATCAAGTTTTGAGTTCATAAAAGGGAGAGTTAAAGAGCCACATCAGTTCATTGGTTTAGTTTCTTTGAAATAGTTTTTTCTGGTTTTAATGTTTGAAATGCTAAACTATCAATGGGGGGTTGAGGGGTTTTTTGTGCTTCTGTGCAGCCTTCCTTGAGATTAATATCACTTTAAGATATGTTGAACTCTGATACGTTGTTGTTGAAACTGTAACAAACCCAAACATTTTGAACATGGATGTGCCTGACCTTGAAATGCTGCTGATAAAAGCTAATGCTGTTAAATTGCATGCCAAATTAACCCTCATTTCCAAATGCTTTGTGTGTGTGTTTCCTGTAGGATAGGCTTTGATCCTGCCAAGCAACACTTCTTTTACAATCAGTTATTTTTTAATGAAGGAAAATCAATGAACGAGTTTCAGTACCTGATTTCAGCAGTAGTGAAATGAAATGTTTTCTTTTGTATCCTTCTACCACTATGCTTTGTCTACCGTATCAGATGTCTGACATGATATAGTGTTTTTGTGTAGGGGTAATGATGATTTTCAGCTTAAAACTTTATTTTCACATGTGTAAACCTCATCAAGGATTACAAGTTCATGTGAGAAAGGCACAGGAAACTGGCTAATGGAGTAGGCAAGAAATACTTTCTGAAGCAGTCGTTTTGTTTTTTTTTTTTAAATCTTACTGAGGCTTAGCATCAATAAAGACAGGTTTTGATCTAAATCAAGATAAAAAAATGTTATTTACCTTGCAAATACTTTTTCCTTGAAGTATGCAGATTCACAAGTAGCAGTTGTCCATTTTGGAGCACACTTGGTACTGTTTTGTGTTTGTTTTCAATTCAGAAGTTATGTTACAGGGACATGTGCCTGTACAATCTACATTTTTTTTCATTTGCATCTTTTGAGAAGTATGGACTTGGTATGGATTTAATGTCCCTTTTTGGACCAGCAGGCCTGTGTAACTCGGATGGTGTAAACTCCTACTGAAATTAGAAAACAGGCATGAGCAGAAACCACTCACATATAGACACTGGCTTTTTGCTTGATTTTATCTGCTGAGGACCTAGAGTGTTCTCATTTAAAATGAAAGTGCATCTTTTTATCCTCTGACAAATGAACTGCCATCTGCATAAATTCATTTGAAGGGGACATTATCTTCCTGTGTGAACTTTGGTGGGAAGTGCTTGCAGGCCATAAAGTGAATCATTAGTCTCCCTGGGCTGGAGCTGATATCTTGGCCTCTCTCTCTGGCATCTCCTTCAGGATGTTTAGCTCCTGGTCCTCCCTCCTCTGTCCTTTCTCTGCTACTGTGTCTGGGCCACACTGTCAGCTGGACCCATTCTTGTGCCCACCCACCTGCCCAGGCCAGGGCTGTGTCCTCTGTAAGACCTCTGTAGCAGTATTACTCTTTCTTTTGGAGAGGGAAATACCACTATCCAAGCTTTCACCTTCCATCTTCACCATATCAGGAATGCGTTCGCTGGACTGGGCAAACTTATGCCTGGTCTGTTTTCTGAGCCTGTCATCTTGACTGTGTTACCTTTCCTTTTGCATTCCTCTGCCAGCATGTTCTTGACTTTATAGCATTGGACCTAAGCTCTTTATCTTTTCTTTCAGGGCCCTCAAAAAAAAAAAACCCTGGGGGTTGTTTCTCTCCATTATCTGCCCCTTGTGTTCCCTTGTTATTGAGATGTCAGCCCCAGGACCCAATCTGCCTAATGGGACAGATGCAGCTGTCCTTGATCTAGGGCCAGCCCCACACCAGTGAGCCCTGCTGGGTCTCAGCTCCCTGGTGCGAGGTGCTCTTCCATCTGATGAGGCATTTTGACTGCAGGAGTGAAAGTATGGCTGGATGGAGCCATCTCAGCCAGCTCCCGAGCCAGGGTGGATGGGCCTTCTCCAGGCCAGAGGTGGCCAGTTGCTGTGCAGGCACCAGCTCTGCTCTGGGATGAGCTTTTTTTCCACCCTGGCTCTGACCTGACCTTACTGCTGTCAGGCAGAGCCACTCAAATGTCTCTGCTCTGTGGTCCCACTCTCTGGAGTTGGATTTTTCTGTTACCCAGTGTATTCCAGCACCTGCTTCTACACAGGGTAACTGTATTCCCCTGTGAAGCACATTGTCTCCTGTGGATCCTTTGGAAAGGAACCAATCTGTAGGTCAGGGTATTGACTTTCCTAGTATAAATACTCTCAACTCCAAGGCAACACAAACCATTACAAAAGTATATTGTGCTTCATGTACATGCTTTGGTGCAGGTGTTTGACCATTTTAGAGACTCCAGGGGGTGGGGAGGTGTGAAGGGTTGGGAGTGAGCAAGTCCAGAGCATGAAGACTTTGGATTTTCCAAAGGCTCTGTTTTGTTTGTGAGCTTTTAAAGCAGCATCCCCTTTCCACTCTAAATACAAGAATTAATGTTCCTTCAGTAAACCTTGATGCACAATTGTTTCTTTATGCAAGCCCACATTGCTTTCCACCTACTTTGAAGGACCCTGGGTTTACCTCCAGGAAAAACCAGAGGCAAGGTTTCTAGTTTGTGCCTAATGGTGGGGGTTTGCAGTGGTGAATGGAAATGAGGGGAGGCCTTCCCTCTCAAGCAGCAATGGATACAGATTGTGGGCAAGTGGATTGCTCATGGCAGTGCTGAGGGGGTGTCTGGAGGTCCAGTCCAGCTCCTGCTCTTAAGAGGTCTGCTGCCAGCATTCGTATTAAAATTAATTTTAGAGGAGGATGAAAAAGGTGATAGGGTATAACCAAAGGTATTGCTGTATTATAACTGAGAGAACCTTAGGAAATGCTAGTAGTTAGAGGAAAAGGTGATGGATTTGTTTTTGCCACTTTTTAGCAGCATTTCTCTGAGAATTTAAGAGAAAATGAATTCTGTTGAAGTGACCTTTTTTTCACCTCATACTGGCTCTCGAAAAGCCTGTGCTCCCGGAGCCGTCCACACAAACACTTACACAACTAATGAAAAATCCAAGTGCACATGCTCCAAGGGATACTTAAGCATCTCTAAAAAAGATTCTTGTTGCTGCTATTATGTTAGAGGGCAGTAGTTCCTAAGGAAAATTGATTTTTCTTCCCCATTTTAATACCTTCCAAATGCTTTTAATCTGACCATAAGGAAAATGTGAGAAGTTCTAAATAACTAACTAGAAGCTTTTTGAAGCCAGGAATATCTCTGTTGTTCTCCTTTTGCATATGTTTTCCTGCCACTAAGGGCTTTGTTAAAACTTAAAAATAATATTTAGAAAGTGATAAGGTATCTGATCTTGCTCAGTCCTGTACTTTTCTGTAGAAATTCAGTGTAATTGAAGATGCTACTTTTTCATTTTAAATTTGAGTGTACAACAGATAAATGTGAGCTTCGAAAGAGGCTGTTCTGGAAAGGAAGTAATTTGAGAAAAATGGGCAACTTAGTAATTTTTTTTTTTAACTTTCCTTTTAGCACAAAGTGTTCTTGTTACACTTGCTGACCTAGTTGTCTTAGTGTTCTTTCAGAGCGTACTTATTTTCTCTTTGGTTTTTTTATTTCTATATTCTTGGAGGAGTAAGGTACAGCAGTTGCCTTCTACCTGACAGTAGATCGGTCATATTTCCTAAATGAGACAATTTCTGTCTAATACTATTTTATTTTTTTGAAAAACGAGAACCTATTCTGTCTTGACAGATTAATGGCTGTGAATGACACCTTGCAATAAAATCAGCATTTTGGCACTGTCCCTGTTGGGTCTTTTGTATTTACAGGGGAGGAATCCTTGATCACCAGGTTGTTTTCTGTGCAAACACTGGGAGAATGCTGGGACCAACAAGGTTGAGCTGACCTTATGTGCTGGCCTGTTCCCTGCCACTGACTGTCATGTTTCAAAGGTTAAACTAACTGTGGATGAAATGTAATCAGTAGTGCCCTGGATCCTTTCCAGAGCTCACTGGAGGAGTGCAATAACCGTCATTGTTAGCTCTGGGAGAGCAAGAGACAGAGGTCATTACCTGTGTGCGTCTGAGCATGAGGAACCAACTGCCTTTCCTGCTACCTCCCACATATGTTTACTTAAATCTTATCTGGAATTGTTATCCAGCTGGCCCCTGCTTTTTTAAAAAATACATCTGTTTATTCTTCGTACACTGTAATTTTCATCTTTCTGTTGCTTTCAGACTTTCTGTGAGAAAAATGTTTTTCTCTCAAATCCTGTCATTAGATGGGATTTGAATCAATACCTGGGGAAGCAGAAAAGGCTGAAAGAAAGTATTGCTGTGTTTTTTGATGACAGTCCAACCTGGGCCAGGATAAACCAGACACTACCCTTAAGACAGAGATGTACTGCACCAGCAGAGGAAAGATGATCTCAGTAAATTTTTCTTCCTTCGCTAGTGGGTAGCTAGGAGGAAAAGAGCTGGTACAATAGAAAGCTGGCAAGGGACAGAGCAAGCGTGGGAGGAGAAGGTGAAACAGAAGCACTGAAGCAAAGATAGCAACTCTGAGAATTGATTTCCTGTTTCTTTCTATACTCAGCCACTCATTTTCTCCAACTCCATGTCTCATTTGTGCAGAACTTTCAGTCCTCGGCATTCAGATCTGCAACAAGAGTCTGTTCTCAGCATGAGATAAAAAGGCTTTCTGAAAGGCATCAGAAGCATGTAGCATATGGAGGGGAAGTACTGCTTGTTGTCACATTAGGGATGTTGAAGCCAGTATTTTTTCTGCCTATTTAGTTTTTACACAACCTGCCCTCTGAAAATGTCTGTACAATAGCAATAGACTTAAGAGAGGAACAAAAAAAATGTCTTCCTTTTGCATTCTGTGGAAAGATTCTTACTCCATCAAAGCATGTTGTTTTCTTTATAGATCAACGTATGACCTTGAAAACCAATACATTTAGCAGAAATGGAGACTTTTCCCTTGAAAGAAGAGGGAGGCAGACTTCTGTTTCAGAGCTAATCAGACTTTAAAGACCTGTATTATTTTAATATATGTTTTTGTATACATTCCTGATTGTTGTGCTATAATCAACTGGTGGGAATATAAATGCCTTTTCCAGGATCTTTCTGTATTGGTTTTTCAGTTTATGCTGTAGTTTCTAAAGAAACCCTGACAAAAACAGGGACCTGTACCAGTTTATGGGAAAGTCAGCTCTGTTTGGAGTAGCTCGGTATAAGTTGGTTATGATGTTGTGAGAAGAAAATGCCATTATCCTCCCTAGTCCACCTTTATCAGACTCTCTCAGGTTTGTAATCACAAGCAGAGAGAGCTCTGGTGTTTCTATCAGTTTTCCTCTCCTGCACTTCAAGAGTAGAATGATCTTTTCCTTATTCTTGAGTCTTCATGAGATCTCTCTACTTCAGTGTGTGTGAGAGAGGACAAGGTGTTCTCTTTCTATTTACATTTCTTGTGAAATTCTTATTGTTGAAAGGCTTTTTCTTCCCTTGAACATTTTTTTCCTTCATACCAGAGCACTGGATAATGGGAAAAACTGAGTAAAAGTACTAGCAACTGTCTTATCCTTGTGAATCCTGAGCAGTATTATTTCCTAGTCCTGAGTCTTTAATTTATCTTTCTCTATGCTAGATTTCTTTTTAATTATTCAAAGAACAGCTTGGTTTCTCCACCAGCCTTTAGGTAAAACGCTTCAATGTCTGCTTTTGTAAATATTCCTGGACTTTTAGCATGACAAGCTGTGTCTGGATTAGGCATAATTTCTGTATGAATAGTTTCTACTCTACTGACACAACTATTCTAATGTTGAATATTTGTCATCCAAAATTTTGCTCAAGTACATCACTTCAGGGAACTCTGTGGGCATTGTGAAAGTCTTGATATAGAGAGCTTTTCAACAAAATCAGTTTTGATATGACAGAAGATGTAGGCCCAAACTGCAGTCACAGATGTTATAGATCAGCATGAGTAGTGAAGATGCCCGGATCTGTTTGCGGTTTTCCTATCAGGTCTATAAGGACCCCATCAATTTTCCAGTGCATGTGGAGGTCTTCTTTCTAGGGACCTCTGTCAGCTCTGCTGAATGTCCTTACGAACAAGAAACCAGTTTCCTCCACTCCCAAGTGTTCAGTCAGCTGCATAGAACTGGGTCCATGGCAATCCCAGCAAAGGGAAGACTTGTGCTTGCTCCTGTGTAAAAATAACTAGAAATCCTCAAAGAGAGAAAAACATTTTGGGAAGGCCAGGCCCCACTGTATCTTTATGCACAAGCACCAGCCATTAAGCAGGACGCCCTGGAAGGGTTTCTGTTTTGTTGGAATATTGTAGTGATGAGGGAACCCAGCCAACAAAACTGGAAATAGCCTTGCTTGAAAAAGCCCTTTGTAACCGAAAAACAAGGTCTGCTTGGATTAAATATTTAAAGATTTTTTTCAATATTCTGAACTGATCAGCTTCTTTATTTAGAGTGCTCTGACATTTTTGTTAGAAAGATACTGTGAAAAATCTCTAACCATAATCTAACTGTTCGTGACTAACAACCATGTTGTTTTCTCTTTGTGATATAAAGGCCAACTGCATTGAAGCAGATCACTGTATGTGATTACTAGCTGCATCCATCTTTGTAATCAGGCTGGCAAATTGTTATAAATACAAACATTTAAGAGTTTCTCTGAATGGTGACAGGCTGAATCTCCTCAGTACAAGGATTCAAGATGAGCCTGATGTTCAACAGTGTCTTGTGCTTCCCCTCCATGCAGATTTACACAGCATGTCTGTTTGCACATTTTGGCCACAAGTCATATCTCTTTTTGAAATCTCCTTCCTTCTTGGTTCTGTTCCTCACACCTTTCAGTGCATTTTCCTTCTGTGAATTTATGAAGGCATGTTTGTGCATGAGTGCTGTTTTGGATAATAAGTTATCTTTAAAAGAACAGTAATAGAGAGAGGCTTCTACTCTATTTTCTCTCCATCCACCTTTGTACCCCTGGACATGTATGCAGCAAAAATACTAGGAGCATTATGGATACCATAGTGGTACTCCAGAGCATACTGGTTTGGAACCAGGGGAAAAACACATGTGCACAGAATCTACTTTATATCAGTGAACTTCTGGGCTCTGATGTGAGTATATTGGTACAGATGTCCTTGGAGATGTCCATAGTCTATAACTAGAGGTCTGCATTATGTCTTTCCCCTTTCAGATGTGTTTAATGGCTTTGTATTTTAAAAAGTCACCAAGTAGAAGAAGGTGTTTGCAAAACTTTTTAGCAAGACTTTGGAGTCAGTGTATACCATATATTTGTATTTGGACACAGCTGTAGGTTGTCCTTTTGTGCTGTCCCAATCAGACTCTGTTGAGCTGTTTTTCTGGGTATATTTTCTCTGCACTTGTCACTGACAAGAATCAGCTCTGGATGCATATGCTTCATATGTGAAATCCCATCCTTGCTGAAGCTAGCAGCTTTAGTTGCTGTATGTGTGCAAAAACCAGGGAAGAAACGTTGTGTTGCACCAAGGCTTGTTTCCTCGTGTGTCAGGTTTCTGCACTGTGTGCTAGCAACAGGAGATGCAAGGAGCACAGCTAGCAAGCTGAAATGTTCCCCCTGTGCCTCAGCATTCCTCAGAAATTTCTTCTAGCTCATGGATATTTCACAGCAGGACAATTTACTGTCCTGTGAAGAAAGGTTTTGCATATATAGAATTCTTAATTGCCAAAGACAAAATTGTAGCAGATTTTCCAATTTTAACCTGGAAAGTTTTGACTTCTCTCTCTCTAGTGTCTGCATATTCTTATGGACTTTTGTGTCTGAGTTTTGCAGTTTGGTCCTCTTGATTATAGTATAACTAGACTTGTTTCAGGAAAAAAATCCTGTTTTAAGCTTCTGATAAGGAATATAATATGATCCTTTCTTTTCCCATATTGAGTGTAAGACATGCATGGGAGGAGATGGGGACTGTGGAAGAAGGCAACTTTTTTGTGTAATTACATGAGAATTTTATAATATGTGTGTTCTCTGCGTGAGACTTTTAAATACAGATAAAGCTAACGAATCTTCTTTTTGTCAAACCTAGCAATACGTATTAAGTCATCTAACTGAAATCTGTACAACAGATGTAAAAATCATTATCAGACCTTTAAAATGTCATAAAGATTCAAAGACAAAGAGGCCAGTTTGCCTCTTTAAATTATATTGCGTTCAGGGATGTGTTATTTCAGGAGCTTTTCCAAGACATTGCACTGTCACAGCTTCATATGTCACTTCAAGTAGGAGCAGTTTTTATAGCTACACAGTAAACTCAAGATGGTTTAATGGAAATGATTTCTTCATGTGTCAAAATGACCCCTTTGTTTCTCATTTTACTCTTTTGTTGCCTGCAGCTAATCTGGTTTTTGGGTTATCAGATCTAAGCATCTTACAATGCTGACTCTAGCAGCGGCATTCAGCTGGAATGCTGCCTTTTGTTTACTGGTTTCACCAGGCCTCCAGTGCTTTCTTTGGTCATCTGGTGGCTCCACTAATGTGATTTGCACTCCCAGGCTCTGCAGGTAGTCGTGGGCTTTTAAAGGGAATTAGTGGAAAGCCTGCCACCCTGGTTGCTAATGAATCCACAGGGTATTTCTTGTTTGTGTTTTGTTTTTCCAGATTCTTGTGGAGTTTTTTTTTGTTTTGTTTGTTTGGGTTGTTTTTTGGGGTTTTTTTGTGGATTTATTCAATTTTTCTCCTCTCTGCTTGGACTTCAGTTTCTGAAGTCGATTTACCTGGCTGTGGTGTGGTGATACTCATTTTGCTTTAAATGGAAGTACCAAATCCTATTATCAGAGTATCCATTTGGGGTTTTCTCAGGAATTGTAAATAAGTATGGAAAAAATAGAGGGCTACACAAATACTCAAAACTTATTTGTTGCAATAAATGATACACAAAGCTTGTTCTTGGTAATAGTGGATGTGGTAAAAAGAGACAAATCTCCACCTTCATGAAAATTCTTACTATTAAAATAGCAAATGTTGGCATACATAGGGAAGTTGAAGTGTTTTGCTGATGAGGCTCTCGTTGGAATAATGAATTTTTGCAAGCACATCAGGAATAGAAGCAAGTTTATAAATGCCCTCAGCACGGTCTTATAAATTTGAGCCAGTGAAGGACAGTCAAATAAATAGCCTATTACAGTTTTTGCAAAAAACCAAGTTATACTGGAGGAGTTTTTTTATTATGAAAAGTGTATATACAAAAGAGGATATATACTCAAAACATCTGCTCTCTTTCTGAAGCAGAGGAGAGTTTCAGACTCTGAGGAGTTAAGTTGAGTAACATGTCAGATGCTGAGTAAGATGCCATTCCTTCTTACATCCACAACCTCTTACTGAAGTATCCTTGTGGATTTGAGTGGGGATTAATAGAGTCATTAGGGTGGTTTTTTTTTTCAGATTAGTCCTGCAGTTTTGTTAGGGCCAGTATTTGGCTTGCACAAAAACAAGCACAATGTCAATGTTTTTAAAGCTTCAAAGTAGTCTAATTAAGACTCAATCTACAGTGGCAGGATGTCCATATTTTTATGTTTTCAAAAACGATTTTTCATCCATTTCTGTTGTTTTAGAATTGAAGATACCAGATCTGTGACAAAAGCAAAATCTGAATGGGACTTTTTGGAAATAAATGTGCCCTTTCCATGCAAAAATAGATAATATAATTCTTACTCTTATTTACCTTGAGAGCAAATCTATCTGTTTACCCAAGTCTGAAGAATTTAGACTGATAAGAGTTGTGTCACTGATATATTGTTTATAGGGTTGGGTCTTAAGAGTAGAAGAAAGCTTTAGAAAAACTGAATTACAAAGGTGTGTTTCAGTGCTCGCTTTGTGCTGTTCTGGGATGTTGGTGCTGAGGATTTATCTGTGCTGTTTGGAGGAGGTGTATGTTTAATTTATATATGTGTGTTTATGTTTTTAACATATTTACTGAATATCACAGCACTAAATTCTGTTCAAGAATGTCAAGTTCCTGAATTGGTGTTTTTACTTCAGAAAAAATAATTTTGAAATTCAGGTGCAGGGGTTTTAATAGTGGACATATAAAACAAGAGTATATCGATTGAGTTTTACTAGGCTGACAGCAGGACTGAAGGTCCTTGTGACCCAGAAGTTTGTGACCCATGAAATCTCCATTTTCCTTCTATTGGTAATGTATCTTGATGTACAGAGGACTGCAAAATGCATCCTGGGTGACCTAACACATTGATTATCTACAAACAGAAAATTATTTTGGGCTTATTGCTAAAAATGTGTTTGATACTAGTAAATATAAGGGATAGGTTTAAATTAGATTGTTTAAACAAGTATTTCCTCAGCAAAAATTCACTAAGGCAAGAGCTAATCCTTACAGATATGAATAAAATTTACCATATTTTCCTTTAAAATACTGATTTTAGATGCTCAACCATTTTGCTGATTCAGCTTCATCAGCTTGCGTGCCAGTCCACAAAAATCAAAATTTCACTCTGTAAATGGTACTTACATCAGATTGAAGAAGATGAAGGGCAGTAAGGAATTGGGCAGAGTTATTTCTAAAAGGAGCAAATATCCAAGGTTCCTGAAAAGAAGCCTATAGCACACAGGCACACCAGCAGGCAGATTTTACAGCTCTGTCCAGAGCACAGAAGGAAAATAAATCATTGCCATCCCCCTCTCATTTTTGAAATGGTTCAACCCTGGGGTTTAGCTGAAGGACTTAAAGAGTTTTTGAAGTGCAAATAGACTGGTGAAGGGTAAACCTTTTCAGAGTTTCATTTAGATGGATTTTTTTTTTTCTATGTGGATTTCTGGCACCAGCTGAGATCTGGAAAGCCACAGGATTTTTTTTGTTTTTGATCAATCAAGCAAGCAGAACTTGCCATGGGGGTGTACATTCTCTGCATACATATTGATCCTATTGTGTTTAAAAGTAGTTAATTTAATCGGGGCTTTTTGAAACCTTCCCTGGTAAAACTTGCATTAATGAAGCTGTCATTTCAAGGTCATGTTTCAGTGTCAATAACTTAATGGTAATGACAGAAGTTACCTGTAAGTTTAGTATCAATATTTCAGTTATTCCATGATAAAATTGCATTGAATGAGGACTGATTTCATATACATGCGTGTGAAAATGTTTGACTTAACTGCAAAATGTTACTTTCATTAAATGAGAGATTTTCAAAGCAGTCTGGAGCTCCTAAACACATTAACACCAACAGTTGTGTTACTATTCACTGCTGTTTGGATCAGTACCCTTGGCCTGCCCTATTCCATAGGGAGTTTGACTCCAATAACCTATTTTACACCTTGTCTCTTCTAGCAAAATGGTTGTAATGTCGGAGTTTTTATTTAGGGCTCTTTCTGGTAGTTTTGGCCTTTTACCTCACATTTTGTTTTATTTAAAAGCAGCAGCATGCAGAAGACGGATTGCATATTAACTATAAACACTTCTCTCTACTGGGATAAATATTTGGAGATCCAGCCATGTACATCCATGGCTGGATGTAAGATAAGAAGCCTATTTGAGTGCAGAGTACAGATTTTATAAGGCAGGATGCAGTTTACTACTTTTTCCATCCATATCTGATGCCAAGATCTTCAAGTATTTTGAATGAAAGCATTATATATTTTCAAGAGTTTTTCCTGTGAGGATGTGAAGTGCGGACTTTATTTCTGATTTGTTTGGGTTGGAAGGAGTTTCAGGAAGTTTTTCTGGGCATCATGACACTCAAAGTACAGCAGAGTTGGTGGCGAAAACTGGATTCAGATACCATGGCAGAATGTGCCTATACATCTCCCAAACTCAGTCTTCTCACTGCTTTTCTTCTTGGTAGTTGCAGTGTGCCTTGGACTCTGACATTTGCCGAGTACTGGAATTCCAGGGTGATGTGTGACTGAGCAGGCTGGCACATGAGGTGGAAAGCAGAGTCTTGCACACAACTCTTTCAATCATGTATCAATAATGGTCTTCTGTAGAGTTTCCTATTTGTGTTTTCCCCAATTGAATGATATTTTATCAAAGATTTCAGTGTCAGATCACTCAGTGGCTCAGAGAGGAACTCTAAAGGTGGTGTGAGGTCCAGAGTTGGGATTCTCTTTAGGAAGGACCAAACTGGTTGTTAGTTTATTTTCCTTATATTGGATGTCCAAAATGGTACAGTGTGGGAAAATAGCCTATATCTAAAAATGGTGTATTTTTACCTTACTTCTGTATTTACTCTGGTGGTTTGATGTTGTCTGTGCTATGACAGCGCAATAGAAAGAATCCACATCAGAATAGGGACCTAAAATCGTGACATATCACAAATTAATAAATATGACTAAATACAATCAATAAATAAGGCTTAAGAAGTCCATGTTGTGATTTTTCTCGGACTTTACACTGAACAGAAGATGTTTGGTTAACAGGCCCCCTATCTTGGTCTTTGTTTTACAACTCTAGCTTTTATGTCACATGCTGTCAATCTCATGTACTGTAATGATGGTTATTAACGATGGTTATTTCCTGTAGTGTTTGAAAACTGAACATGAGATGCTGTTTAAAGCTTTACTGAGAGACAAGGGAATTCTTTGCATCTCACTGCAAAGAAGGGATGTCACTTCTGTGGTGTCACTTTTGTGAGCATGTTACTGGGAGAAGTTAATATCACGTTTCCTTTGTTGAGTAAGAGTTTTCTAGCAACAGCCAGGACTCTTCTCACTTCAACAAGTCCCATTCCACCAACTGTATAGAGAATTTCTGGACATATTTCAAGTCAGCAATCTTAGTTCAATCCTATTAGGCATAGAGGGCAGATTTTCATTTAGAAACAGACATTGTTCTGTAGATGGATATGTGGGTGTTGGCTGGAAAATCCATCATTCAAATTTAAATTTTTTCTAACTGATATGTGCTCAAATGTCAAAACACTGAGGGGCTGTTACCTGCAGATTGCAGATTTATCAAGCAGCTGTGACATTAAAGTAATCTTACTCTGGTTACTGTATGTATTTGTCAAGGGCACAGACTTGCATGATGATTCTGAATTCCTGTGGAATTTAACTGAGCAACAGCTGGTCTGTAGGATGTGCAGATTTTAACAAGGTAACGTCTGTGTTTTGTTGAAGGGCTTGTGTGACCTTCTACTGAAACTGTTCCAAAGGGCCTTCTTCCTCCATTCAAGTCTGTGGGATCCCAAAATAATTTTTGTGTGAAATTTCTCCATTCTCTCTGAGCCTCTTGATTTTATCATGGGTAAATTCTACAAAATTCTTCAATGGGGTATTAGGAAAAAAAAAAAAAAGGAAAATAAAAAGGCCATCAACACCACTGACTGCAGCTCAGGACAGAAAGGATACTATTTTTGGCCTTTAATTGTGTCAGATTCCTTTTCTCCACAGTTGTTGGTTTCGTTTGGTTTGGTTTGGTTTGGTGTTTTTTTTGGTTTGGTTTCATTTGTTTTGGTTTTTTTTCCACTTGGGAGACGTTTATGGTGCTGTGTCTGGCAGGATAACCGTGTCTTAGGGTTGAAGTTGTATTTCTTCCCGAGTTCTTAGAGGTGATGTTATCTTTTGTTCACTCAACAGTATGGTCCTTCCTGAGAGCAACTGTCACTTTAGGCACTGTAAGATGGATGAGTCTCAAGTGAACTGCTAGTTGAAGCAAATGGTGAAAATAAGAAAAGACAAGGGGGTTGGGGATCTTCAGAGGGGACAGACAACAAGGAAGCACTGTTAGAAATCAAAAGTAAGCCAGACGGTAGTGGAAGAACGAGCCAAGATGTTAGCAGATCATATGTTAGCAGATTCTGCAGGTCTTGCAAATGAAGATTGGTGGCTGACAAATTCTGAAGAGAACTTCTGCATCTTGACAAAAATGCAGTTGGTTTGTTTCCTTCTTCATTTGTAAATAAGAAAGGATCAGAAGGAGATGATCTCAACATCAGATGAAGAAATTTGGGGTTTTTTGTTAGATTGTATTGTAAGGTTAGGACAAAATAATCAGGAAAAGAATTAGTGATATTTTGTGTATCTTAAGTATTAGGTGACAATCTGTCCGTTTTGAATGGGCATGTAACAGTATAAAACCAAAGCAGCATATCAACAGTTTAGTTTTTGGAAAAAAAAGTAAACTTAAAATTTGTAGCTGATGGTGTTTCAGAAGGTACTTAATGTTTTTAAAGATTCACTGCATCTCTGATGCAGCTGAACTAATTGAGTTAGACTTTTTAACAGAATGAAAGTGGTGTAAAAAAGCCCACATGTAAACCCTGAGAAAACTCCCTCGAATCCACTGACAAGCAGGTCCTTACCCCCCACCCCCAAGCTGAGCAAAGGTCTGTGTTTGCAAAAGCAGCCGGCAAAGGACAAAAGGCACTTACAGCCCAGTGTGTGTCAAGGTTTGGGAAGGGTCCAGGAGGATCTTGGCTTGAAAAATTATTTTGTCACACTGTTGGCATTGGTCCATAAGGGGAAGCACTGGTTGAAAGGCGAAGAAATTAAGATGATTAGAAGCTTTAAAGCTTCACAAATGGTAGAGTATCTCTCTTCTCAATGGATGTAAATAATAGATGAAAGACTGAGAGTGACAACAAAGGATCAGGGCCTTTAAGAGAATGTGTGCAGCCTGAATAGAGGTCTGTGGCCTAGGGCCAAAGGTCTTAGCTTTGAGTGTAATTAGAAGAAAATACAAAAATGTCATTACTAGCAGGTGAAATGTTCAGCACGTGTCTGAAAAATACCAATTTCAGAGCCAGGAGCTGTTGGAATTGGATTACTGACATTCTGCAATCGTTGGAGTCTCTGCAGAGCCCTACAGTTGGGTGGGGAGCTGCGTGTGTTAACCTTGTTGGCCATCTGTGATGGGTTCACTGTTAGCGGGGGTGCACAGGGCGGGGCAGCATCGCTGCTCCCTGCCAATAGAGTTGTTTAGCGTCTTTCTTCAGAACGCCGCAGTCCTACCTGAAACCTTGCCTGAGCCAGAGGTTATAGCTGCTCTCCTAAACAGACTGATTTTTGGAAATGAGACGAAGGGGAGGAAGCTTAAAGGCCTTTAATTTTAAAACCTGGAGTTTGAATTCTAGGTGTACAGCTGCGTTCTGGTTTTGACAGTGGGCCTGTGGCTGTAGTCCCAGCAGTAAACCCTTAAAATCCCATTTGTGAGCAACAGAGAAAATTCCTTTAAATCTTTTGTCAAAATATGGTCTGTTTCTATTGAGGAATCCAACAAGTTTGTCTGCCTAAGAAAGTTTTGTCGAAGTCCAGTCAATGATAACTTAATTTAAACCTTTTTTTATGTTAATTACTATTCTGTACAGTTTAGGCATTACTCTCCTGCCTGCTATACCATTTTTTGCCATTCCTCGGGGTATTTCTGGTGTATTTTCTTTTAAAAACTGCAATTTCTATTAGCTATGTTTTCACGTCAATACTTTTATGGAAAGTCAGATAGAAGAGCAAACAGCCAAATCAGATTTAATTTTGAACACTAATCTCCAAGGTAGATAACTCCTCACCGATTTAGTTTGCTTCTTTTTAAATGAGTAGTAAAATAATTACTTCTACTTTATAATCTTTTTCTAAATATTTCTGCAACAGTTAATTTTCTCATATTAATGTGCTAAATTCCTAATCTGTCATAGTGACGACTGCAGTGCCAAAAATGTGCAAATTCTGTGATAAGCTTGTACTTCTGGTAGAATATAGAGAAGCAACCAAGCATTTTCAACCAAGTATTTCTATAAAGAAAAAAGTGCTTTTTGAAGTGGTTGGCCCTCCTTTCCCTACCCCAGTTCAATTTTCACCCTGAACCAGGTTTCCACAGGCAGGTTTTGTTGGCTTGTTATAAACTATATGCTGGCATGAGTAATTCTAATTTTTTTCTCCCTTTTTATTTTTCAGGTGTTCTGGAGTTTTAAACGACTTTGCAGCAAGGCTTCACAAACTCTTAGCTGCATCCTTTAATCATGACTGCATTTCAGATAGGTTAAAAGGAATCTGAGAGGTACCGTACTTACACTTCCTAATAGGCAATAAGTTGTGTGTTTGTGTTTAGCATCTGTGCTTTTATTTCCATTAACTGCCTTTTAGGAACAATGTGGACTGTAAATAATGAATTTATTTTTGCTTAAAGCCTATAAAAGATCCAAGTTCTTAAAAAAAAAATCTTGAAATCCAGTTCATATAATTGAACAGCTTTCACCAGAGAGGGCTGATTTGTGCTTCCATTTTTTCTTATGTATTCACAATGAGGTAAATTTCATTATTTAATGACAGTTCTTTTGAAGCTGTAACAATTTTCTTCTGCTGTTTTACTTAGAGGCTCTGCAAATACCTAAACCACTAGCTAAATATATGCTTTATGCTCTTGGAGGGTGAATGTTTGTTTGTTTATTTGTCCTCTCAAAGGGTTTAAAACAAATGGGAAGAAGAATGCAGATCTTTGTAATGATTGGGATAGATTTGTGCTTCCAACTGAGATTCTCACACGTCTTCTTTTTCCTGACTTCTACAAGGGGGGAGGCTTGTCTCAGTACACAATATTGGGCTCACATAGTTTCTTGTTGCATTTAAATAGCCAGCGTACCCAGAAGGCTGAAGATCTATTCCTGCTTTATGACCTGTTGTATCCCTGGGGCAAGGGCAGCCCTGAGCGGAGCAAGCGGGTCATGGCCACAGCCCGGGTTCTGAGTGGCGCTTGTGGGTTCCCAAAACCTGCCTGCCTGGCAACATCTGGAATATGATATAAGTCTGGAAGAGGGGGGGAACCTCTAGGATCTTGCTTCGCCAGGTGCTAGGAGGAAGCAACATTAGCCTTTTTGATAGGGGGGAGGCAGATTCTGTGGCCCTGAAGTTAGGCTAAACAATTGCAGAGGTCAAAGGACAGCTGAGTGCGGTCAATGAGACACCCTGGGGTGTATTTTGTTACTTAGTAAAAGGAGCAGCATCCTAAAACCCTAAAGGATTCTCTTGAAAATCTGTGTTGTGAAAAGGTTTTATGAGTCTGATGGCAAAAAGTGCTGATTTAGCTAAGGAATGCTTGCTTTTGTCTAAATGAAAGGCTAATCCTCACCAAATGTTGGCAGCTATTATAGTGCAGTCAATGCGGGTCTGAAAGGACAGTTAGAGTAGAAGTGTACTTTGGGAATCTCAAATGTTTATCATTTTAATGGCTCTGAAAAGATTTCTGAGCTTTTACCTTTTATCCTAAAATTTATACCATGAGCAAAATATTTGAAAAAGTAAAAGGTAAAATCTTCATTTATGATTTAAAAAGCTACTCCTTAGGGAGCTGCACCTGCCCAGTTATTCTATATTCCCTGATAAATTTGCTTTTGATTTTCAAAGTATTGCCTGGCTCAAACTGTAACTTTTAATCTGCTGATACTTAGTAATTGTTTAAAAGAAAGTGTGGGTTTTTTCTGGTCTTGAGTAATTTTTGGTGTTCTTGTTTCAGTGCTCACAAAAAAAACCAAACCAAAAACCAAACCAAAAACCAGAAAAGAATAGGTTTGGGGTAATTAATTCCTATAATTTGTTTAGCATTATCTTTCTTTAAAAGGACAGCTTATTAACACTTAACATTTGTCATAGAAACAGATAAGAAATCAATGTCAGAGCCAAGACCTTGTAAATAACCCGCAAGGAAATGTAATAATGGCTGTCTTCACCACAGAGTTGGTGGGGGAAGGACTGGGCATGTGGCAGAAAAGGTTCAGTGCTTTTTGTTTTCCTTTGAAAGGGGGGGGTTGCTGCAAGGCACAGCCCGGGGCCTCCGAGTCTTTGGCCTTACTGTCTTACGCAAACACTCATTGTTGTTTAGGAAGAAAAAGGTGCTTGGGAGCCAGCAGTGGTGCCGTTTTTATAGTGACTAACCCGGGGTTTCATCATGATCTTTAAAAGGACTCTATAACAAGAGTGAAAAAGAAAGGGGTGGAGGAAAAGGAGCAAAAAAGTTGACAAGTAGGTTTGGTTTATTTTTGAAGGAAACCTGCTTGCTGTAAAACCTATAGCTCCTTGTTGAGCTTAATTTTTAAACTCTTCAGAAGTACTCTAACAGATGCTTAGCATTGATTTACATCAAGGTTAAGGCACCTTTAAACAAATAAAGTTGGGAATGGATAAACCTACTAAAATACAAATCGTCTATTAAACAGAGAAGATGTTTGTATAGCATTCAGGTTACTACAAAACTGACACATGTCTTGAAATTCTCCTGATAACCCCTTCTAAACTCATCAGGAAATGATAGCATGTGTGTTTGAGGGGTACACAAGGGAGCAGCCAGATAGGATAGAGATGGAAGGTCAGACCATAACTTTGACTTTCTAGGCTTCAGCTTCATGCTTGTGCAATAAGGCAATAACAAATGAAGAAAGGACTAAGGTGATATACTTATCAATGAGGTTGGACTAGCATTTGCTATAGAAATTCAATGAGATGTCTCTTTGAGCCTATTTTTAGCTTTATCCCTGTAGATAATGACTATCATATTTTATATATATATCTATATAAAATTAAGGGCTATATAAAATAAACTGTCTAATAAAACTGCTTAGATAAGTACATATTGTGCTATAATTCTTAATTTTATTTGCAATTCCAGAATTTAACTACTTAAAGTATGTAAAATTAATTTATATGGGTTTTTAAGATTTTTTTACTCGTTTACCAGAAAAAAAATGTTCTGTATCTATGAAGTGTTTATTTATCTGGTGTTTGGTTGGTTTTTTTCCTTTCAAGTGGATTGTAGCCCACAGGGACAGCTTTATGCATAAAATTTATAACCTGCTGTGGCAACAGTCACAGAGAAATATTTTGAGCCCTAGTTTCTTGAGTATCAGGATTTACTGGAAGTTTTATATGCATGCTGTCAAGAATGCATAGAAACTGTGAATATTTTGTGTTGCTGACTCATTAAACCACAATAGCAGCTTTGGGAATCAGGATTGCCTCTGCTAGCATGTAAATTAAGTTGCAGGTAAATTAAGCTCAGCCTGTAAACAACATTAATACTTTTGGGAGAAAAGAAAGTAGAGAAGCACATATAATGTCTACAAGAAGTCAAGGATTTTATGATTATAACCCCCATATGATCAAAACTCCCATACACAATTTTTCTGGATGGCTGATGAGTTGCATCACAGCAGAAGATAAGCATTAGAAATAGAAAATTACTTTCTTCTCCTACTAAGTGTTAATAGTATGTCATTTTGAATTTTTGCATTTCTGTTTGGAGTAAAGATAAAGGTGGGGCTCTTTTTTTGACGTAAATGGCATTATAAAAATGTCTTTTGTGGACGTTTATCCTACAAATACATTTTGGGATTCCTAAGTATCTAGAAAATGTAGTTTGAATGTCAAAACTCTTCTTTTTAGATATATCCTTGAAAATGATGTTCCAGTTTTGTTCTGTTGATTACCCGTTCCTTGCAAATTTCATCCTAACTAAAATCTGGGATGTTGCAGAAGGCCCAGTAATGATGTGCATCTGTGATCTCAAACGGGGTTGCCTCTGGTAATTTCAGAGATTCTGGGCAGAGCTTTGTTTATTTTATAGAGGAATTTGTGGTATTCTGGGGAGGGGAGAAAGTAGAGTCAGCTTTGACACATGACAAACACATGTTGTGGAAAAGAAAGAACTCTACAAAGCACTCCACACTTGGAAGTTCATTTCCACTAAAATTATGTATGAGAAGTTCGTTGGTTTTTCAAATAGAAATTCTATGAGCAGTTTAGATACTGTTTCTCAGCAGCAGAGAAGTTGCAAAAAATGTCCGAATTGTATTAAATTGACATTACTTGTAGGTTTAAGCTGATAGTTATGGTTTTGACCAGTGCAGGGTTTGTACACTGCTTTGCTATTTGCATAGAAATGGCCATGAAAGCAGCTGGCTTCGCTGTGTTGGGTTTTTTTCTTGTCACTGCATCATGGGCTAAGAGTGACTGCAGAAGAACAGTGTTACATATGCCTCTCTGTCTAGAGACTACATGGAAACTTCAGATAAGAAAATACTTGTTTGTTCCTTTCTAAAACATATTTAGAGTTCAAAAGAGCAGAAACACGATCATTTTGACTTATTTGAAGATGGTGTTTTTGGAAGAGCTGCGCAGGAATGTGCTCTGAGTGGACTTGATAGACATTTTGACACAACCCTCTGCAAAAGAAGAGGGTCTCGTTTCCACCTTTGCTGGTTCCGTTTTAGGGATGATAGTTTCCAAGCCTTGTAAACTAAAGAAGATTTATCTTTCAGGCTTTCCTTGTTTTCAGACAGGGCTCTAGGGAGGAAAACAGTAATTTTTCAGAGAATGTGAGGAACGAACAACTTACCTAACCTTCTATCCAAGTGCATTAGTGAAGGCTAGTTTGATTACTTAAGACTGACTTTATTTCACCTTGATTTAATTTTATTTTTCAATCTAGAAATCTGTGTTAGGGATTTGTTTAATAACCTTCCTGCAGAGGGAGAGGAACAAAAGTTGATGGTGCTTTTGGCAGGACTATGCACTTTACAGATGAGGGAAATGACATGTGAGAGGCATTTGGATGCAGGGTGTTATCTTTTATACAGAATCATGGATGCACTCTGACTGCAGAGACCATTTTTTTTCCTTTTTTTTTTTTTAATTGGTAACCCTGAAATTACTTTCAGGTTGCGTATTTGAAGAACTGCCATGGTACATCTCCAACTCTGCCAGCTTTGGGATGGGGAAAAAATTACTTGTAGCAAAATAAAAGGTTGAAGTTAACAAAGTTTTACTCCAGTGTTTCATTTTTACCCTATTATAGCTGTCAAAAACCAGAACATGCACCAGATAAAATGAATTCTGTGGAAAAAGAAATTACTAAGTGGATATTCCTGAAGAATTGGGTCATCTTTGTTTGGAAAGTTTTAAGAGCTAATATAATCTGTATTATCATTATGCCTATTATTCAAAAAGATTTATTTTTATTAGCGTCAGTTAGTACATGCTTTTAGAGTTGAGAGTTTTCAGAATAAGTAACATCTCTGCAAAATTAATAGCAATTCATTTATATTGCTTGCAGTAAAATTTTCTTTGCCTCTCCTATTTAGTAGCACTTTCACATGAGAAAACTTTAAATGAGAAGAACATGGGGAAAACACCTTTATTGCAGACATAGATACCTAGGATGATCTTTATTAAGAATTTTCTTGTTAATGCTCTACTTTAAAGTCTGATGTTGAGATGTGTCAGAATGGATTACATTTTAACTTCTATTTTCTATATCTTAGTAGTGAATTTTTTGCTGCTTTCCTATAAAATAGCATCACCTTGGTTAAAAAACTTTAAAAATGTCAAGCATAAATTCCTATATAAATGGTAGCTTGTGCCTGCAATATATAAATAGCATAAGCTATGATGTTTAAAACTTAAATTTTGGCATCCTAGTGGCCCAGGAATTTACAGTAATTTAGTTACATGGTTTGCTAAGCCATAATGCACAGTCCTAATCCACAGTCCTATTGAAAACAACACCAGGCAGGTGAATATGTACTTACAGTACTGAGTGGTGAAGGAACTACAGGAGAAGCAGTTAGAGAGAATTTGCAGGGAAAAAAATGAACACAAAGAAGTTGAGCAGACTCAGTGGTTGGAAATTACTTTAATATCATTAGCTTCATATGGTGGTCTTTGTTAGTCCAGTCGTGTTGAAGATTTGGTCAGAAAATTCATTGAGAAAGCATTCAAAGTGTGCTTGGGATTGTAGGTGAAGTGCTCATCTTCTACGTACCCAGACCACATATGCTTAATAGGTCATCATCCCTTTCTTTTTCATGAGCAGTGCCAATTGAGATGCCATTATAATGCTCCTTTTTATGGCATTATATGGCTCTTTTGAAACACTGGTAACTTCCCCTGTCACTTTCTCAAGATAAAAGCAACCCCTCAGAAAAAAAACAAACAAAAAAATCCAAAAAATAATTCATAACAGCAATTAGGGATAATTACCAGCATTAAAATGGTTGACAAGCATGGGCTTGTGTTTCATATTTAGAAAGATATAATAAGACTATTCACTGAGCTTCCCAGTCATAGAAATTATTTTTTTAAAATGGTGTAATATTAAACAATGTTCCATTGAAAGAAACTTTAAATCTCCATTGAAAACAAAGCTTTAAATCAACTGATGCATCTGAGACGATATAGTTTACTTTATAGATTATTGTAAACTACATAAATAGATTTTGTCTCTAATACTTCTGAATATTTTTTTTTAATTGGTAATATAATTGTTAGCTAATAGCTTGCAGTAAGATCTGTGTATTAACAGAGTATGTGTTGTCAGCGAATGACTGTACATGTATGAAAAGTATATAAAAATAGTAAAGTTTCAATAAAAATATGTTGGATTTGGGAACAGTTACCAATTTTGAATACATTATTTGGGAAACAACTTTGGGCTTATGTTATAACGTTAACTGCTTATATACTACATTAATTTTATCTTTTGTGTTATTAAGAGTGATAGCTGAATGAATTCATGGAATCACAGAATGGATTGCGTTGGAAGAGACCTTAAAGATCACGTAGTTCCAGCCCTCCTGCCTTGGGCAGGGACACCTTACACTAGAGCAGGTTGCTCAGAGCCCCATCCAGCCTGGCCGTGAACATTTTCAGGAATGGGGCATCCACAGCTTCTCTGAGCAACCTGTTTCAGTGCCTCACCACCTTCATAGTGAAGAATTTCTTCCTAATGTCTAACCTAACTCTATCCTCTTTCAGTTTAAAGCCACTCCTTGTTTTATCACTTCATATCCTTGTAAAAGTCCCTCTCGAGCTTTCTTCTAGGCCCCTTTAGGATGCTGGAGGTCTGCCTTGAGCCTTCTCCAGAATGAACAGCTTCAACTCTCTCAGTCTTTTCTCACAGTAGAAGTGCTTCAGGCCTCTGATCTTCACAGCCTTCCTCTGGACTTGATCCACAAGGTCCATATCTTTTCTGTGTTGGGGGCTCCAGAACTGGACACACTTCTCCAGGTGGAGTCTCACAAGGGTAAAGGAGAAGGGCCGATTCACCTCCTTCGACCTGCAGACTGTGCTTCTTTTGATGCAGCCCAGGATACAGTTGGCTTTCTGGGCTGTGAGAGCACGTGACTGGGTCGTGCTGAGCTTCTTGTCCACCAAAATTTCCAGATGCTTCTGCTTGTGGGCACTTTCAATCCATTCTTCACCCAGCCTGTGTTTATGTCTGGGTTTGCCCCAATCCATGTGCAGGAACTTACACTTGCCCTTGTTGAATGTCATGAGGTTTGCATGGAATCACCTCTCAAGTCTGTTGAGGTCCCTTTGGATGACATCCCTTTTCACCATGGTAACCCCATTGTAGGGTTACCTTCTACTGATGTAGAAGGTCACCAAATTTCAGGCACAATTTGCCCTAAGTGAAGCCATGTTGGTTGTCACGGGTCACCTCCTTATTTTCCATGTGCCTGTTTCCAGGAGGATCTGCTCTCTGATCTTGCTGGGCGCAGAGGTGGTTCAAATGCATAACTACCTGTCTGTGCTAACATGCTAAGTTGTTAGAAGAATAACTAAGTGCAAAATCAAAATTACACAGTAAAAATATGCCTTGACCCTACAGCTAGGATTAAGGGCCATTACTGATTTGGTTGTATTGCACTGACATTAATAATGTGGTGAACAGTCATATTGATTTAGGGCAGAGAACATAAGTGGAGAAAGCTATGTATGAGCATGCATGTTTTAAGGAAGCAGGCTGAGATTTTCAACAGTGCTCCTTAGTGATTTTTTTGTGCAGTCTAAATAGGCTAGATCCACATAATTAACTCCTGAAAGCTTTTATATCATGAAGGATATAGACCTACACATGTAAGGTTTGTAGTTAACTATATAATCTTCTCATTCTTAGTTATATACTAATGAATATTTCTTTTTGTGTTACTGGCAATTCAATTTTTGTTAAGGCTTCTACTCTTTCATTACCTTTATGATCAGACAGTTACTTTTTGTCATTGTCTACAACCCTGTATCTTTGACATTTCGATGATAACAGTAGGGGATGCAATGGGAGAAAACTAAAAAGGATATATATTTTTTAATACTATAAATACAAAATATGGTTTATTTATGGTTTCTAATTAAGTTCCTTTTTCCATAGTAGGAAGGCAGACGAGGAATAATTAGGTAAATGTTATATTCACAAAAGCTTGGGATGGAGGGGAGGGTTGTGTAAATAGATGCAAGTGAGTGAATGGGAGTGTAGAAGAGACAGTATTAATGTATGGGTGCATGTTACTGGTGACAGAACATATAGTGCCTTTTTACACACGAATGCTCATTTGCATAAGTCACCCTTTGCCCATGAAAACGAGCTATGCATTTAAAATAGTCATCAGAAAACATTCCTTTTTTCAAGTACCACACCAAATGGTATCAGCTACAGTTTTGCTCCATTAATGTTCCAGTCTCTTTGTAGTATTTTTTTCATGTAGTTCACCATATCCAGGCAGGCATATATTACTTTAAATGCTTCTAGCATAGCATCATTTATTCACAGAAACTAGTTCTCCATAATTTTTATGTATTGTGTAGTCAATGTAGGTGAGTTTATATACATGAAGTAGTGAGATCACGTGTTTTCTTTCATCTGCTTGTTGCATCTGTTTTCTGAGGAAAGGGCAACAAATGAAGTTTGGCAGCACACTCTTAATCTTAAATCATCTCAGTCCTCGCTAGAGGAATGTGTTGAGCATCCCCAGTGCACAGACTACACTGTTCCATAAGAGTTCAACATACTTGGAATCTTTTTTTCTGAGTGAGAGCCATAACCTGGAAAAAAGTAAAGCAAGGTCTTTACAGTTCTTCTCACAAAGTCTCATGTGCACCAATCTTGTCAAATGACTTCGAGCTCCATTTTGGGGATAAGAAGAGCTGACTTCTGGGTTTTAGATTTATGTAGTTTGATTCTAACTATACAGACTTAACTCTAAAATAGTGTTTTAAAACCTCAGGCTTCGAAAAAGATCACAGCTAAAGATTCTGAGAGGGTATTATCAGAACATTTAAAAGATGAAGGAATATGCACTATGTTAGGCAATAAACACAAGTGCTGACCTTGTAACTTAAAAATATTGAGCTGCCATTTTGTAAAACTTGAGCTTAACTTGCTCAACTTGAGCTTAACTTTTGTACCATTGCACCTCTCAATATATTTTTTGACTCTATGATTCTATGATTTTGTGATCACTGCTAGTTTATTCTGCGAAACTAAAAACCTCCTAGATCACTGATTTTTTAAAAATGTAATCCAGACTTCATTTTTGTAGTATTTGGGGGTGCTTCAAAATTGATGGCTACATTAATATAAATTCAACTTAGTAACACCATCCTGTATTCAGGTGTTAATTTTACCTCTATTACGTTTATTGTTTTGTGAGCTGTGTCTGAGGACTGTGGGAATAGTCTTGGTGTGGAAGGGATGGAGCAATACGAGCATAGCAGCCTCCATGTTAACACCACTTTTGATTTGCTTTCTGTTTCATATTGTGGGCAAACAGCTGCCCTGTTCCACCATCCTGCATGTAGCTCTGTTTTGTATGCATTTGCCTCTCTCTGTCCAAGAAAATTGTCCAAATTCCAGATAATCTGATGTAATACTCCAAGTACAGATACTATTGAACATTAAGAGGAAGAACCTTGTCAGGAAAAAATAGGTGTTCTTGATCTTTCCCATTCCTCTGACATAGCAGTGGCAACATCTGACTGAAAGAGGAGGTTCTAAATCGTATTGGATGCTAACAATATTTTCTTCAAAATAAAATGAAAAATAAAAATGAAAGGAAACTGCACTGTAAATAGAGTCAATGCAAACTACTAATTCATTTTTCTTGAAAGATGTCGTGAACAAGTTATTTGTCACTTGCAACATAAGATTGTAAGCTCTTTTAAAATTGAGTGTAAATATCCCTAACCAAGACAAAAGCAGGGTCAGAATCTCAGGATCTTGAAAGGACTGGGGGGAAGGAAGGGATCTTACAAAGGCTGTGAGATAATGGACCTGTTAAGGAGAGTACTCCATCTTGCAGTCTTGTATTGACTCACACATAGGTCTTCTCCACTGAATGTTACAGTTAATGCTGTACATGGACTTCTGACTTTGAAGTCTACACTTGCAATTAGCGTATACATTTGTTTTTGTCGCTATTAATTGACATCCTTTCTGCTCCGTGCATGTTCATGATACATCCTAGTGATGCTCTAATGGGAAAAATAATACTACCAGAAACTGAATGAGAATGATGTAAAAAATAAAAAATGCTAGTTGTACCTGAAGCAACCAGTTTTCAAACAATTCTACAGTGCAAAGAGATGCCTGGTCTCTCTTTGCCTGAGATAACCCTTTCAGATACAGGAGCTATGCTGGGCCCAGCAGTGCCTTTGTGAAGGAACTTGCTTTCTTTTCCTTTGAAGAGAAACTTTCCTGTGGGGTTAGGCCAGATCAGAAGCCAGATTATGTGTTTTGGAGGACACAATTACATTATTAGGTTAAACACAAAGTAAGGACTTGATAGAGCTGACTTAATGGAGGGTGTTTGCATCAGATTCATCATTCACTATCAGGTAATTGTGAAATTGCTTTAAGCCATAACAACAACACTCACCCCCTCCCTCATCCTCCAGTTCAGTTCCTCTCCTTTAAAGTCTCTGGGGTCATGACCCACCTGGAGGCCAAATATGTGGTATCTGGTGCACTGAATGATCTGATTATATTTTTACTAGCAGAGCCTTCAACTCAGTGTGCAGTTCTGGCTCCGAAGAGTTACTGAGTAACGATCCACTTTTCAGGGGTTACTTTTTTTTTTTGTATGTGTGTAAATGACCATAGTCACCTATTTTCTTAATTAGAAGTGGGTAGTGTTTACTGTACCAGTCTGCTGGACCTAGGCTCTGGTTCTTGAGTATTCTGTGTCACGTTTCTGCATACATCTCTTGAAACCTGGATGACCACAGGGAACAAGATTATTTGCTTGAATTGCCAAGGTTTTCTTGTAAGTTCAGCTTCCGGGTTTGAACAAATGATCAGAATTTCCCTGGGTCCTTCACTGCACAGTTAAGTGATGCAGTATTAAAATCAATCCTCTGAAATTTTGCTTTCGTTACTTCCATTTCTGTCTACTTTGATGGAAGCTCACAGTAATCATAGTTTTGCTTTCCAGAGTGAATGCCCATATTAGTTTTCTTATTAAAAGCTATAGCATGGATACTTTTTTACTTGTGGTCAGTAAATGATTGCCTTGTTCAAATATCTTTGTAAGGAGACAGACTGAGATGTGAGGGCTGCCTTCCAGCTCTGTTGTAAGGCAGCTCTCACTCTAGCAAATCTCCTCTAGTTCAGTGATGGGCCACTGCAAAGAAGACTTGAAGTGGGATTGGGAAATTATCTTTGAAGAAGCATAGCAGTAGTGGAGATGTGTTGGGTGGTAATTGGGAGGCCTTAGTATCTGAATCATTGCAGAGAAGTACCCTGAGTTGTGATAGAGCCTGGAGGTGCAGGTGATCTAAATTTTAGGAAATTCTGCTATTGTTATTTTATGTTCTACTGCAGATTTAATTCTGAAATTTCTCTGTTTTAATAGTGTCTTCTAATCTCCATAGTAAGTTTTAAGGAAATTAAATAAAAATTGTCTGTATAGAGTGGCAAATTTGGTGAGGTAGAGGGGAGGCCTGAGAGTGGCCGTTACCAACTTGAACTTCCTTCCTTGTTATGGTGGTGGGGAAGGAGAAGGTATAGCAGCTAAATACATACATACTTTGCGTATACTAAGATTCTGTGGAGTTCAATCCAAAACAGACCTCAAAAGGTTGCCAAGAGAAGTAGGCAACTTAAGAATTATGCTGGTATCTTTCCAGTTGTGCAGGTTAAAAAAAGAGAGGGTTGGAATACGGTATTACAGATGTGCAGATTGCTCATTGCTGGGAATCTAACGAGCTCTGTTCTGAGCTAGCTGCAATTAGTGCACATGTAGATATGGAAAAAATTATTTACCCTCATACCAAACCTCCTGCCCATTAGAAATCTCTCAGTGCATGAAGATAGGCTCCAGCACAGTTTGGTGCAATATTGGTGGGTATAGGACAGTGGACATGAGGGTGAGCACTGATGTGTCAGTGCTGATAGCATAAAAACAGGCGTGTGAGATCGGGGAGGAGCTGCTGAGTCAAGTCCAGCTCCGTTTTCTCTCAGACGCTGCATCAGATTGTCTCAACTGCATTCAATCATGGAATGCCTCACATCCTCCCGAGCTCACTGATGCACTAGATGTGAAGAATTTTAAGAAAAACTTTCCTTAATTTCACTCTAGAAAGCAGCAGGGGTTGATTTATTTGTTTCATTTTTACTAAACGACCTCATATAGGAATGTTGGATAGACGAATTATTTGGATAACTTTTAACAATGAGCATTAATTTAATTATGTTAAATAATTCGGTTTGGTCACATTTAAATATAGATATGGCAGATACATGTCTTAATAATAGAAATGGATTTTTCCTCTCCCTTCAAATTCCCCCAATTTATTTTTCCTTCAGACTCTGCTGCCTCCTCAAGCACATTTGAACATGTTTTAAGCATATTCTGCTCTGCTATCTCCCCTGCTGCTGCTGAGGTGTGCTCACTGAGAGCTGCCTCCCGTTTGCACAGGGAGGAGGAAACTGAGGAGACTGAAGCACTTCCTGGTTGCACCAGGCATTTAGGGATAGAATCAAAAGCAGAAACACTGAAGTGTTACTACCTTGGATTGGTGCTCCTGGCTTTTGGGGAGGCTGGGTCAAAGTGGCTCTACCTGAACCAGGCAGTAGCTCAACCTGAACCAGGCAGTAGCTCACCGTTGGAGGGTCCTGCCACCTCCTCTCCCCTGCAAAAGGAGAGCCCCCTACTCTCCCCCGCTCCCCAGCTCCCTTGAACTCCAAATGAGGCCAGCTGCCCTAATGGCCTCAGGCGGTGTTAGGAAATCAGCTGGCCCATGCTGTTCTCCAGGGCTCCCAGCTTCCTCTGCCACACAGCAGGATCTGGGACCATTCTGCCCTCTGGTACCTCTGCCTGCCCCATCTTGCATAAGCATATCCCCGACAAGCCTTCCTCCTGCTCTGCTTCCATGCTGCAGGGACAAGAGCTCACACAAGTTGTGGTTCTTGAGCTTTTCTTTACTTGACATTTCCACCTACAACCTTGTTTTCTCATGGCAAGCTAGAAACATCCTGCAGTGATATTAACCAGCTTTCTCAGGCAAATCTGCGACAATCCCCATCCACAGGCAAATCTCCTTCTACAGATTCCAGGGAGGCAAATTAAATAGTCTTGGCTCACCAACCTTTGTGCTGTGTGCATCCTATGTTTTATTAATAGTTTCCTGTCAAAATGAAAATTGTTGTCATGGATTGTATACAACACATAGCTTGTAGAAAACATGGAGGATAAACAGACTGCAGGCAGATGATATGCTGTGGAAATTCTGATTATTAAAGATTGATTAATTTTTATTATGGTATTTTAACTAAAGTCTTTTCACTTGAGTACATTCCTGAAAACTTAAGCACATCACAACTGACATAAATAGCACAGAACCGAGATTTTATGGCATGAAATTTGTTGATATAATAATTTGTTGTGATTTCACTGACACTTATGGAAGTATCACTGATTTCAGTAAAATCAGGATTTCAGTCACTTAGCTGATTTTTATCAATTCTTTGTTCAAAGGCATCTGACAGGCTTTAGTGTACTGCAGCCTTAATGCTGCTTCAGCATAACTTTTCCCTACCTCACTTTGTAGTTATGTGTTTGTACACAGTCCCTACCATTTCCAAATTTAGTGAAAATTTATAGAAGAAAAAAGGGAATCTACTTTTCTTAAGTACTTTATTGCTGAAATGGCAGAATATATCATGTTAAGAAATTGTGTTTATCTTGTATTGTCTCTGGTTGGGTTAGGGAATTGCAGTTGCTGTAAAATTTATTAAAAACCAGTTTAAGTGAGAGATAGGGAATTATTTTCCTGAAGTTGCATAAAGTCTCTGACTGAACAGGGAACTGAGCCTCTCTTCCAGGTTAGAGGTGAGGAATTAGATTTGTTTTGTGTCTATGTATCCAGTAGAATAGCAATATTCAGCTCTTAAATATTTGTCTATACCAGCAGACCTGAAATGCTGCTGGAAGTGGCTGTCATAATTATTGCCCTTTTCCAGTTGCTCAAGGCCCTGAGGACCTTGAGCAACTGAGTGATAAAGCAGAAGTGGAGCTGTAGGTATTCAAAATGCCAGATTATCTTCTTGGCCAAGGTCTCTTCCTGGTCAGGGCTAGGTGACATCTAGTGAAGGGAAGTACAAAGATAATGTTATAAGGCTTTGTACTTTTCTATCTATTGATTTAACTGGGAAAAACTTTGTTGAAATAAATTTCTCAGATAGTACAGTTTTGTATTCAGAATATTGAAAAATGTTAGATTACTGTTCTTTGGAACAAATGTCATATGGTATAACGATCTAGTAAACTGGAAAATTTCAGGTTTCAGTGAGTCTCTCTTAGCTCATTCTAAAACCTTCCATGGCCATCCTGTTACTAAATGTTTACATTTATGTGTCTGCATCCTAGTGCTCGGTGCAAAAATACAGCAGTCAGTGGGCTGTGTAATGTCATCCAAGGAGAAGAAATTATCTGTTTGTGCTTGGATATTAAATGAAGTTCATAAATTCATCATTGGTATAAACAGAAATATTAATCATAAAAGCAGATATTTAAGAGATTGCTATCGCTATACTAGTGTAAAGCATAATTTAAAATAAAGACATTTCACTGTATTTGTTGCATATGGTTTAGAAGTTATTTATTTCTCTTTTTTTACTTACATCCTTTGTTGTAAGAGTATGATTAGGTCCTTTGATGGATCAGACTACATGTAAATCATAGTGTTATACTGAAGACAAGAGGTGAAGACTCTGGAAGGACAGAGACTGACCTTCCACGTAATTTCAGTTAATATTAACAAGATCAAAAATTCAAGTTATTGGATGTCTCTGTATTGCTTCTCTACAGATGATGGCATACTGACAAGTAAAATCATGTAAACGCACTGTTTGACAACAAGTGATGAAGTCCAACTTGATTTTTCAAATTTTCTTTTCTGTGTGTATTATTGTACCCCTCTGTATCCTACTCTGAATACCCTAAAAAAACCCTGATAATAATGATTTTATCTACCCTCCGTTAATTTTTATACCAGGCGGGTTCCTGAGGGTGTTGAGAGGCCATGTATGAAAAGACACTGAGCAGTGTGTTGGAAATGTGCTAAAAGCTTATTGGAACAGAAGGAGAGATTGAGAGAGAAATATGGATACATAATACTAGTTAGAGGTGTTGTTTTCATAGCATATTTTCTTGCAAACTTTATATCACTGACACGATGGAAGACAGTAAGACCTCATTCTTCATTTGTGCATTGTGTATACACTTTCCCATCCCCTTATCAGCTGTTTCCTCTGTGTTTTTAGATCATGGGGAATTCATATGCAGGGCAACTAAAATCTGCCCGTTTTGAAGAAGCTCTTCATAACTCCATAGAAGCTTCTCTGAGATGTAGCAGCGTTGTCCCCCGACCAATCTTCTCACAGCTATACCTGGATCCTGACCAGCCTCCTTTCTTGCCGGAAGGTAACCATGAAAGTATGGCACATTTCAGTTGTTTTTCTCTGTGTGAAAAGGGGGGGGATGCGTTTTAGTTTGTTTTTTCTTGAAAAAAAAAAAAAAAAGCCAAAACTGCACAAAAGTTCAATTTGTGACACAAAATCTGAATCTGGGGCATCATTAAGGAGAAAAAACAGCATGCTGGTTATTTTAAAAGGAGATAAATGCAAGTACTGTTGAAAAGTTTAATTTTTTTATTTTTTTTTCCTAGCTTTTATTCTTTTTTTATTTTTCTTCTTCAGATGTGAAGCCAAAGGTGGAGGAGTTGGATAAAGAGTTAGTACATCGCTATTCACAAAATGGAAACCTGGACTTTTCTACCAACCAAACTGTTAATGAAATGGAAGATGAAGAAGAGGATGAAGACATGTCAGATTCAAGTAGTCCACCAATCCCATATTCGCAAAAACCTGCCCCGGAAGGGTCTTGCACTACTGATGGTTGGTATCCTTTTTTTTAATTGTACGATCTTTACAACTAATTGTAATTATAATGTGCACTCTCTACGGTTAGAAACTCTTAAACTAGAAGGTCTGAAAATACAGTTTATAGTCAAAACCTTAAATCTGATGGGATATGGATTAGAAGGACTTGTTTAAGAACATAAAGTGTAATTTGTTATTTGAAAGCAGTGTCTAGGACTGGCTGTGGCCCTTCATCAGTTTCTGAAAGCCCTTTATTTTCTGTGGTTATTGTTGGTTTACTGTCCTCAAAGAGATTACCTAAGTTGACATCAGTATGGCTGGTTCTCAATCTATGCTTAAATTATTCTCAGAAACACTGGCAAAGCTGGATTTAGTTACTTCCATGGGCAGAAGGAAGAGTTTGGAAAAAGAAAATGGAGAAAAAGCTTGCTGTACTTTGTGCTACCAAGGTGATAAGAGGGGTTGGTAGCGGAAACTTGTCTGTTTTGTCTTCCCCATATGCCTGTTGCCCATTGCTTGCTTACCTTGAACTGACCTGATTATTGCTCAAGATGAGCAAAATTGTTGACAGTACTATATTTTTTTTTGGTTTTAAATTGTTAAAGAAAGGGTCAGATCATTATGCATATACCTAGTTGGACAAAGTAAAATTGATGTAATCAGTTTACCTTATCCTATAATTGTTCTATTCTGAAGATTTAACTTCCTCATAGAAGGAAGATCTAGTTGTATTTATTAGATGTGTTTCTCATAAAAACATCCCCCTGCTCCCTTCAGACACTTGAAAACGAGCATCTGTTCCCACCAGGTCCAAAAGCCTTTCTTGACATTTTATTCAATATACCCCTAAATCATGGAATTCCTTGTGCAGAGTACATCGAAAGTTGTAATTTGTAAAATGGTTTCGTACCTTGCTGAAGCCTATGGTTATACGCAGTGATAGAAGTAAGAACTCATCAATGGTAATTCTTTGACATTTTTGGAGGGGAGAGAGAAGGAGAAAGTATGAAATTATGTATTCCTAGAAAGGTGTTCTCATTTGAGGACAAGTATCAGTCAAATCTACAAAATCTCCTGTGCAGAGCAGGAGTAGTACCTTTGCCACCTCTGCTCAGGATTGTTTTGTTCAGCTGCTCTTTCTGACGGGGCACTGCAAGGAGGTCCTCAGCTCTCGTGGCAGTGCAGACTTCTCTCCTGTGGCTGCATATTGCATATCACAACATTATGCCCAGTTACATTAATATATGCTCAACTATATATATATGTAATATTAAGCTTTTTAACATGTCCTGGAAAATCTGACCTTCCAGCGGGACTTCTGTGTTCTGATTTTTATCAATCAGTCTTTTATTATCAAAGCACTCTAGAAGAAAGTTTCCTGTGTTACATCTCCAGAATTTCAGGATTGTTCTTTACTCATTGTTAGGGTTACCATTCTGAATTTACAAAGTCTGCCTTGCTCTTCAGTGTTGTCAAGGACCTGATTTAAGAAAGCAGTGGTTTTGTATACGTTTTTTTCCAAATACTGCTAGTGATCTGTTAGAACAGATTTACATAAGTGCTTGAAACACCCAGGTTCCCAAACATTGACACTGCAGACCATATCTCAGCAAGATATTAATCTGATAGCTCATCTTTCATTGCATGAATATGCCCTTCCAGAGATGTAAGACAGGATCACTGCCATTGTTTACGTCCCTTATCTCAGTTATCTAATTGGAAAGATAAATAATATTATGAAAATATTAAAGAATATTGATATAATAATTGAATTCACTGTGCTTGGATACTTTAAAATAAGCTTGTATTTAATTGCTTATCCAAGAGCAAAATATTGGTACTAGAACCTGCAGTTCATAGCTCTGGTGGCTGTAAAACCCGTCTCCCACCTTTTAGCGCAGATGGGGTGAAGTCTTTTTTTCCTTTAAGGTATTTCTGCTGTTTGATTTTCCTGAGTTCAGGATGTGTGCCATAACCATCATATTATTTTCTGTGGTGACCTGTTCTGTTATTCGGATGGCTTTGTCAGTCACATGGGTGCAGAAAGTAGAACTTAATGTCTTTATTTGTGGGTTAAAAAAATAAGTGCCTCAAAAGTGACAGTTTGTTTGAGGATCCTTCTCAGCTGGTGACTATATTAGATCCCTTAATTCTCTTTAGCCCATTGGAAAGAGCAACTGCATTTGCCACTTGCCTTACTACTAGTCATACAAGGAATTCACTTATTTTCAGGGACTTTTTTTTTCCTGCTCAACACAAACTTCTATAACTAACTTACACCTTCCATGAAAATAGAATTTCAAGAAAAATAATTCTTCCTTTTCGTACAGGTACCTCAAATAGGCAACGAAATAATACAAGAAGCTGTTCTGAACCACTTGCTTGCTGTAGCTTTAAAAGAAGCTGTTTCTAATTTGTGGAATAACATTTTATGCAAGCTGTGGGAAGCAAAATAGTATCACCTTCCTTTTGTTAGTAAATCCTCAATTTATCTGATGCTTAAAGAAAGGCCAAGGTAGTTTCAGAAGCAATTAGGTAAGCAGGTACTTAACACCTGATCAGTTACTGTGAGGTTACAATGGCGAGTGACAGTGACCCGTAATTCGTATGCAATTCTTGGAAGCTAATTCCTTATGCAAATACCCCTTTATTACAGTGCAACAACGGGCTGGTACCCCGCATGGAAACCTTTTCTTGTAATGGTGGGGAAAGGGAGGATATATACAAATTTAATTTTTAAGAAGATTTCAACACTTCTGGGTGTTGAGAGATGTGGGGATACATTTGCATTTTCAGAAAGATGGGACTGGATTACTTTATATGAAGTGATGTTAGAGAATGCAAATGTGCTTCTCAGAAGCAAAAACTAGTTAGTGAATTTTCCTTCAAAGAAATGCAGATAATGTCTGTAAAAACCATTATGATTGTGGTTGTTTGGTGACTGCTCTTGGTATTTGCAAATCTTTAATCAGAATATAAGTGCCTGTTATTCATTTGAAACAAAGCTGATATCCTGTGAGAAGACGATTTACTTTTTTTAATGGAGCAACTCAGCTTTGGGCTTTTGCTTTTTACTATTACATGTCAATAAAAAAATCTCATAAAGGGAAGTTGGTTTGGTTTAGTGGCTCATGAGTTTTCTCCTCTTTGTGCTTGGATGTCCATAAACAATACACAAGTAAATGCAACACTAAAGTGCCATTCTTTCTTCTTAGGAGTTGGAGGTGTTAGTGCTGTTGACTTAGAAATTTAGCACAATTATAAATGAATATTTATGAAATGTAAATGGATTTTGCATGTTCTAAGTGTTAAAAATGGACAATACAAGTTCTGCTAGTGCTGAGGCACTGTGTCTTGTCTTTCCTAATGTGGAAATGGTTATTTCTAACAGATAATTAACTATCAATGCGAAATCTTGCAAAACAGGAAAGTAAATAATGTTGAGGCCTCAGTGTTGCTTGCTAGTTAGAAAAAGACAGAGAGAGGGGTTAATCCCCCCTTTCTCTCCCCACAGTCAGTTACTTGCTTCCAAATCAATGTGTTTTGGGTGGAATTTTGTCAATCAGTTTCAAAAAGCAGCAGAAACCTAAAAAAATTCTTTTCAGCCCTAAAAACCAAGGGAAAGAATGATAATGAAGGTTCTTGAAATGTACCATCTGCGTGTCTTTGAAGGAAAATTCAAGACTTTTACTGCACAGAAGCAGATCTGCATCCTGTTCATATCTACTGATGGAAGTAAGCCCCAGCTGTACCTGGCCAAGCTCTGTAGACCTCCCTGCTTCTCTTGTGGCAGCTGTTGACTAAACAAGAGAAGAGCTCATGGAGGCTCTGAGGGTCTGTCTGTGCTACGTCTCTCACCTATCAGGATCACTTTCCCTCTGCAGAAGGGGAACCAGAGGAAAGAGTTCAGTGTCAGCCCTGTTTCTTGTCATGTTCCCTCAGAAAACAAGCTTTTGGCAGTCACCTGTGAGCTCTGAGCTGGTAGCTGCTTTTTGCTGGTGCTGGCAGAGAGGTAGAGATCCTAAAAGTAATGAGTTTCAGCAAGATTTGTGAAGTTCAGGAGCTGGTTGTATGACATCAGTGTCCCCAGATATAAGGCCCCTCTGGCAGAAAAGTAATTATAACTCTCACACAGTCTGAACATTACAGAGGCATATGCTGGCCAGCCAATCTACACATGCATACCTCTCTGATCCAGAGATGTCGCCAACAGCAAAACAGAGGAGGATGCCAAAGGAGATTGTGCAAGGAGGAAGGGGAGCATGGAAGGAGTCTGAGAACACTTTGGATAAAATAAAAGATGATGCAGAGGGTAAATCTCAGGTATTGTTTGCAGATTAGGTAGGATGCAGCATTTCTACAGCACAGTCCTCCATATCCTAAATGATGGGAAATATGTAATATGTTCAGATCTACAGCCTCTCAGATAAGAAGCTGCTGTTTCTATGATAGCAGACTGAGATCCATCAGTTTGTTTCAATGGCTACTGCTAAGATGTTACTGAGTAAAGCTTGTAAACTTGTTAAGATGTTGTGGTACCTTTCTTAGGGTTTTTCTGTAGCTTCTCTCCTGAGGACTCAATGCAGAATGGTGATGTGCAGCTGTTCAAGTGTAGCTGAAGTTGTTTTGCTTCTAGGCTGGATAATAACTGAGTCTTTGCTTCCATCTCAGATGTTGTGGAGCACTGCTTAACTTCACTGGAACATCAAAAGAGGGCACTAAAGGGTGTCCTCTTGGGACACCCCAAGAGGCTCTAAGCTTCTTACATGATATATGGTATTCAACCTTCTCAGTGTTGTGTGCTCCTTCTGAAAGCAAGTCTCTATTGACACATAATAACATTGATGACCAAAATCTTGCTTTCTTTGGTGTCCTAGTATTGCTATTGCTAACAATTCATTCAAAAGCCTCTTACTGGTCACTGTTTGTGCTTCTGGGCATTTCCTGAATGTTTTTAGGTAGAGGCAGAGCTAGAAACTCATTGTGTAAAAGCACAGTTTTCAATCTGTCTTGAAATGTTATTGCACTTGCTGTTTCATAATACTTATCTACAGATTTCCTGTTTGCCCACATTGTCAGCAGTGGGTTTCTATTTTAAATCTAGATGTAGAGGGGTATTTTCTAAGCACGTCAACTACTTAGATTTCACTGAATGCCTAAAAATTTAAGGTCAGTTTTGAAAATTCGGGACATAATACCAAAATGGCATAAACATTTGAATAAGCAATTTTTATTTTGAATGTGAGGGAGTTTTTTTTCCTAGGTTTATCTCTAACAGTTTCTTCTAAATTACATTGAAAAGTCTACATAATATTTAGCCTCGTACCTAACCTTCTATTTGATCAAGGTCAGTGTGCTTTTAAAGAATATACCTTAAAAAGAATTTACACAGAAAAATCAAATGGCATCTAATCAGAAAAGAATAAATTTTACTTTAAATATGCTGGTTTAATACCTTCCCCCTAAAACATTTCTCAGTGACAAGTTATTGTTATAATCCTTTGATTCATACATGAAAACTTCAGGCGCTTCATTTTAATTCATTGGCTGGAGAAAGGAATGTGTGAGGGGAGAATCCAAGACAACTTTCAGCTCAAATGAGCTGCTGCTGGAACTGAGCTGATTGAAGAATTGACAAAACTATTCAGCCAAGAACTGGTTCAACAGACTCTGGGTGTAGGCACAGGACTGAACCTGTATTGGACCCTGTTTTCAGCAAGCTGCTGCTTGCCAAGAGATTCATGCTAGCTGCTTCTGTACTTTCTACTTTGCACATGCTCTGTACCTGGTATAGTTTTGAGATAAAACCAAAGAACATTAACTTTCATAATTTTTGAAGAAGTTTTAAACTAAGTTTTAGCACATGAGCAGTGCAGACATACGTATTAATAATGGGTGAGGAGGCTCTTGGTTAAGTTGTGATCACATTGTGTTACCAGATGCTTAGGCAGTGTCTTTCTCCAGTGATTTGGTTTTGGGTTTTTTTTCCCTTAAAATTTCTGTGTTGAGTGAGGACTACATGAATAATATTTTCAGTTAAGTGTAAGTAATATATATATTGATCATCAAAGTCTTAATAGATTTTGCAGTAATCTCAAATTTAGTTTGATGTGTTTGCTTTTAACAGTAATATTGATTATTGTGATTATGATTTCCTTAATTTTGAAATACTGATTCATGCAGATATATACATGTGTTGTCTACATTATGATATTTCTATGGTTGTAGCAGAAGAGAGGTGGTCAGTGGGTAAATGTGTGATGCCTTTGGATATCCTGAAACATGGGGGGGAATCTGCCAGCTGCTGCTGGGAAATGTGTGAGGCCAGACTGTAGCACTGATCTTACAGCTGGAGAAGTGTGAATTGGAGGAGAACACAACAAAAGAGTCTAGTTGTTCATAAAACTTGGTAGTACTTTCATTGACTTTTGCCTAAGGGAAATTAGAAAGCCTAGTGTGATCATATCCATTCATGTGGAGGAAGTCACATGACTGTTGCTTTCACTCACACCTGTCCTTTCCTTTCTTGAGAGTTGAAATTACTCAATAAACTTGATAAGATGGAGTTTTACAAAAAAGTGGAATGTGATTTTGATCCTTGTAAGTCCAGTGTTGAAACTAATGGAAGAGTCTTTGAATGTTATTGTAAATTACTTAGTCAAAAAAAATCTAACTTTGCAGTTCATTTTGGTTTGAGCAAAAGATTGGACCAGCTGGACACCCAGAAGTCCTGCAATTGCACTAAGTTGTCCCATTCAACCTACCCAGCTCACTCTGAGTCCTGAGCTCCCAGGGGCCCCACTGGGGTGCTGAACAGTGCTCTGGGCTGCCTTGCTATGTTTTTTGTGTGACCCAGCCTGCTACCTGTTCATTGCAGGATGTAGAACAGCAGATGCTTGCTCAGGTCCCCAGTCTTGCCCGTGTCTGCTGCTGGCTTTAGCTCTACATTGACTAGAAGCACAAGGGCCAACCTCACGTCCCTATTTCATGTTCATATGTGTATTTGGGTGGGGAAAAACCTAACTGGAGACTTGGAAGTCATGCAGTCCACTGAGACTTCAGGAGACTTAGTTGAAGACTTAGAAAAAAACATGGTGTACATCTCTAAAACCAGTGAATTCATCTTTTATTTGCTGGAATTTCATAAATTTTTATCATTCCTTTGTATTACTTACTGGTGTTTATTTATTGATGCCAGCCTGTTACAAGCAAGAAAGACAGCGTTGTTTCTCTTGAAAAGGCTGTAAACTAGTGTTTGGACACTTAAATATCTTCTCTACTTGTATATGTTCAGGATCTCTTTAAAATAATTTTATCTATTGTCTCTGAAACCCTGAGCTAGTAGATCTGATGAGATGTTATCTGAATTTCCTCTATTTCCCTTGAAAAGGGTATATTAAAATTCCCAGTTACAGCATCCATTTGTGAAGTCCCATTTGCTTTTTTAACTGATAAAAAGAAGAAAGTGAAATCTTTTGAAGAGTTATCATTTGTTTTGCTTTGTTTTATAGGTTTTTGTCAAGCGGGCAAGGATTTACGGTTAGTATCTCTATGCATGGAGCAAATCGATATCCCAGCAGGCTTCCTGTTAGTAGGAGCCAAATCTCCCAACCTTCCTGAGCACATTCTAGTCTGCGCTGTTGACAAGCGGTTTTTGCCAGATGATCATGGAAAAAATGCACTTTTAGGTAAGAGATTTTTTTTTCTTTGTACTGTAATAATTCAGAGAAAAAAGTCAGTTCAAAATTATCCAAAGTAATTTCAGCTAATAACCTTCTATTAGAAATAGTTGAGGAGAGGAGCGATATCATTAAATTAAATCTGTAGATGAACCCGCCTTAAAAGCCCATTTTAAAACAAGTCCCTAATTCCACAATTAACCACAATTGATATCTCAATGATTTCTTTGTGGGCAGAAGTCAATTGCAACCCTGGCATTCTAAATGTGAACTATCCATATACTCTATCTCTACTGAAGCTTACAGCTTTTTCCTTTTAGAAGAAATATGCTCATGCAAGTATTGAAGATGAACTATCAATTTGTTTGTGGATTAAGGGATGAATTCTGCCCTTGGCTCCACTGGGAACATTGTTCTTAGTAGGACCTTTGAGAGTAATTTGCTTCTCAACATCCAATACATAAGGAAAAAAACCCCACCAATTATGTCGTGATCGGTTACATTTATGAGCTTTAAAATTTTAATACAAGAATGCTTCTTGGTGATTGAAGACAGGCATATGTGCACCTAGATTTCTTGCTGGGTCACAGCTGGTACACATCTGAACAGGCTAGTAAAAGTGATTTAATGTATTTTGGCTCCTTTAACCTGTTTTGAATTTACTCTCTCATTTCCCCCTCCAGTCATTGTGCTACCTAGAATATATTCAGAAAGACCTTTCAACAGGAAAGAAAATACAGCAAAAGATAAATACTCTGATTTAACTACACTGCTCAAAATCTGGTCCAGGGCAGCAATTCTTTGCGTAGCTATAGAAAACACCTTGGTTTTGTTACTTTAGTGTTATTTCTCCCTTAAATCTATTTACTATGCTACTACACACTGTAACCCTTGGACTTATGGCAGAAATCCCACAGGCCTGAGTTAGATAGAAGCTGTAATGTGATGTCCCCTCACTGGGTACGGCTGGGGATGTTGAATTATAGAATCATAGAATCAGCTGGTTTGGAAGGGACCTCTGAGATCATCAAGTCCAACACTTGATCCACTACCACCGTGGTTACTAGACCGTGTCACTAAGTGCCACATCCAGTCTTATCTTAAAAACCTCCAGGGATGGAGAATCCACCATTTCCCTGGGCAGCCTATTCCAATGTCTGATTACCTTCTCTGTAAAGAAATTCTTTCTAATATCTAACCTAAACCTCCCCTGGCACAGTTTAAGACCATGCCCTCTTGTCTTACTGAGAGCTGTCTGGGAGAAAGACCAACCCCCACCTGGCTGCAACCTCCTTTCAGGTAGTTGTAGAGAGTGAGGAGGTCTCCCCTGAGCCTCCTCTTTTCCAGGCTGAACAGCCCCAGCTCACTCAGCCTCTCCTCATAGGACTTGTGCTCGAGTCCCTTCACCAGCCTTGTTGCTCTTCTCTGGACCTGTTGCAGCACCTCAATATCCTTCCTGAACTGAGGGCCCAGAACTGGACCCAGTACTCCAAGTGTGGCCTCACCAGTGCTGAGTACAGGAGGAGAGTCACTTCCCTGGACCTGTTGGCCACACTGTACCTGATCCAGGCCAGGATGCCATTGGCCTTCTTGGCCACCTGGGCACATTGGTGGCTCATGTTCAGCTTCCTGTCAATCCAAACTCCCAGGTCCCTCTGTCTGGCTGCTCTCCAGCCACTCTGTGCCCAGCCTGTAGCGCTGCATGGGGTTGTTGTGGCCAAAGTGCAGGACCCAGCACTTGGCCTTGTTGAACCTCATCCCGTTGGAATCAGCCCAACTCTCCAGCCTGTCCAGGTCCCTCTGCAAAGCCCTCCTGCCTTCCAGCTGATTGACAGTCCCCCAACTTGGTGTCATCTGCAAATTTGCTGATAGTAGACTCAATCCCCTCATCTGGATCATCAAAAAAGGTATTAAACAGAACTGGGCCCAACACTGATCCCTGGGGGACACCACTAGTGACCGGCTGCCAACTGGATGCAGCATCATTCACCACCACTCTCTGGGCCCGGCCCTCCAGCCAGTTCCTAACTCATCACAGAGTGCCCCTGTCCAAGCCATGGGCTACCAGCTTTTCCAGGAGTATGCTATGGGAGATGGTGTCAAAGGCTTTGCTGAAGTCCAGATAGACCACATCCACAGCCTTCCCCTCAAGCATCAGGCGGGTCACCTGGTCATAAAAGGAGATCAGGTTGGTCAGACAGGACCTGCTTTTCCTAAATCTGTGCTGGCTGGGTCTGATCCCTTTTCCATCCTAGAGGTGCTGTGTGATTGCACTTAGGATAATCTGCTCCATAAGGATACTCCATACGGGATCATGGGGTACTCTGGTGTATACTTCCAGGATTCAGAGGAGCTTCTCTCATGAGTAGGGGAAGTGTCGGGAGTTGATCAATAAGAACTACCTGATAGTCTGGTAGATGGTGTTTAGTCTGGTTAAATGCGGTACTACTTTCTTTGTTGCTACCTTCCCCATGCCCCAGCTTTTTATCCACCTACCATCTCTGGTATAATTTGATAATGAGCCTAGTGACTTACACCTCTGGCATTGCTGATGTTATGTATTTAAATGCCTCTAGGCTTTTGTAACTGGTACCTGTGAGCAAAGAACTGACTCAGTAGCTCTGTGAGACCCTGATAACTATTTCTAACAAGTATGGAGATGCAGTAGTAGCTCCTGTGGGTTACAAGGGAGAAGGGAAAGAATGATTCAGTCCAAGGAGAAACTGGATGAAGAAATCTGCTTCTTGGCACCCTCATCCAAGATGATAATGAAGCCTAGTAAGGCAAAAAACAATTGCCTAATTAATGAGAGTTTTATGGAAAATGCATTTTGTCAAAAACACTGAATATCTTTTTCATAAAACAATGCGTGTGGCTAACAGGTGAGTGTAGGAACCAGTGTTCTCCAAGGTGCTTGGCCCTATGGAAATAATGATAGTAGCGAGGATAAAAAACTGATTCTGTTACAGATCTTGAACTGATTCGTAAATGGAGAAGAACCCCAAACAAACAAAACTAAAGCATTTTCATGAGGGAATCTAATCTGCTAGCACTATTATAAATCATTATTGATGTTTCACAGAGAATATTTCTTCATTAAGGGTTGAAAGAAATTCAGAGATGAGTAGAATGGCAAGTAAGCCAGAGGAGTTTAATTGTTAAACATTAGATAATAGAGGGCTGATTCAAACAACAAAGGTTTTAAGGTAGACCCATTTCAGAATATGCTCTGTGCTTTGTTCTATGAAATTTTAGACTGGTGCCCTCTATATGCAACATTCCCATTAACATAGCTGTGAATGGCACTGGAAAACAATGATGCTTAGAATGCTTAGTCTGGATTTTATCCTCCAGACCGTAACTCAAAATTGCATCCCTTTCTGTGAAACCATCTTGGAAATACAGCAGAAAAGCCGTCTTCTGCCTTTGTTGCTAAATTTGTTACTTTCATGGGAGGTCATATGTTTTTAAAACTATTCTGAAGCACTCCTAACTTTAGCCATGAAAATCTTGACATCAAATGATTGCTTTTAAGACTTTTATAAAATGTAAGGTCCAACTTACTTGGAAAATGCTTTGTGTAAGGAGAAAATTTATTAGAGGTTGATTTCAGTCACATGAAGTTGCTGCTATGGATTAGCCACTGTTTTGAGACACATGCATGCAGTTTGGAACCCATTGTTTTTTAATGTAGAAAAAATGTCTATTTTTTTATCCTCATGAAAATTTCCTAGCCTGGCATCATGGCTCTCCCCCTGCCAAGTAATTATTCTTCTCTGCACTGTGTGGAGTGGAAAATTTGTGGTAGGATTCTGTCATAAGTTAGTATGCCCCAGAAAGATGGAGGAGTTTCAGAAAAACTAAGACTAAAATCTGGCTCTCTTTGGCCTCTTCCTGACACACATGTGCTGTGCAGGGTGTCTACAGCAGCTGTCTGACTGAAGGCCTCCAGTCACTTTGAACTAGATGTGCAGGTAGGTTAAATGGCCTTATCCCTAGCAGATAGTACAAGACATTTAATCTGTATGTAATCTTCTGCTTCACTCTCCCAGGATTTTCCGGGAATTGTATAGGCTGTGGAGAAAGAGGATTTCGGTACTTCACGGAATTTTCCAACCATATCAACCTGAAGTTGACTACTCAACCAAAGAAGCAGAAGCACTTAAAGTACTACCTAGTAAGAAGCTCCCAAGGCGTACTGTCAAAGGGACCCCTTATTTGCTGGAAAGGTAATAAAGGCACCCATTCAGTTAGGGGTTTTTTTTATATTATTGGTGGGATGTTGAATGAAAAATTGAAAGTTGCTGCTGAAAATGTATGCATTCAAAACTAACTGCTGAAGGAAAAATTCTCCCTGTTTTCACTGAAGTCTGGATTTTGCCAAAGAGGTTTATTTAAGTCTTAATAGTAGCCATGCAATTGTAAAAGTTCTTCTTCCATCTCCTATACTTTCAATGGGAGCCCTACATTTGCCTGTCTTAGGCTATGTAGTCATCTTTGTAGAATAAATAAGGTTATTCAATCAGATGATTCTTTTATGTGCCTGAAGCAAGGTGACTCACAGCCAGAGCTGCAACATTGGTTTTCCACTGATATTCATCTTAGCAGGTGCAATTCAATCTGTCTAATGCCTGAGGATAAGTAGCATGCCATAAGATTAAGAAAGTTCAGGTCACTGATCTCAGGGAAAGAAAAGACTTGCATGCTCCTGCCATTTACAGTGTTTTACACTTGGGCTTACCCTCTACCAGAGCAGCCTGTGCAATATTGTCACGTGCTAAAGAGATTACATTTGTGACCCCAAGGCAAGGTAGCCATGGGGTCTCTTGTTGGAGGATGTAGGTATTTGGAGCGAGAGCCATGAAAAGACTCAAGGAGAGAATGGTTTACCTACTTGTCTGCTAAGCTGGTTTGTATGCAGACTCCTGACTTTCTCAGCTGTGGTCTCACTCAGTAAAAGACAGAGTTTGATCTGTTCCCTGTTGTTCCAAAAAGGTTGATGTGAGGAGAGGAGAAGCTCCACAGGAGGATTGACAGATATCTGAAGAGTCACATCCTCATGTGAATAGCAGCATGACACCAGAAAGAGATGGTTATCACCAAGCTGTATGAGTGATTATAGTTTGGATCAGTTAGTGGTTCAAAGCGAGCCTGCCTTCAGCTTCTTTTCTCTGTTACAAGTATAATTTACTATTGCTTTAGAATGGATGTGGTTTTTCAACCGCATTTTTCACAAAAATGACATAAATATTTAATTTGGTAGCGAAGTTCCAAATACAGAAAAATAAAACCTTATTTTACTTTTGCAGTTGGATTTCATATGTGTCCTGGTAAGTGCAGTCAGGAGTAATGCATATGTGGGAGAAGCAGATACTGTTTTCACTTTTGGTCATATGCTAATCCCAACTGTTCTGGGGTCCCATGAAAGTCTGGAAAATCAACCAAGAATCAGCCTCATGGGCATTATTTTGATAGGTTCTATCCACATATTGCTATCACCCATCTGGTAACCTTTTACCTGTTACTTCCATTATAGGTCTAATTAGAAGAAGAGAAATCCTTTTAAACACCCCCTTCTCTTCAAACAAAACCTGATTAGGTCTCAGCTTTAAAAATGGATTAATGTGTGATTTTCAAGGTGACTTTCTCCTCCTCCAGATCAGTTTTCATACAGACAGACACTCACAGCACTGAGATCTCCCTGAAGGTTTGTGGAGACCTACTAGGAATCTGGGTTTCAGCACAATTTCTCCTTTTAAAGGGCAACATATGACAGTTTGTATACAGGTTGTGCCACAGAAGTCGCTGAGTGTTTCCTGGGACATCTCCAATACCTTTCAAATCTCTTGGAAGCTGCGAAATGAGGGCTCTTGCCATTTTGAAGCATCTGGTCTGTATTTGTTTGGCCCTCTGAGTGGCCCCCAGGGAAGTTTTCTTAATTAGAAGACAAAGTTGACTAAACTGCAAGATCCCTGTTTTCATTGAATGCTGCCATTTGCCGCTGTTTGTTGTACGTGCTGTGTGTACGCTTCTAACATTTTGTCACCTTTTGCCACCGCGTTGCTGAACTTTGCTAGAACTGGAAGGCAGGCCTTGTTAATATGTACTGTAGCTGCTTCATTTGCAGAATGTAGAAGCAGGCAATCATCTGCTGCTAGCCTCTCTGCTAAACCAAATTCTTCGGTGTCACCGTCCACGACCCCAGAGGGTGGATCCGCTAATGGATACAAATCAGGGTTCACTCAGACAGGTAGGAGCTGAAAGTGCTGTAAAGATAACCATTGGGGGTGGTAAGTTACCTCAGATATTGGTGGTTCAGGGATGCTGTAAACAACTGGGTATTTACCTCAAGCCATGTGTAGATTACAGTGGGGGCAATGTCTTTCAAAATTTGCTTTGGGAAAGATTAAGACCAGGTGAGGCTGAAGGTTAGCTTAGTCCTCATAACAACTGTTGGTTTAAAAGTATCAGATGATATTTTGATTAATTTATTTGATTCTGTGCCTCCCTTTGTTTCTTTCATTAATTTTTTTGTGGCTCCTAAAAAAACTTGAATTACACGTTTATAAGGAGGTGTTTACTTAGTATGTAGACTAGGCTATTTATCTTGAGAAGGAAAATAATCTCCTTTTGGGGCTAGGGGAGCAGATTTTAGTTTATTTACTTGCTTATTTCTTTATTAAATTTTATTACACACAAAAGTGTACTTACGACAGCAATTTCCCCGTACGCATACAGTGGTTTTGTGTTATATGAGCTATCGTGTCTCACAACTATTCTGGAAAGCTCTTCATCATACATATATATATATATACTTAAACAAGGAGAAACTATAAAATCAAACAGACATTGACAAAGAAGCAGCATCTTAATTTTGTGTATATATTTATTTATTGTGAATAGCCAAGGTGCTTTTCTTTGAGCTTTTTTTTTTCCTCATTGCTTTATTGCAGCTTCATCTATGCTCTTGTATGTTTTTGTGTCTGTCTGTACTATTTCTTGAAAAATTAAAAACAGGAAAAAACTTCTTGTTAATTGATATGTATGTCCCAGAACATTTATTTCTCTAGAGGAGTATGAAATGCAGATATAAAATAATATAGTTAAAATACTTTTTCCACTTAGAAAGTATGTTAAAAGGAATAACAAACAAAAGCTGAACATTCTTATGAAATTTTAATCACTGATTAGTATGTTCAGAGGCCCTTTCCCCAGGTGTCTCTGTTTAGGAAGCTATATGCTTTAGACTTTGATTAAAATTAAATGAGAGTGTTGTTTAAACACATCTGCATTTCATTGCATGATGCCTTGGCTTCCAGATCCTGGCATGAGAACCTATTTATTTGAAACTACAAGTAATCTAATATTTGCACAACTTTGTCATCTATTGTACCTGCCAAGTTAATAGATACACCTTTTATATACTGCTTTCTCCTTATCACTCCCTGTGATTTTCAGTCTGCTTGGTGTTTCTGTGTGTCACTGTTTGTACTCTTAGGTCATGCTTGTCACAATCTTTTCATCTCCTTCTACTGTTATCTTCTAGTGAAGATAATGCTACATTACATAAACATGAATCCCCTGTGTCTGGAAGAAGGGGGAAGAGCACCTTTTTTTCAGTGGCATGAATTCTGACATGTGTCACCTATGATGGAGGAGGTCTGACTTTTTCACTGCTAGGCTCTGCATAGCTCTTTGTACTTGAGTTTGCTTCTTGGTTGTTTTAAAACAGCACTTTTTATTAGCAGGTTGTTTTCTGACATAGTTTTCAGTTCATTGTCGACTCATACCCCTTTCTTCCTTAAAAATGGTGTAAATATTTCTGGTTTCTGCCCTTGTAAACGACCAGTTCTAGAAGATACCTGTAGGTAGACAGTTATGGGCACACAGTAACAAAAATTCAGTTTTAGGCAGACACGTGAGAGGGAAAACTTCAATTCAGGTGTTAAAAGGGTGTCAAGCAACTAGAAACAAGGTTTTACAACAGAAAGATGAAGAATTTTAATAACTGGTAGGACTACAAGTCCTGTTTAGGTACCGGTGTGGTGTTTAAACATATACCAGCCACATCTGCACTCATAGATAAAATTTCAAGAAAACATATTAGAACCAGAGATAGGAAAAAAAAACATGACTTTAACACTACATATTTGCTACCTCTTATTTAATGACAGACCAGTGTTTTCCTCCAAAGCTCCTGCCCTGGTGGTCTATTTTGTTAGCCACTCAGCATATTTCCTGTGAACATGGACAAGATTTTCTGATGGTGGAGCAGCAGCAGAGGCTTCTGTGTTTGTTCCTCATCTCAGTTACTCTGCCTGGCAAAGCAGACCTTCCTCTCCACCCTCCTTCCCCAAATGGTGTATGGCCTGAGGTTGAATGTATTTGGCAGATCAAGTTGGCCTTTGTCTTCTGTTTTCTTTAGCTGGCTGTTTTACTAGGATTTTGTAGGTGAACTTAGCCTATGTTGCCTACTTGTTGCAAACTACTTTCTGGACAGATGCTGAGTTAATATTCTTTAGCTCCAGTTATAAAAATTTGGATTTGTCAGTGCATCAGCATCTGAATGTCAAAATTTTCTTGAAGTAAATTGTGAATATGAAATGCTTAATGTTAAAGTAGTGGCCTGCATGCTGAGAGGTTTGGAATCAGTTCTGATTTATGGGTTTACACTGGACAAGTATTAAAATTTGTTTGTTCTTCAGTTTATCCTTCTATAAAATAAGGTTTATAATTTTTAGCCTTGGTAAAGTGCTCTATGGAGTTGTCATTTGTTAATTCATGCAAAGTGTTTGGGCTCAAATACCCTTCATTTTTAGCCAGATTTATAAATGGGCATACACTTTTCATAGCTTTATAGACAGTAGTGCTTTAAGGAGGCTGTGGTTTTGGATCTGGTTTTTTCTGCCCCATGTCAAGCTCAGCTATGTCTGACAGATGCAGTAGCTTGTTCTTTAAAATATGAGGTAATGGAGATTCCATAACCTCTTTAGGGCAACTTATTCCAGTGCTTTTTCTCTATGCTTGCTGGTGGCAAGTTACATAAGCTCTTTGTCTTAGCTTTCTCATGTGAAACATGGGATAAATGTAAGGTTATTTTGAGGAGCAAAATTAATGAAAAATATTGTGGAAGAGATCAATCATGGGTTCAGTAGATTATAAGATTCTATATAAACACCCAGTTAAATGTTTGTTACAACTCCTAAAAGATAGCAATGCATAGTAATTTCTTAGGAGTGTAAAAAAGTTGTTTGCATTACGTGCAGAGACGAGTTTAGATAAATGCATATGACTGCTCATGTGTATATAATAAATGTTATATATATGTGTATATAGTTTTTCATAATTAATCGAACAACTTCTATTCTCAGATTCTTCAGTATTCAGTCCAGCAAAATCATCTTCTGCTGTTAACTTAAGTGGAACGCAAGACCAGTCCCGAAACAAGAACATTGTGAAGCCTCTAGCTCTGTCAGTTCAGCTTGTAGGAAAGACATTTACTGCAGGTATGGCTTTGCTTTCCACAGAGAAAGACAAGGGAATTATCAGCTTAACAGTCAAGAAAGGAGAGTGTCATCTTTTTGGTGGAAAAGAGAAAGGAAAACATTCACTAGCATCCCCCAGAACTCTCATGTCTTGCAGTCTTTGGCACAGACATTTTTGCAGTTATTACTGTCCCCACACTGGGGCCACACCTAGACTTTCAGATTTGGCATTCTGGTAAGGGTGCATGTGATATCCCTCTTTGCGCTTCCTAAGACATGTACGGGAGCATAAATTTTACCTCTTGATATCACACTGATTCTTGCCTTAGTAATTGAGAGCTGTGTGTAGTTCTGCATTTGTAACAACTGTAGTTCTCCAACATACATTTAGTGGAATTTAATCTCATTTAGAGGAGCTTTAATATCTCTGCTGTTTTAATTACTTATTTCTGTATTTTGTGTTTAATGAATTAGAACACTCAGCTGTGGCAACTAAATCCCTCGCTGACACTGTTGTGATATTCTGATTGTTTTTTACTTTCACTGGTTAGCCCTTTAAGCAATGAAAGAAAAAATCATCATATTTATTACAGGGCAGTATGCTTGAATAAGAATATATATCAATTTATTTGGTTTATATATGCACATGAGCATTACATTTTATACATGATGTATTACATCTGCTATTTAATACAATATACACTGTTATGGTGCATAATATTATGTTGTATCTAATGAGTCATTCTTTGTGTAAAATACCCTTTTCCCCTCCATATCTATGTAAGTGAATTTGTTTTGCACTGAAATTTCTTCCCACCATTTCAACCACTTCTGTGACTGACCTATGTCCCCCATATCTGTCCATACTGAATTGTTGACTCAGAGTACAAATGGGAGCTACAACAGGCAAGTGAGGTTATTCATGTTTTGTAATTGGCAACCTGAGAATCTTGTGCCCAAATTTATTTGGATGTTTGCAGCTGGAGAGTTCCACGTGGCATTGTTTTAAGCCAAATAACACTTCCTGTTGCAGCTGACATCAGCAAGCTGCTACATCGTCTCCTGATGTTGCTCCTGGAATATGCTCTTGGTAGCTAAATCCTTGTGGAACTGGCAGATAACAGCAAGGGGGTCCATGTCTGCTCTATGCAGTTTATTCCATTTTTTTTCTTCTGCAAAAAGTAGGTTCTGAAAAAGAGTGAGAAGGAGCTCAGATGAGAGAAGGTAGCTTCTTGTAATCCTTTGATGTTATAGTTTCATTTCAAGGCCTGGATGTAGAGGGTCTTGCCAGTCCTTGCTGGGACTGGAGGATCGTCTTAGGCAGAGGTAGCGAAATTAAGCATGGTTTGCCTCAGCAATGCTCAGACCATGTATACTTTATGGCAAACTGCCCTGTCTTCCCTGCACACTGTCCTTTGCTAAAGCATCAGATGAGAGCCCTGTTGTGTAACACACTCCATGTGGATGACTGGGGAAAAAAGGTACACTAAAGTGGCTTAAAAATCTTTACAAACTGAATTCGTGATGTGTATTTTTTTAAATTTTCAGTGTCTAAAAGAAATGTATCATGAACTTCTCAATAATTTTTTGTGCGTGTAATATCCTATTTAATTTTGGTGGGATTTGTTTTGGATTTTTTATTTTCCCCACCTATCCTCCTCACCGAGAAATCTGCACGCCCCGTTTCAGGGCTAGGACTTTTCAGCCTGCCCCCAAATGTTTCTCTGCCAAGTGCGCTTCATGCTTTCCCTGGAGTATGTTTCTTTCAGTCATGCATCGTGCCCCGTTCTTTTGTGTCTGCATGTGGTTGTATTATTTTGTTTGTTTTCAAGAGTGTCTCAAGCCATGCACTCCCTGTATTTTATTATACTCAGCTCCTCTTTCACTGCGTGCCACTGATGTTGCTAATGGAAACGCTAATGGAGGAAGAAATAACGTATTGAGTTCTACAGTCTCCCGGCCAATGCCTCACTCGACATCTCCAAGTCCTGGCTGTGCAGCTGGAGACCAAGGTAAAGAAAACCTCTCTGTTCTTTTATTCTAAGCTGCATTGGATGTTGAGCCTGAAATTTGTGATTTTGTTGTTCTTCCCATCATAGCTGTTCCTACCATTCAGTCTTTACAGATCCATTTGCTTTTTGGCATGACCATTAATGATAATGCTGGAATTTTTAACACAGGTAACAATAATTTTCACATCATAGTCTGGCTTTGTGTAAATCTAGGTATGAACCTCTGGTGGTCTGTGATGTGACTCCAACTTAACACCAGCGTGAAATGGAAATGTGGACTGGAATTCGGTCATTTGGGAGGATGGGGTTTAGTTTAAATTTTTGCTCTCCTTCCAGCATCAATGTCCAGTACTGGACCACCAAAGAAACGTCACCGGGGATGGTCTCCTGGGTCCCCAGTCCCACCTCCTGGTTTAGCAGTACCTGTTCCTACAATTCGACCTTCAACGAGAACAGGTAAAACTTGAATAATACTCAGATGTCATTTGTTAAAATGTGTTCTCAGCCAGACAAGTAACACTCTGCTGCCTTTCAAGCGTTGTACAGCAAACATAACTGAAGTTGTTGGAGTAGTTAAGGGCACCATGGAGAGATTTTCAGATGCCCCAGAAAAGCACACATGTTGCCTGGTCCTTGTTGTTGTAATCTAAGATGGGACACAGGGAAAATAAAACTATTGGGGGAGAGAGAGGAAAGGAAGATGCAAATAATATTATTAAAATCCAAGGCTAAAAAGAAATCCAAAGTTCCCCAACTGTAATTCAGTTGTTCTAAAACTGTGCAGGTGTATGGATATATGAATATATTTCAAGGATTTTCATTAGCCTTCACCTTGAATGTTATGTCTCAGTCTGGTGTGGCATGCTACAGAAACCGTACACTCTGTTTCTGCACAGGAAAAACAGCTTTATATAATTTTGGCCTAACGAAGGACACTGATGTCCACTAGGTCATCTTCATTTAAAAGCACAAAGTGAACCCAAATGTTTGTTGTGCATGGAAAAGCTGTAGGAGGGGTGTATAACATCATGACATGAAATAGAATTAATTGCAGGTACTCACCAATATCCATGTCGGTACCTCTTTATACATAATTGTTAATAAAACTGTTCATTATTTGAATACTTTTCAGTTCATAGAATCATAGAATTAGCTGGGTTGGAAGGGACCTCAGAGATCATCAAGTCCAACCCTTGATCCACTACTACCGTGGTTACTAGACCGTGGCACTAAGTGCCACATCCAGTCTCTTTTTAAAAATCTCCAGGGACGGAGAATCCACTACTTCCCTGGGCAGCCCATTGCAATGTCTGATTACCCTCTCTGTAAAGAAATTCTTTCTAATATCTAACCTAAACCTCCCCTGGCACAACTTGAGACCATGCCCTCTTGTCTTGCTGATAGTTGCCTGGGGAAAGAGACCAACCCCCACCTGGCTACAATCTCCTTTCAGGGAGTTGTAGAGAGTGAGGAGGTCTCCCCTGAGCCTCCTCTTCTCCAGTTGTGAGATTCAGCACACTTTGTAAAAGGGATTAAAAAGTTACTTATTCTTACCTATATAGAGTGAGAGAATAAATATCCAAGGAAATAGAAGAGCCAATATGCACAATGTATTTTTAACTCTGCTTTGTAGAGCTTGGTTTTGAGATATTTTGGAATTGTTTTCAGAGATATTCATCATAGGAAGAAGGATTACATGGTAGTGCAGCCCTGTCTACCCGAACACCTCAAATCACAGCTTTTATCAGTTTCTAGCTTCAGAAACCTGCTGCAAATACATGATATAAGGCAATCTCCCCCTTTGTCTTGAGTTTGTCTCCACTAACCTTCTACCTCTGTTGTGTACTCCATTTTCCATGAGTTTTTAGTAGTGGTTTTTTTTCTGTTGGATAAACAAGTTCCCCTGGTAAAACATATGCGTTCAGTCATTCTGCCTTTGATGCTTTTCTGTTAATGGCGTTGTTTGAAAAAACCACCAAATGAAGCCTGAGAAACTTGTGAAGCAGACCTTACTTTGAAACCTGATTAAAGATTATGAAATTCTTGCACTTTGTTTCTTTTTACTTAGGAAAGCTGCTCATGCTCTTTTGTGAGTAAAGCCTGATTTTTATTCTTGTAGCAACTATCTAAGGACAGCTTTGAGATTTTGTTTTTACTTTCCTTATCTACATGTATTCCTGGTCAGAATTCGGAACAGTTTCTTCCCCTGTGTTGAGAGGCAGTATTGGGGGGTGACCTACATCTTAGAGGTGCCCTTTTGGTTTAGTACTTGGCTTTGTTTAAAGATGCATATTCAAACCTGTGTTTTCCTCTCTCATTCTCACCAACAATACAGTGGTCAGAAAAAGTTTTATTTTAGGAATGGGGATACAGGAGGATATAGGCTCTTAATTTAAATTGCTTAAAACTATAGCAGGAAATGCAGAGACCATTTGAATTTTATTACAGTTAGTGATTTGTGGTAATTTTTTTCTTATTTGTTCATACGGCCAAATCACAGTATGAGCCTTTTAGTAATGGAAGTTTCTCTTTTCTTTATTTTATAGAGCCTCTTTTGTCAGTCCCAGTTCCTCAATCCATGTTAACTGGAATTTTACAGCCTCAACCCATCCCAGCAGGGGAGACTGTAATAGTTCCTGAAAACCTGCTGAATAACTCAGGAGTTAGACCAGTGATTCTGATAGGTAAGTCTTATGCTGTGGATGAGATGCTGCATTTTGTGCTAATACATACTCCTTAGGAGAAAGAGGGGTTTTAAATTCCTTTTTGTTGGTTCTGGCATTCAGTACAATACAAAGTCAGTTTGTTGCAGATAGTTTTCTTTGGTTACTCAACATTTAAAACTGAGAGTCAGGTGATTTCTGGAGACCTGATTTGCAAACAGGTCACAACTAGGTCAAATCTGTGCAGAACCACTGGCCAAATCAAGGTTTTATACAAATAAAATTTTTGTCAAATTCAAGAATAGAAATATTTCCAAGTAATGAAAATAACTTTCTGGTATTAAACAATTTATAAACCAAGTAAATATTTCCTGCAGCATTTATAGTCCAGATCTTGAAGTCCCAGGATTTTACGTGAGAACCAGAAAATTGATTTGGACTGACTAAACAGAAATAAATCATACTACATTTTTGTCATTTATAGTCCATACTTCTTGTAAGCAATTGAGATAACAGATCAGGCTTCAGGCTTTTAAAATCCTTTAGCTGTATAAAGTACACTTTTAACCCTTAGAAAGATGTTGTTTTTACTTTAAAAGTATGATTTGTAATGCCAGTATTCCTTTCAACCTTAACTATATGGGTATACTATGTAAAAAAATTTTGATGAGTGTTTTTTTTTTTTTTACTCTAAATTTCTTCTCGGTCCAGTATAGTACAGATGGTTGTATAAAGTAGCTTCAATGTTAACAGAACATGCTTATCAATACAGTCCATGGAAAAATTTAGCATTCCTGAAGAAATGGAGAAGTTCTCCAAGTCCTCACTTGCACAGATAATTCTAATACAATTCCTGGAGAATTAACGGGGCCATCTACACTAGTAAATTTGTCAAGGATGGGGTTACACTTCTGGTTTGTTTTGCTTAGTGTTGTTTTCTGGAAGCCAATTTTAAAGCTCTAACATGGTGCTCTAATGGTTTTCAGAGAAACATTTCCTTATTAAAGATGAGGGTGCCTGCAGCCATCAGCCTAAGTGCAAATTGAATGCAGCCCTTAGGCTCTTGGAGAGCTGCCAGTAGGTCCTCAGTTAGGCTAAATGTTAGTGGCCTTGAAAAACAGTGTCCTATTAATAGTACAGAACCAGATGTACCCAAATGGATGGATTTGGCAAAATCTCCGTGGAAATTTTTTTTTTAAATGAAAAACATTTTGAAGGAAAAGATAAGTTAGCCTGTGCCCATGTGCTCTACCTTACAGAATAGCATGTTTAGTTGTTGATGTTTGTTTAACCTGTTTATGAAAACAGAATGGAAAGATGGCAAAAAAATGAAATCAATCACAGCAATACCACAGTGGCTGAATCAATGCTAATGTGACTTATGCTGCTTTTATAATGTTAAGATCAATATACTTTTGCTTTCATTGATTTTTCTTCTTTGAGCACTATATTATGGAGAATCTGTATTTAAAGGTCAGAATAAGACCCGAACAGATAATATTCTCATCTGTATTCAGATAACAATAATTATCTTACTGGCATGCAGTTAGTGTTAGTTCTTGCAATCTATGTGATCACTTGTAAAAGACAGCGAAGAATCCCTGGCCTATCTCATTTATTTTATAAGCAATTATAATGCCAAGAACAGCTATTGATGCAATATGTTTTGCCAGACAACATTAAGGAAAAGTTTGGAAATGCAACATTGTGCAAGATTTCATACAGTGGCAAATTTCGTGAATTTCTGGGGGCTTTTGTGTTTCTTTTTTTCATAGGTTATGGCACTTTACCTTATTTCTATGGGAATGTTGGTGATATTGTTGTAAGTCCCTTGCTGGTGAATTGCTACAAGATTCCACAACTGGAAAACAAGGATTTGGATCTCTTGGGTTTGTCCAGCAGTCAGCTTCTAAGTGTGGAGAATATGATACTCCTAACTATTCAATATCTTGTCCAGCTAGGTAAGCAATTTGTCGTAAGCACTTGGTTTTATTTGTAATAATCCGTTTATTCTCCATGCCGTCTTTCTGTCCCCTTCAGGGCCAATTTTCTGGCTACTTTTGTGGCTGGAAGAGGTTAAGTGGCTCCATCTAGCGTGTGTGACTTTGCTACTTCATTCCTCAGATCGAAGAAGCAAAGTGAATTTAAAGGCTGACACCGCTTCTGCTCTCCATATGGGGATTGACCAGGTCACCTTTGTGAAATGGATTTGCAATGCAGATAACTCATTTGCTTAGGGTATCAAACCATCAGTTATCACAGCCCCTTCTAAGGACACTCGGTCTGTTTTATTCAGTTTTGTGACAAATGCTGGCAGATGTGTGATCGTTGTCATTGTTTTGGTGACAGCACTGTTTACATGAAAACCACATTTGTTATTCAGACTAAAGCAAGTGACTCAGTGAATATCTCATTCTTGTAAATGTTTTTGAAATGGACTCTTTGCAAGTTTGAGAGCAAACCAGCAAACCACATTTTCTTTCTCTTATTGCAGGCCCAGACATTTTCCTCTACCTTAAAGTAAAAAGAGTAGTGGTAACAGCAAGGTTTTAGGAGTTAATAATGCAAGATAGTGTTGGGAAACTTCCATGGCAGTCTCAGTCTTAACTTTTGTATTTAAAAAGATGCTACTTACCATGGAGGACTGTGAAATGACTTTTGTGAAGAGCATGCTGCATCTGTAATAGCTAATGGTGTGAAATATGCAGATGTTTCAAAAGCAGCACAACTGGTCATAACCTTACGATTTGGGGAACAAATGTACTCTGTGCAAGTTTCACCCATGAGTTTTTATGCCTTACTGCAGTACTGTAACAGACAGGAAGGAAGCCACGTTCTGTGTTGTAATACTCTCTAAGCGACATGGTAGTTTTATTTATCATTCTCTGTCTCAATAGTCCAGTGGATGCCATGTTAGAACTGACAGAGGGTTTATTTTTTACACACTGAATGTTTTTCTGTTGCTCTTCTCTCAGTGGGCCTAAATCTCTAATTTGAGGTTTCAGTCTCTGTTTGTAGGGCCTGCATGTTTAAACCAGCTGCTTCACACAGTTCTGGATTGATACAGGCAGCTTGCAAATTTCCTTCAGAGGAGCATGTAGCAAACTGATATAGCATGTCCAATTAAAAACAAACTATTTCTTGAAACTTATGAGTCAGTGAACCACATTCCATGAGCAAGTCTAACCTTAGATGGATGCAGCAAGTCTATACTTGCTGCAAACTAGAGCAGGCTTCATGCAAAGCTTCTGAAGCTGAGCTGTGTCTAGTGAGCACTATGCCTTCAGCATAAAGCAGTTCCCTTATTAGCAGGTGTTTAGTTTGGCTTTTGTTCTTAACTGTGCAAAGCTGAATAGTTTTTCATTTGACCTAATGTGGAAATGGGTGCCAGCACTGTAAGATGAAAGGACCTAACAAGGAGAAAAGTAAAAACATTCTGCAGAGCATGGGGATGAAAACATGTTGCTGGTTTGAATATTGCTGTAAACTTAAAACTGTTGGAGCTGTGACAGCTGTACTGAACTGTAGCCTTTGTCCCATTTTATTACATCAAAGCAGATTAAAGATGATTGGAGGGCAGCCAGCTTCAAAAGTTTTTGATGAGAAGAAGAGAGCAATACACACGTAAATTAACATTTATTCATGTGAGCCTCTTTTTTTTCTTGAGAAAATAGAACTAAAATATTTGGGTTTTTTTCCAGAGTATATTGCGAAAGAGTAAGATAAAAGCAAAGATAAAAAAGCAGGCAAAAGGATGATAGTCAGTCTTGCCTAATTTTTTCAGATCTCACTACTTCTACGAAATATGTTTGCAGATGACTGTGATCGTAGATCATAATAATACTATTTGTGAAAATGCTCCTTTTTTGAAAAAAAAAGACATAGCTGAGAATTCCTTTCATTTGTCATGTAAAATTGTGACAACATTATTGTAGGATGATGCTGTTGTGTTTTCAGAAATCAGCTGAGCAATTCATGATAATATTACAAATCAAAGCAAACAAAATAAATGCATTTCTGATGCTTTAGACCTTTTATGAAGACTATACACAGTTAAAGCTGTGATTGCAAGCCATACCATTTCTATAAATAAATTCCACTGACTGTGATAAAGGAATAAGCAATAAAAGATAAAGAGATGTGTTTAAAATTAGTGGTTTTCTTAGTCTGCCTTCTGAACTTATTTGGATTTCACATTTGTTATCTTTGGCAGCATTCATGGTGAAGTATTCTCAAGGTTCTTTTTTATCATCAAAATGTCCATATTTGCAGTTTGGGTTACATTTTATCATCTGTAATCATCAGCTTTTTACTATTGCACCACCATTTCTACAAACACAGTCTATGCAGTGCTAAGGTCTGTGTTTTGGTTTTTCAGGAAGTTTCTGGACCTTCAGTTATACCACCTGTGTAGAATTACAAAATCATTCTCCCTCTTCTCTTGTTGTGGCACATTTGAATCACTTTGACTGTACATGTTGTATGTTGTGACACTCAGAGGTTTTTTGTAGTTTTAATATCTAAATGTATGCCCAGACTCAAAGCAAGAACAAGTCTCTACTTTCAGTGGAAGGGATGGTCAGACACTCAAAGCAAGAGCTTATTCCAGGAATTCTCCTGGTCTGAGATGGTTGGAGGAGTAGTGAACTGTGAAGTTTGTCTACGCAGAAATGTGTGTCATCCAGAAATGGATGATGCTTCAATATGTTGACTTAAACTGTACAGAATCATAGCACAGAATCATAGCAGCACAGAATAACTTAGGCTGAAAAAACTTTAAGGTCAGTGAGTCTGACTGTTAACCCAGCACTGCCAAATTCTCCACTAAACCATGGCCCCAAGTGCCACATCCACATGCCTTCTAAACACCTCCAGGGATGGTGACTCAACCACTTCCCTGGGCAGCCTGTTCCCATGCCTGACCACTCTTTCAGTGAAAAAATTTTTCCTAATATCCAACATAAACCTCCCCTGGCACAACTTGATGCCTTCTCCATCCGTCCTGTCACTTGTTATCTGGAAAAAGAGACCAACCCCCACCAGGCTACAACCTCCTTTCAGGTAGTTGTAGAGAGCCTCCTTTTCTCTAGCCTACAAAAACCTCAGCTCCCTCAGCTGCTCCTCATAAGACTTGTACTCCAGACCTTTCACCAGCTACGTTGCCCTTTTCTGAACCCACCTCATCAGCTCAGTGTCTTTCTTGTAGTGAAGGGCCCAAAACTGAACACAGGATTTGAGGTGCAGCCTCACCAGTGCTGATTAAAAGGGGACAATCACTACGCTAGTCCTGCTGGCCACACTATTTCTGATCCAAACCAGGATGTCATTGGCCTTCTTGGCCACCTTGGAACACTGCTGGCTCGTGTTCAGCTGCTGTTGACCAGCACCCCCTGGTCCTTTTCTGCTGGGCAGCTTTCCAGCCACTCTTCCCAAGGCTGTAGTGCTGCATGGGGTTGTTGTGACCCAAGGGCAGGACTCGGCGCTTTAGTTTGTTGAACCTCGTACAAGTTGGCCTTAGCCCATTGATCCAGCCTGGCCAGATTCCTCTGCAGAGCTTTCCTATCCTGTAGCGGATCAACACTCCCACGCAACTTGGTGTCACCCACAAATTGCCTAATGGTGCACTCACACAGAATCACGAATATTCTGAGTTGGAAGGGTCCTACAAGGATCACTGAGTCTAGCTCTTAAGAGAATGGCCCATTGGCATTCACTGCTAACTTGGCATTTTTAGCACTATGCACTAACACATTGAGCTAGTCTCACTTGATCTGCTTGTCCAGACCATAAATTAAACAGACTGGCCCAAACACTGAGCCCTGGAGAACACCACTTGTGATAGGACACCAACTGGATGTAACTCAGATATTAATATTTTATGGTATTGTTTGCTTTGCAGTTTTGTTTTTTGAGGTCAAGATTATCATTTGTGTACTCATTTCTATAGAGAAGCTTCCATGTTCCTTTTTAACTTTGACAGATATGTTTTTTAACCTTGACATATATTTTTTTAAGAAACTGTTCACAATCAATATCAATATCTATCATTTTGTCTTCCATCTTATCTGATATTAGTTGCGTTATTTTTCTGGATAGTTGTAGAGAAAGACTGCCATGACCCAAGTGTGGTATTAAGCACTTCACTAATTTCACAATATTTCCTTATCAGTGTCTTTCTGATAGCTAGCTGTTTTTAAGTTTTTCTCATATAAATAATCTGAGGGAAATTCTGTGTGTTCCCATACAGAGAATCTGTCTTATCATTCATACAATTATTTTAATGTTCTTGGATTCATTTAATATTCTTGGACCCTTGTGTCTAAAAGCCTGTCTCTTACATAGCCTCCCTCAATCAACACAAGCTTGCTTTTATTTCTCTTTATTTCCCCTCACATTTTCATGGGTTGAGATGCAGATAAACTTCATTTCTGCAGAGGAACATTTTTCTCTGCCAATAAACGTCTAATTTTTTCTATTTTAATATCTTCAAAGACCTAGAATGCATGTTTTCTTAGAAGGGAAAAGAAAATATATTTCCTAAAAAGAGAACTCTAAAGAGAGAATTATGCCCATGCTGTGTTAAATTGGACTCTTCAGAATTTTTCAGTTTGCATCAAAAATGAAAACAACCTTGCATTTACAAGTCTATAGTTGTCCTATGATAATCGGATGGTGACACTTTCCATATGTTACTTCTCAAAAAGGCAAAATGACAACGGGCAGCAGTTTTTACAGATTCTGTTATTTACCCACAGCCTGCTTCTCACACAACCTTTCTGTTTCCTGCCTTGAAAGAAAACATAAAACCTAAACCAGCATTTCACATATCTCTGGTATTTAAGACCCCCCTGCCCCATTTTGTCATAGAAAAACAAGCTGCTGAAGTGTGAAGTTGCCTCCTTTCGCACTGATATGAGATCTTAGCAATTTAAGCTATAGTTACTTTTTACTCTGTGTTCATGAATGTTTTTATCTGTTCCTGAGTATCTTTTACAATGAGACAAATTTTACTGAGCAAAATTTTAATTGAAATTGAGTTGGAGGACTGATGCTAAAATCGGAAATCTTGTATTTCTGTTTTCCAATTCAAGTTCACAATATAGTTTACAAAGTCTGGGGAATGTAAAGATCTAAAGTTGCATATTCTTCTTTATGTTGATGTTTGAAGATTTGCTAAATGAATTCACTTTAGCTAAAGAAGAGGTTAAACATGTTTATTTGCAACCATGCTTAGCTGATTAGTATGCATGATGAGAAAAACCAAAGCAAAGACCACTTGACAGGCTTTGTCCTGCTGCACGGTTGTGATTAGCCTACAAGTATAAGCATTTGTGTTTTCTGCTGTAAAAACATATGGCTGCAGGATTAATCCTTCTGTTCCAGGCAAAAGGCACATATTTTCCCACTCCCTTGTTCATCCCACCACTTTCTGAATGCAGGAAAGCTAGGAGTAAGATGGAATACTTCACTGTTAATTAAAAAAAAAAAAAAAAGGCGATGGTGGGAGAGAGTGGCTTCTAAAATGAAAAACCAAGAATAAACTATGGGGTTAGATATCCATTGAGTAGTGAGTGTTTTTTTAAAATATAAAAAATGTGGTTGAAGGAGCTTTTCAGATCAAGACAGACCTGTGATTATTCCTGGTTCAATAACATTTTGATATGAGATACCGTTCTTCTGTTTGTTTGTTTTCAATGTAGGTCCTGACCAGATACCCCTGAGGGAAGAATTTGAGCAGATCATGTTGAAAGCTATGCAGGAGTTCACTCTGAGAGAGCGATCCTTGCAAATGAGCGCACAGTGTATCTCTGTGTCACCAGGTCAACTCCCTTGGCTTGCCAGGTTAATCGCTAGTGTGTCTCGGGACCTCGTGCATGTGGTTGTTACCCAGAATTCCCTGGCAGAGGGCATCTCGGAGACCTTGAGGTCTCTCAATGAAATGAAACATCAGCAAAAGCTACCAGATTATGTAGTTGCCATTTGTGCATCAAAGATAAGAGGAAATGAGTTCTGTGTAGTAGTTCTAGGTGAGTATATTTGCAGATTGCTTGCGATGCCAAATTAATTTTCTCGATTTATTGATCCAGTTTTTAAATCCCTTTTGTTCTTTTTGTTCTCCTTCGTGTTGTTACACTGCAATGTCACAGTTTATTGTTTGTCCATCAAAACCTGGAGTACTGATGTCCATGAGGATCTAGAAAAATATATTTATGCTACTCATCGCTGCTCTTTGAATGGCCTGAGACTTTGTTTGTGTGATTATGTTAGAAAATACCTTGAAGTGACCCAGTGACAAAATAGTTGGTTTGTCTTTGTTTTGTGGAACAGCTGTGATATTGTACATGGCAGAGTCTTCTGCAGACTGCTGTAAAACAGAACATGCATTTTATCCTTTCTATCACCTTGATTTTAAATTTTGCATTGGTGACTGGCTCTGATGTTTGTGTGTGCATGAATGTGTCTTCACGGAAGTGAATTTTGACTAGTCATCTTTCCTTTGTAGGCAGATGAATCAATAATGCCAATTTTTTACTTTTTTAAATTTTTTTTCCCCACACTAGGGATAATTACTTTTTCATATTTACCCTGAATCATATCATTTGTCACACAAGCATACAAAATGATGGGCAACAGTTTGCAAAGAGCGTGCTAAAATTATAGCAACTAATTCTTCAGTCACTAGTGAAGTAGACTTGAGACTGCTCTCCCAGTCTTCTGGGTAAAGGCAACGGAGATCCATGACTGAAGATCAGAGTGGCCCACATTTCTAGGATGAAAAGGTTGTACTGACAGTACACTGTATTAAGGTTTGCTCTCACTTTTTTCCCCTTCTTCTCCAGGTCAGTATCAATCTCGGGCACTTGCAGAAAGCATGCTTACCACCAGTGAATTTTTAAAAGAGATCAGTTATGAGCTCATCACAGGGAAAGTTAGTTTCCTGGCATCACATTTCAAAAATACATCTTTAGGTGAGTGGTTCTAAGAAACAGAAGTTCTAACCAAGACAGTCATGTCATTAGGGTTGGTGTGTCTCCCGTCCAGCAGTTAAAATGCACTGAATACAGCTCTGCCCTCTCCATCGAGAGCATTCTTTCCTTCTCTCCATTCCCTGTGTGTAAAGGAGTGCTTGTCTCCTTCACTTGTGTAGTGCCAGTTACTAATCCTGTAGCAAAATATTTTTAAGAGTTTCTGCTCTTGAATGTGATGGCAGGGCACCCATGAGTGCACAAGTTTTTAGCAAGGGTTTAGAGATTGTTTTATAATGTGTGTTTTTTTATAATCATCAGTTGTTATCAGTAGCTGTAAAGGCACAGAGCTGAAACTATTAAACTGTGGTTCCTTTTTTTTTTTTTGGAATTAATTCGACCAGCAAATCAGTAAATTAGAGTAAAGAGAAAAATATTTTCCCTCCGTCTCTTCCCTGTATCTCCTCTCTTCCGTGTACCTCCACTCCCTTGCCCCTTCACAGATTTGACATCAGCCATGTGAGAACAGCTGTGTGTGTAATGTTCTACGTCCTTTGTCTGAATTGACTTCCAGATAATTTGGTGTTACTGATTCTGATCTAGGTGATGATTTGGACAAACTGCTGGAGAAGATGCTACAGCAGCGAGGGGAAAGTGTCATTATACCTTTTAATGGAGATGTTAGCGAGTGTGTGTCATCTCAGGAGGCGATTGCCATGGTTTCTACACAAGAACCAGGTAATTTCTCTTACGTGCAAGATGTGAAATAAGTGAGTAGCTTGTTAAATGTCAAAAGGCATACACCTCAGGGATACACCTCAGAAGAATCTAAGGGCATAATTGCAGTCAGTGTGTCAACCTTAAAATATTAATACTGCCAGCTGAATGCAGCAATACAGCAGTCTCTCAGACAGAAAATCTCTGTAATAACCTTCAGCAACTTTTTTTTTTTTAATAATTCCTAAGATAAAATATGCTATCTTCTGTTAGACGTTAGGCAGAGTACAGATGTTTCTTTGTTACAGTGTGGATTAGTCTCACCCTTTTGCACCCAAAAGAATGTAACCTTGAGTTTGAGGCAGAGGGGAACTGTGTTCATAGCCTGATCTCCCAGGTGTCCTCCTGCTTCTTAACTTTTGATGCTCCTCACTTTCTGCATGTAAAATGGTAATACACACTACAAACTTGTGCTTTGGGGCTTAAACTTTTAGGGAATGTGTTTTAAGATCTTGGACTGAACATGCTAGGCAACCATAATCTATAATTTGTTGACCTGTCCACCTAATATGATGAGATGCTAAGGTGCAAAAGATGAGCTAGGATTTCTTGTCTAAAAATGCTTATTATAATTTCTCCATTTCAGAATTATTTAATTATTCAGAGTTTTAATTCAGAGTTTTAATTTTCGTATCACAGAAATGGTAAAAGATGCACTGAGCTGTTGTGAACACTGAAATTCTTTTAGGTCTAGTATCAAAGAAAATTCAACCTCCAGTAAAGCCTTTTTTCATATTTTTTTTGTTTACATTAGTTAGCTTAAATTCATCAGCTCAGTGCTAGGTCTGAATGAAAGCAAAATGGTTCATAGTCTCCACATGGATCAGGAGATCCAATTAGAAGGGCTGCCAGTTACTTTGATCTGGCACCCGCAGAAGGACAAATCTTGAGCTTCCTCACAGGATTAATTTGAAGGGAGAATTATCTTTAGATTCTGAGGGTGGTTTTCCTTCTTACTGTTTGCTTTTATTAAAATCTTTATATTTTCTCAAACAATTATTCTGAGTTAGTTTTGTCTTTAAAATATGGCTGTACAATGTTTGAAGCCACTGAGAGTCTGTCTGAACAAAAAAAAAAGGAGGAGAAGTAAGTCTCCTAGGCAGCGAGATGAATCTTTCTCCCATAGCAAATGTACTGAAATGGACACTGAGGCAGGTTTGAGTAGGAGATAAGTATGTGCATATACACACACAAACACATGTGTCTATGTAAAACTAACATAGTAGAAAAAATTACTTAAAAAAACCTGTAATGCCATTATAGGATTTAATTTAGTAATCTGCAGTTCGAAAATATTCAGTGGTTAATGAAACGTGGACTGTTGGGCATAGAATTTACCTAATGGAAATACTGTAATGGAAAATGCTTTTAATTATGAGGAAACAAGAGTGCTCTGGTGCGTCCCTCAGTTCTCTGCATGTAGTGTTATACTGACATTTATTTAAGTATAAATAAATCTGAGACTAAAATTTTGTTAAAAGTCAAGGAACATCCAAAGAAATAAATGCTCCCCTCCCCCAATAATTGAGATATATTGCCTAGTTGTATTGTTCATTTTCCCCTCACAGCATGTATCACTACCAGTCAGTACACAGACATATGGCTATCTTAGTCATGGCTTAGAGTGGGGCTCCGTACTTTAGAGAAGAGGTGATGTACAAATGAACTTGCAACAGACCTGCTGTCTTGGTAGAGTCTTTTTGGCAGGATTATCAGCATAGGCTTGGTTTCCTCAGATTAATAGCTGTGCTGGCTCCCAGCCCATTGTGCCCAGAGCACAGCAGCCTCAGCACCATGGCTGGTTCTCCCAGCAGGATTGATGGAGGGAAGCTCCTGAAAGAGAACTGCAAGTTTCAGGAGAATATTAGAGCGCTCTCTCTCTCTGTTTTTATTTGTGTACACATGTACATCTTTATATATATATATATGGATGCATATTATGTATGCGTTGGTTCATTTAATGGAATGCTTTTCACTACGTTGGTATTAAGGCTTTCTTGGGTTGCATTGTTAAAAATCCTCGAAACACTTAGGGCATTTTAAAAAACAAGCAGTGCTGTACTTTAGGTCATCTCATATATTACCACATTTTAATCAAAGAAAGAAAGTTGACATTTGTGATCTGGACCCACCTCTCCAGTGTTGAGATTTATTCTGGTGAGTGGTTATTTTTTTCTGATAGTAGAGGGTGGGCTGTTTGGAGGGTCATGTTTATTGGGGAGATGGGAAAGTAAACATGTTTCTTGTTGTGTTTTGTTTTCTTTTTCAAACAAACACACTCCAGATTTGGATGTTGATACCTTCCAAATTTACCAGCCACAGCTTACAGTTGCCAGAAAGCTCTTGTCCCAGGTTTGTGCTATAGCAGACAGTGGCAATCAGAGCCTGGATCTGGGCCACTTCAGCAAAGTGGACTTCATCGTTATAGTTCCCCGTTCCGAAGTCCTGGTGCAGCAGACCCTTCAACGTATTCGACAATCAGGTAAAAAGGGAGGGGAAAGAGACTGATAAACTAAAATATGTGATGTTATTAAATCACAGCTGGTATAAATGGGTTTGTATAAATGTATTTTGCATGTCCAGTATTAGCTTCATTAGTTGGTATAATTGATGAATTCTAAACATCTTCCTTTCGTAAGAGAGGGGTCCAAGGTGTACCATGTAAGTGTCAAAAGAAAGTGCCGTATTCATGGAAATCTAAGGAATGTATGACCTGGAGAAGCATTAGCAAATACCACTGTTCAGGTCTTTTATCTCCTAGAGCTGTTAGTGCCATTTGTTCTAGGTACACATTTGTGCATACGCTCTCGTATGTGTTTGCACAGATGTATGTGCAGGAAGCTCTTTTATGAGTTCAATAAATGCCTGAGTGATACATGCAAATTGGCACACAATAACTGGCATCCTGGTTCAGATGGTGATTTTTCCCATCTGGGCTTCTATGTCAGGCCATGACTGGTGCCAAATGTTTCCAGAGAAAGAACAGGTTATGTTCCTCCTGAGAAGGACCTCTGTCATCCACTCTGTTAGTGACTGACATGTTGAGATAAGCATAAGATTTTCTCTGTGGAGAAAATTACTGTCTAACAAAACTAGGAACTATCTGTGTAAATATTTGGACCTTTGTTCCATTCCTTGTTTCTTCAGACATTGTACTTAATTTGCTGTTACACACTAAACCAGAGGTTTTTTGGTATCTATTTGCAGGTTTTCACATCTACTTTATTTTATTTTTTTTAAATGAATGAGTTTTATTTTACTTTTTTTGAAACTATTTTTTAAAATCATTAAGACACTGGAAAATACATCAGTAACTCAAATTTCAGAGTAGTCTGTTGCTACTTTAATTTAAATGCCATTCAAGGTTGTATAGATTATATCATGCCTACTTTTTGAATATGATGGCAATATAGCATTACAAAGACTGCTAAAGAGTAGTTATATTGACACAAATGTTGCAGCATGAAATGCATGAGAGCGTGAAAAATATTATATGATACTAGCGAGAGCCAGTTTTATATAAATTTATGATTTTTGCAAAGGAAAGGTCAGGATAACTTCTTCTGACTCAAACAGTATTAATATATGAGCTAAATGTGGGCAGGTTTAGCCTAGGGTCATGGAGCAGAGCCAACTGAGTGCTGCTCTGGAAATCTTTGTGGAGGCCTGATTTTTTCCCCCCCTTTTTTGGTAAGGTGGTTTTTAAAGGTCTTCAGGCACTTTTTGGAGGAAATCCAGAAGCCAAGAAGTGCATTTTGGCCTCCACTGTGAGTGAAAATGAATTTGGATAATCATCTCATTACTAGGGCTTATCAATGATTTGGCTAAATCCTGATATTGGCAGGCCAAGTGGCAACCTGCCATTGACCCTTCATTTTTGGATGCACTCAAAGGAAAAGATTTTTGTTGTATTCTTATTTTTGACAGGTGTCCTTGTGGACTTGGGTCTAGAAGACAATGGAACAGCATATCAGAAAGCCGAGAAATATGTGGTTCGTCTAGACAATGAGATTCAAACAAAATTTGAAGTTTTCATGAGACGAGTGAAGCAAAATCCCTATACACTCTTCGTGCTGGTTCATGACAATGCCCACGTGGATTTAACAAGGTAGCTGCTTCAATCTACCAAAGGAAAACCTTCCTCTCCCAGTATCTTCAGTTAGGTTTTTCAAAAGACCTACCATCTTAGACACCCAATGCTTTCTCTAGGCATTTTTAAGGCATTTTGTACCTTAAAATTGGAAATAATCTTTTTTGTTTGCCCATGATATTTGCTAACTAATTCTGATTCAGATGAAGACAGGTGAGACTAGTTTCAGATTATTGGATCCCTAACAAGACTGTTTGTAGGAGTATGTGCTATGGTACTGAAGTCAGGAAAAAGGGTTGAATTTTTCAACTTGCTTTGTTGTTCTTGTCTTTTGTTCCTATTCCTCTCCTTTTTCTGTTTTCAAACCCAAATGTCTCCCGTGTTCACAAGCTGATCATGCTTTAATTCATGTTTTTATACTTGATGATAGTGTTGCTTGCAATATAAGGAGACTTAGAGAGATTTAACTCTTTTCATTGTATGAAAGATGCCATATGCCATAGGTACTGTAAGAAAAGGATTTTAAAAAACAGCTGTACTGAATTTGACCAGCTTCAGGTCTAAACACAACACATACACACATTGCAGAGACATTTCTTCACACAGAATCACAACCTTACCCTGGAAGAAGAAAGAAATAAATAAAGCTAATTATTCTGCTCTTTTTCCATGTGTAAACTTAGGAGAATAATCTTAATGTGATTCAAACACAGCGTGTAAGGTTATGGGATTCATTTCAATATCAGAGATAGTGGAAGATATTCCTGCCCATGACAGAGGACTTGGAACTAGGTGATCTTTAAGGTCCCTTCCAACCCAAACCATTCCATAGTTCCATAATAAACAAAATAACGTCCTTGAAGGACAGCTGAAAATAGACAAAAGCAAGCTGATTTTCCCCATCACATTTTTGTTGCTGTCTTTGCTGTACTCTGAATTTGGAAGTCCTGAATATATCCTGGAAGTGAAGGTAGGTCCAGGAGCTGGAAATCAGGACATCAGACTTTTAGGTTTCCCAGTCTTAGAGAAATTTGTTGTTTCAGGCTGGGAAAGCCACTGGATTTTGTAAAATCAGTACTATACCTCCACAGCTCATGGAACAGTGTTTTTCAGTGAAAGGGAGTTCATCACCTTTGGCTTACTTTTGGTTTCCTCCATCTGATGCTTTTTTAAACTGGCACACTAATCTACCTTCTCATTGTTGGCAGATTTTGATCCTTTGTTTAGGTGTTTGTTGGGTTTTTTTCCTTCTGTTGCCTGAGTCTACCCACAGAGAACACTCAAATGGTTTTTGACATCTTTTACCCTTCCAAAGAGATTTTTTGAGCTGTGATTCTCAGTGGCATGGTTGATCGGAGATTTTTCTGCAGGAAGAGAGGATTGAATCTCAGGATGTCAGTAAGGCAATTCTTTGCATTCTTATTTCTGCAGTGCCATTTCAAGTTCCCTGTCACATGGTGAGCCTAATCATGGTCTGGCTGATAGAGTTATTAATTGCAGGGAGGTGCTTGAAGCATTCAACCTCCTTGTTCTTCAGGTCAGCTCTTTTCCTTATGCCTTGCAAACTCAGCAGTCCAGGATCAGTTCTAGCAATGAGGTACATTGGATACAATCTGACACTGTGGTAAGTGCTCGTTAATTTTAATTGTGAATTTTAATGTGGACTTCACACCTACCAGAAACTAGAAGATGTGTGTTTCAGGAGAGAGCTCCTCCTCTGCTGGAGTTTATTCTCTCAGATTCCAGATGCACAGCCCTGGGACACTGGTGGTAGAGGCAGCACTGACATGTAGGACCAGGAGATACACATCTTTGTCCAGTCACATAAGATGAGACCCTACTTTCTGTGCTTTGGTCAGACAAAGCTATGTGGACTTGCCATAAAGCTCTGGAGCTGGCTTTCCCTTTTCAGGCAGTCTGACTTTTGACTGTAAGCTCTGTGTCACACAGCCTGTCAAGTCTGCTCATTATCTTTCTGATACTAATAAAAGTTGTGTGCTAGGTTAACAAGTTTTGGTGTAGTGGGTGCTGTCATTATGCAGAGGAGAAAACCTGTTGGATATTCTGCACCATTAATTTCTTTTATAATTTCAGCTAGCTGATTTTGAGGATATTTTGGCTAAATCTGCTTAAAAACAGCTTTTTTTCCTATTTCTTGTTTGGGATATTTATATCAAATTTGACTTTACTGTGTTGAGTGGACCACTGGTTTCTGCAAAGTGTATTAAAGTGATAGCTGTAAAAAAATAGTTAAAGTAAAACCAGAGAGTGAATGAATATTTTAAATTTGGGTTTTGGTTGATTTGGTTAATATACGCCATGAGGTGGCCTTCTGTAAAATGGTCTAGACAATTTTTTGTTTCCCAAAAGTAAAAAATCAACACCTTTCAGTCTTCTGAAAAAAGGGGAGACTGTATGTGATTATTCATTCCTAGAAGTTACTGCTGATGTAAATGCACCAGAGAACATGCTGTGCTTCCAACAAAGACCTCATGAAATTTGAGACACAAATATTCTGCCTTTCTGATAGCTGTCTGCAGATTTACATTCCAGGAAAAAAAATTATTAGTTTCTGGTTGCCATTAGAGGTGTATAGAATATGAAAATCAGGAACAACTTTGGAAATTAATAATCCTTCTCTTTTCAGGTTCTGCTTTAAATAGAAATGAGATGACAGTTGTCAGTAGATATAAAGCCTGAGATAGGGAGTCAGAAAATAATTAGCAGGGTTCTAGAAAGCCCCTGCAGTCACGGGTAGGAGATATGTTGAAAAATTTGCAAGGAGCAACATCTATCTTTGCTAGCCATAGACAAACAATAAGCTAAGTAAAAAAAAAATTACATTTTATTATATTCTTTGAAACAAATACATAGCATCACTAAGGCAGAATGGATAAAAGGAAAGGCTACTTTTGTTTGGGTTTGCTTTCCACCTATTTTTTTAAAATTAGACAAGAAATTAAATTTGTACCAGTTTTTCTTATATTTTTTGCTATTTGTGTATGGAACAGGATGATGCAGCAAGTGAAGACAAGCTATACTTTGGTTTGAATGAATACAGCAAATCCCTCCAGTGGGGAGTCACAAGTCCCCTTTTGAGATGTGATGAAACCTTTGAAAAAATGGTCAACACACTTTTAGAAAGGTAAATAGTAACGTGGGAACTTGAGATTCTGCTTATTTGGGATCTTAGATATCTTTATGAACCCCATCACAGGGGATGAAGACATGATGACCTTTAACACTGATCCTGGAATCCATGAATTATGTGCAATTTTTATTTTAGTGACAAATTTAGTGCTGTTGAAGAAGGAGGGGATATCCTTCATTTGTTTAGACAAGAGATTGGGCCTGTTCAGCAGCAATATGGGCTCAACTGTGCTACTCTCCTCTTTTGGCTAAGCCCTGCCTATGCTGAGAAGGTACTAGAGGTCTCATAACTCACCATTTCTGGTGTCTCTCTTGTTGGGACTGCTAACACACTTGGCAGTGGTGACCCAGGTGAGGCACATAATTTCAAAAATGTCATTTTTGTTATTTCACTGATTGGCTATGATTTTGATCCCTGCAGCTCAGAGCTTGTTAGTACCCTGCAAATGCCTGAACAAGCTACTTTCCTGGCATATCTCCAAGATATAATTTCAGTGCGCACATTACAGGAACGAAGGAAACACTGTCATTTCCAGCAGTGTGGAGTTAATCAGCTCTGCATATCAGCAGGACAGATCCCTTTGATCTGTAGTTCTCATATCTTGATATTGTAACTGTAATGGGATTGTTCTGTCTACAATATCTACAATACTGGTTTTCCTATTTTAATTAGATCAACATAATAATTATAAATATATTTATTTATTAAGTAAAATACAATATCAAATGTGTTAAATTTGCAACATAAATAAATAATTAAGCACACCATTAAAATTTATTATTATCTAAAAATATGAAAGTAATTAATATGATGAGTAATAATAATAATAAGGTCAGTTCTTTAGGCTTCTAGTATTTCTGGTCAAATCCAACAGAATTGGTCACAATGACTGTTTCTGTTCTTAAAATGTGGATGGGAGAAAGGGTGAAGGAGGATTTGTGTATGTACAAATAACAATATGAGATTAGGATGAGAGTAGAAATTGATGGCAGGATATGTTTTTGTGTCACAGTTTATCAATTTAGCCTCTGTTTTTAAGAAACTGGGCTATTCTGTCTGAGTGGGTGAGCCACTCAAGCTTACAAGCTGAAAACATTGCAGACATTTTTGTATAATAAGAAAGGCTCCATTTGTTTTAGTTGCAGAAGTGCAGTGGATACTTTTATGGCAGGAAGAGTAAAAAGTGTTTTAAAAATATACTGATTTAATGACTGGCTTATGGTATCCAAAGCGAATTCCTGTACCTACTGGTTAACACAACACGAAACTTTCTTCAAAGCCATGCGGTCCTGGGCTTTGGCTGATTTTTAGACATTACTGTGATTTCGCATGTGCTAATGTAGAGCTGTATCTCCTCAAAGGTACCCCCGGCTGCACAGCATGGTGATTCGCTGCTACCTTCTCATTCAGCAGTATTCCCAAGCTCTGATGGCTCTCACCACAATGGCATCACTGAGAGATCACAGCACGCCCGAAACGCTCAGCATAATGGATGACCTTATCACTTCTCCAGGAAAGGATAAGAATGGCTGTGGCCACATGCTTGTCATTAGGGTGCCATCAGTGCAGCTGGCCATGCTGGCCAAGGAGAGGTTACAAGAAGTAAGAGACAAGTTGGGACTGCAGTATCGTTTTGAGATCCTCCTTGGGAATCCTGCCTCAGAGCTTACTGTTGCGAAACACTTCGTGACACGGCTGAAGGTAGGCAGAACCTGAATATTTGCTTGTATGCTCACTGTGGTCATCTGACTGTTGTAATTGCTTTGTGTTTATTCCCACATGTTTATAGGTTAATTATTCTATAGGAAAAGGATGTGTGTCCTGTATCTGTCTCTGTTGAATGTATTTCTGTACTTTTGAGCATAAGTGATACAGAAACTTGGAACAAACCTGAATTGTTACTGGTCCATGGAGTCAAACACCAGATGTTATCTCACTTCTTAAAGTTGAATAACAGCATGCATCAGATAGGGTTCATCTCTGAAAGCAGAGCTCAGATGTCTGTAGGTAAACTAACTATTTCCACCAACTTATCTGTCTGCCCAGTGTGTCTGTTATCTGCTCTGTCCATCCATCTTCTGCCCTTCTGATAACTGGTAAAGTATGCTGTTTGCCATAGACTTCTTTTCTCAAGCTCCTGCATGCTGAAAGCCTCTTCTGCCCAGCATATATGCACCAGGCTAAACTTTTGCATGGATTTACAGGAGCATGGTTTAACTAGCCAAAACCACTTCCTGAATGAACCTCACTACATTAAACAACGTATGAATTGTTATATATTAATATTAGTATACATTAAATATGTAATAATAATATTAGTATACATTAAACAAAGAAATGGGTTGCCTACCTTAAGTATCAGGCTGAAAGTAGTACTGGTTATCTGTCCTGAACCTTGCTCTGTCACAGAAAGATTCTGTTTCTACTGTAAGTTATACAGTGTATTCAAAACCACGCAGAAGAGGAAAGAATTTTGTAAGCCTTTCCTAGAGAGCTTGGATACAGCCAAAGGCAGATAAAATGTCCTTTAAAGAAGTTACGAACACTGCTTACCAAACCTTATCTGCAGTGGGAGAGGGAAAAGAGGGAAGTAGTCATAAAATGAGAAAATGACAGATGAGATAGCAGCTCTGTGCTGATGGATTTTTTTGGATAGGCATTAATTCCAACCTTAAATCATTCTGGATTGAGTCCTGTGAGGACTTCTTTGAAATCCTTTGCTGTAATGGGTTGCAGCCCTTACATAATGCTGGAACAACCTGTGAGGCCTTTAGAGCAGATGGGGATTGACTGTGGAGCTGTTGCAGGTGAATATTCATGTAGATATTGGTCTGGAATAGAGGAATTTTATCAGACAGAAAATGAAAAACCTTCTAAATAATTCTTCTTATTCCTCTCTCCAAAACATAAGATGCATTTTTGGACTAAACAAAGCTGTAGGATTCTGGACTTGTTTCTTTCTTTGCAGGTTTCTAGAAAAAAAGCCCTCAAATCTGTACCATGCATATGAAGAGAGTGAGGAAAGGAATTTAGTTGCCCAAATATAAGCCTGTAGTGTCTTTTTAGGTGGGGTGTCAGCTTTGTATCTTCCCGTATTTCAATTTCTAATCATGCACTTTCACAGAAATTTCCATCATTGGAGAGGCAGGGTGACACACAGCCAGACTAACCCCATTGAGCCAGAAATTATCTCTCTTCTACCAAGGCTGCTTTACCGAGTCAGAAGATATTGCTAAGTCACTGGAGAAATAAATTTTTTCAGTAAGCTCTGCTGAACCAAGGGCAATGAAGGGTATAATGACATGGGACCAATGCTACCAACCTTTCCAGTGCTAAGGGAAAATGCTGCAGTTTTGTGGTCTCAGGCCTTGGTAGACTGTAGGTGAGGAGTCCTTTCTGGTGGGATTAACCCCAGTGAAAGGTAAAATGTTTTTCTTTCATGCAGTCTTTCATTATATAGAATAATTAGGCAAGGTTCTTTGAACCGTTTTCACTCTCCACTTGAAAGTCTTTCTTTAGCTTTACATTAATTCAAAGACCTTTTATCTGTGCCAGTTTGAAATTGAGGGCATCAACTGCATTTTTCTCTGACAGATCACAGTAATACACTAGATGTATGTTTCCAGCAGTGAATAACATATGCTATACATCCTTTTGCTTTGTATTTAATGCTTAGCTAACAGTTGGCTACCATAAAACAAATGCATGCCTGTACCCAAGGTCTCCTTTCAGTTGGCTGTTGAGTAAGCAAACCCTGTATACAAAGAAAAAACTGGAACTGATGAAGAAAATAACCAGGTGAATATTTAGAAGAAGTCATTTAGAAGTTACTGCAATTTTCTCTGTTCACAGGCTTGGAGGGGCAATGAGCAGGATGACTGGATTCCTCGCACCTATCAGGATCTGGAAGGTCTACCTTGCATTGTTATTCTAACTGGCAAAGACCCTCTGGGAGAAACTTTCCCCAGGTGCTGTTATTACTCTTTCAATATGATTGTTTTCTAGCATGTTTAGATGAGTTGGGGGGTGAATAAGTGGTTTGATACCATCTGGCTACTTTTTCACAAAAAAAGTGTATTTTTGAATACTTTATTTGGTAACTTTAAAGTTTTGGAAAGTGTAGTTTGTGAAAATTAATGCTACTATACTGTGTGGGTCAGTGTCTCTGCAAAGTACCAAGGAACATAACTTATGTGATGAATATTTAAAAATATTTTTATATTTATGGGCTAATAAAATAGTTCATGAATATTTAGTAAGCAATTACAGATGGGGAGTATTCTTCAAAGCCAGAGAAAACAAAATTTCATTTTTTCTTGTGTTGGGTTTTCTAGGTCGTTGAAATACTGTGACCTTCGGCTAATTGACTCAAGCTACTTAACTCGTACTGCCTTAGAGCAGGAAGTAGGCTTGGCATGCTGCTACGTCTCAAAGGAGGCAATTCGAGGGCCTATTATTGCTCTTGACCTCAGTGAGAAGGAGCAGGAGAAGGCTAATGGTAGCGAGAATGACTCTGATGAGCTGCTGATAGACTTGGACCGACCCCAGAGTAATAGCAGCGCTGTCACTGGAACCTCAGGTCAGTTATTCTGCTGTTGGTCTGAAAAACAAGTTTTTATTCCTACATCACTGGAAGTTGAATGCAAACATTAAGATGTTTGCTCAAATGCTTAGCTGTGTCCTGCTGCAGGCTAGACAATGAAATGTTAGTTGCAGATTTTTCCCACGGTGAGCAATTTTCCTGTCTACTGCTAAAAGAAGATGGTGTTTCAGTGGGAGGGATGGTATGCCATAGCTAAGGGTGCCTTGTGATTTTTATTTTTAAACTTACATTTCATGTTTGGTGCTAGCTTTGTCCAGTGGATCCTGAAAAGATCTTAAAAATCAGAATAAAAAAGGCTAGTATAAAATTCTAGCAATAGAAAAATGGTCTGTAACTGGAAGTAGCTATGGGTGAGAATGGATATTTGCCTCCTTGCCAAGACCAACAGAATGGTTGGGTCTTGCCCTACCTCTTCAGGCATCAGTGAAACCTCACCTCTCATCAAACTTTCTTTTCTTTGCATTCCACAAACACTTCTGGGTCCTTCCCTTTGTTTCCCTATGAGTTTGAGGTATTAAGACAGCTGAACTGGATCTTTGCCATGCATCAGATCTTCCCATACACTAACTAAACGTGATTGGTATGGAGGAGGGAGCAGAACCCAGTTCACATGAAATAAATGCTCTGTTCTTCATAGAAAGAAAGGTGAAATGGGTCCATGTATACAGTGGTTTGTTAAACTTGACTTTCAGAAGGTTGTGCCATGAAATTCCAAATCCTAGATGCCAAATGATAGCTCTCATACAAAGCTTAGGATTGAAGCCTTAGACTCTGAACCCTGTAGCAGTAGGGCCTTTGCCTCTCCAACAAGAGGGATAGATGGATGTAAATGATTTCTTTTTACATGGTGAAACACTGACCTAAGCCCCAACAGCACTCATTGAACAGAAGTATTTGTGGGTTAGCATTGTCTCATAGATCAAATGAATCGTGGTTTTCTTATGTCAGTCACCATCTGTTCATTGTGTGCTCTTTGTTTCCCAGGTTCCCTGGCTGACAATGGCGTGAGCTCCTCAAGTGCGGCAGACAAGTCTCAGAAGCAGGCACCATCACTTAACTTTCAGGCTGTGGCACACAGCTCAGTAGATGAGGGAACTTACTCCGGTTTTACGGCTGGAGAGACCCTGAAACAAGAATGTGACTCCCTGGGTAACCAGATGGCGAGCAGCACCACTTCGAAACTGTCATCACTGTCTTCAGTCTCCCAAATGTTTCAGTGGCCTGCCCATTCCGCCAAAGACAGCAAGGCCCTCCGCGTTGCCCTGCCACGCATTGTCATCCTGTCCAAAGCTGCCTACTGTCTCCTAAGCTCGCAGAAAAGTGGGAACTTGCCTTCCTCCTCTTCCCTCCTGCCTCATGCTGATGTGTCTTGGCTGAGCTCTCTAAGGCCTCTGCTTCACAAGGACATGAACAGTGAAGAGCAGTCTCTGTACTACAGGCAGTGGACAACAGCCCGGCAGCACCATGCGGACTTCAGCAATCAGGGTGAGGCGTCTGGCGCCAGGAGCTTTCACCCCAGGCGACTGCTTTTGACAGGACCACCACAGGTAAGAGCACATCTCCTTCCTCTTGCCTTTTTATTAGTCTGAGAGGGCCAGCGATGAGGACTGTAGGTCGTACTGTAAAGTTACCCACAGTAATGTGTTTCAAGGTCAAAAGTCAAAGTCAAATTTTAAGGCTAAGTCCATGCTGAAAGTGGTAAGGAGAGGAAGGGTGATGCTGTATGTCTTGTTTTAGCCTAAATGAAATACACGTGGATGGCACCTGGTGTAACATTGCCATGAGCAGGTCAGGAGGGAAGCAGTTATCACTGCCAATTTCCCTGCGTACAGAAGTGACACAGGCTGTGGACCAGTTTGTGCAATTGAGTAAAACTGTTCAGCATAATGGGGAATATTATGTCTTGCAATACTTTCAGGCAGAGCTGAAAACAGAGCTTTGGAGTAAGCCCAAAGACATTTATCCTGAAATTTACCCTCCCATTGTAGTAGTTTGAGTTGGCATTTAGGCTTTTTTTCCATCTCTGGCTCAGGTTGGAAAGACTGGTTCATACTTGCAGTTCCTAAGGATTCTCTTCCGCATGCTGATCCGGTTGCTGGAAGTCGATGTGTATGACGAAGAAGAGATTAATGCCAGTAAGTATTTAGTAGGCATTCTTAATATGCATCATAAGGAGACTGTGTTATGCATTATTTAGCAGTGAAATTTTTAGGCTTACTGAAAGACTAGAAATTACACCTACTACATGTCCTGTCTATTGGTGTGTAGCTAGACACCTTGCTCTAGGTGTCTGCATATATTTCAATATAGATTAATAAAAAAGTAAATTTTATATTGGGCTTAGCTGAGAGCTATTAAATGTGTTTTGGATTGATATATTTGTATAGCACTAAAATGAAAGTGAGCACAAAACCGTGAATGTAAATGGGCATCTGCCCATGTTATCTCCCCTTGCAAGTTTTTAAGAATTGAGTGCTTTTAAGCAGACAGGACATTTAACACTTGTGTTTATTTATAAATTATATACCAATTTTCAGTTAGACTATTTCCTGTCTGCAATTTGCAGATCTTACGCTGAGGATAAAAGGCAAGAGGAGTCTCTTTGGATTTGTGCTCATTTGACAGATCTCACAGATCAATTAGCTGCTGTGACAGGACTTTCCTTGAGAAGAACAAAACCTTTTAAAAATTATTCCTCTCCATGGTGTTCTTTACAGTACTCTGTGGTTTTGTGGTGAAGTCTCTATGGTGCATAACTCTCATGACCATTAGACTGGCATCCTGAAAATGTATTGTTGTTGACTGGCATCCTGAAAATGTAGTTGTTGTCAAACCCTTGAAAAGGGTAATTTGTATTTCTCTTCATACAATGCTATTAAAGGGGGTGGCGAAGGGGGGAGGAGGGGAGAAAAAAAAAGTATTTTCCTTTGGTTTGGAGCTTTGAGGGTGGTTATTCTCTCATTATTTGGACTAAAGTACTCCAGAAACTTGGGATGAAATATCAAAATTTAAGAGACATTCTGCCTGTTGTGATCAGAGCAATGTGTCACACCCCTGCCAGGAATGCATGGAACTCCATCATGAGAGCAATTTGGGTTTGGTTGGGATTTTTGGCTGTGGCTTTTTTGCTCCCACTACTTCTCTTGGTATGCTTCTCCAGAGCACTATTTTCTCATTACTGAAAATATTATTTTATTCTCCAACCCAAAGGTGTTTCTCTCCCAATTATAAACATTCTCCTTGGGACCAAAGAAAATACTAATTTAAATTAAAATACTTTTTCTCTTCTTTGAGGCTTGCTTCTTTGGTGTAGTCAGGCAGCTATCTTACCCTCTCTCAGCATTCATCTGGGTAGCCTGGATCTTCTTACAGGATCCTCACAAATGACAGACCCTTTATTCTCCTTATCAGTTTGGTATTCTTGCCTGCATATCTATTTTCAATTTATCCTTCTGGTGCATGGTTGAGCAGAACTGAACGGGGTATTCTGAGGGATATTTAACCAACTCAGCCTACAACAACTCATGTATTCCCCTGCCCACACTGAAAGCCCTGTGATTGATGAAACCAGTGATTGCGCTGGTCTTTTCCATTCTCCCATTTCACTGGCATTGATACATAGCTTGTACTACTACGTTCCCCAGCAACTCAGCCATTTCCAACTGAAGTGCTCCCAACCTGCTGCAGAAGTGCTTGCTATTAGTCCATAGGACTCACATTTTTTCTGCTAAATATCACCAGGTTTTTGTTACAGTTTTTGAGGGCATTGAATTCTTTCTGGCTGATCTTTGATTCCTTCTTCATGTCGACAGTGACTCTTAAAAGTGTGCCACCAGCAAACTTAAGCAAATTTTTTGTTTAAGCTGGTGACATTAGTGGCAATATTAAACAGTGTGCCCCTCTACCAATCTTTTAATTTCTTCTGTAATCTCCATCTGCCTTAACGTTTATGATATTACATGCTGCCATCTTCTGTTTAATCAACTCTTTCAATTCACTATCTTCATTTTCTTCAGTTGTATTAATAATTTGTCTTGTAGTATCATACCAAATATGTAAGTCCAGAAGGAGAAGATGCATTGCATTTCCTTTGTTCAGAGAAATAGGTATCTCATAGCCATATAATGAAAGTAACACAGGACTTCTTTAGTCAATTCGTGTTGAATTTTATCACATTTATCATTTACTTCAACAGCTTTAATTATTTCCTTAACCCTAATTTTGAATATTACGGAGGTCAAAGTAATGGACTCAGAGCTCTGTACATTATTGCGACTTCTCTTGCATCAGACAGGGTAACATGAGCATGTGCTCATCTGTAGACCCAACCTTCATTTCACCTGAATTCACTTTTCTAAAATCACTAACTTCAGTTACATACCTACTTCTGTGTGTTCTTCCATCTCATTTTAAACTGAGTTGGCTGATATTCAAGCTACATTCTGAACTTGTTTTCTTTAACCAGTGCTTTCTACTGTTCCCATTGCTTAAACTTGGTTTTCTACTTCAGACTTATCTCTGTTGGATCAAAGCAAAAACATTTCAGATTATCCTTGGTGGCCACACCCCATTCTGTAATAGGAGTGTATCTTTTACTGCCTTTATCATGTACCACCAGCTACTAGTTCGTATATTTATGCAACCTCTTTCCTTGCTTTCTTCTGCCTTTGGATATTTTACTTCTCATTTACCCAGTGCTCTTAATTCCATCACAAAGAGGCTCAAAACTACACCTGTACCTTCTGCACAAATAGCACCATTCATTTGAGCATGTTATGCTTAAACCAGAGTGCATAATACCTCAGCTTGATGAGGAACAGAGCTGAAAAATACCTAGAAGGTTCCTTCACCTGCATGCAGTTTCTAAGAAATTGCCATTTCTTTGAAATGGCTTTATATGGATTGTAATTCCAATGGTAACATTTATGATGTTCAAAGATGTTGCTGCACGTGTGTGTGTGTGCGTGGTAAGTTCCTGCACAACTGAAAAGCAGCAAACATCACATAAATATCATTTGGTGGGTATCTGATACTGCTTACCTGAAGTGTGTTGTTGCAGATCATACAGAAAACAGTGAAATTACTCAGTCTAGCAACGACCACTGGCCAGACATTGAGATCTTCAGCAAAATATCTTTTGACCTGAGTGTACATGACCCCAAGTACAGGAATATAAGCCCTGTATACACAGAACAACTCTCAAGAGTGAAACAAGGTAAGCAAAATGCAAACTTTTTAAAGAATACTTTCCTACAAAGAATCAGTTTTTATTGGTTCAGTTGAACATATGAGTTCACAGGAACCTCTACAAAATTATATAGAACAAAACAATTTGTGAGTTCTTTACAGCTGCTCCTGGGATCACAATCTCTGTTTTTTCACCACTCTTAAATTTCTGTTTCTTTTCTTTGTGCACAGAAGCCAACAAAGAAGCAAAATCAGAGGAACCTAAGAAAAGGGAGACTGTGTCCATGATGCTGACTAAATATGCAGCTTACAATACATTCCATCACTGTGAGCAGTGCCATCAGTACATGGACATTAATCCTGCTGCACAGGTTGGTGTTGAGGCCTAAAGGTAAATTGCATCCTCATTTTTTTTCTGTGGTCTCTCCAGGCATACTGCTCTTCTCTCAGGATTCGTGCTTCCACCTTCCCTGAGGTGGAATTGTTTAATTCTTCAGTTCTCAGGGGACATATTGAGCTACAGACCCAGGAGCATTAACTGTGTTTGTTATGTTCTGAATGAGCAGTTCCCTCCAGATGCCTCTGGCAAAGGGTGAATATTGTGACAAGTTGTCTCAAGCCAAAGCATTATTCAGCCTGCCCAGAGGGTTTGCAGTATCTCAGGGGAGAAGACTGTAAAATTAAGAGAGATGCTTGTCTTACCTAAAAGCCAGCCATCCACGTGTGTGATGGAAGATGGGAAGGCCTTTCTTCCTCCTTTTGTAATTAACTGTGCAAGCTTCTCAGCAGTAGCTTATGAGTCACTGCACACAAATAAAAATTTTTAACTGTTCAGTTAAAAAACTTCTGGTTTCTAAAACAGTTACTCTCGCAGGAGACTGGCAAGTAAGATTATTCCTGGTTAATAGCTCACACATTATTCCTTCACCGCCAACAACAGTTTACTTGGAAGTTTCTTATCTCGAATCATTCTTTCCTTGCTTGCTGATCTTTTCCAACAGCTTGCTATTAAGCTCTCACAGTGTGGACACACCGACATGGCAGTGTACAATGTCAGTAACCTCGGCGCAGCACCAGCAGGTCTGACTTAAACCTCGTGCTTCATTATGTTGACAGAAGCAAATCCTCCCCAAGGACATCTGTTGTTCCCTCCACTTATCTTTGTGCATGTGATCAAACATAACTGGTAGTAATAAATATAAACATCTACTTTATGTGCAAGTGCGAGCTGTGTACATAGAGTTATGATAATTGAGCTCAGGGAAATTACACATTCAAAGGGGAGATGTTGGACAGCAAGCATTATGAAGGGAGAGAGATTCTTAAATGCTTTAACAGAACCTAAATAAAGTCCCTTGCTTTTTCCACCTTTATTTAGGCTAATTTCAGTCTTTTAGTAAAGACTACAGAAAACTCACTGGTGGGAGTAAATGATTCAACTTTGTAGTAAGATAGATGTTTCTGAAGGATGAAATCTTATCAGATATTTAGGCACTTTGTATACACTTACACGGTTCAGTGAAGCGCTGTGTAAACTTAAGCTCACCCAAATTCTCCGTAGCCTTGTTAATGGCATGGTCTGCTTTGGTCACTCAAAGGAGAGTATTGCCACAGGAAAAATACCATACTAGTGCAGCTGTGCTGCTGCTGATCTGTCTGTATGGCAGTGCATGCTACTGTGGAGGCACACCCCCATGCTACACTGCTCTTTGAATCTTTTGGGGAAATCTATTTGGACAGTTTGTTTCCTAGTATGTATGTGTGCATGTGTGTATGTATGTATGTGTGTGTGTATATATATTTATTTATTTATTTATGTATATTTGACTTCTCCTTGTAAATATTGATAAATAATTCCTAGCTGAAGCAGACTTCAGAGGAGTCCAGTTTGCCAAAGATAATTACTGATAGAGAAAGCTGATTCTTTCAACAGCAAGGCCGGTTACATTCTTAAATAATGTACCTTATGGTGAGGAAAATAAGAATATTGTACTGTTAACTTCAGCTACTGAAAGAGAATGTTTTGGATGTTCTTCTCTGATGGCTTTCAGCACTGTGGCTGTAAGAACAGGTTGCCATATACTCCTTATACCTGCTTGCAAATCTTTTTTGTTTGTTTGTATACAGGTATCTGATTCCACTCTGCATGCATTCACATTTTCATCCTCGATGCTAGGAGAAGAGGTTCAACTGCATTTTATAATCCCAAAGTCCAAAGAGAACCATTTTGTCTTCAGCAAGCAGGGAAAACATCTAGAAAGCATGCGACTCCCACTCGTTTCTGACAAGGTGCGTGTGCTGCTCTTACCCATCTGCTGAATGCAGTCAACCAGAGATATATTTGCAAATTAATGGGGGGAGATTTTTTCTGTTTTCTTTTTGTTTTAAAATGCCTTGTGTAATCCTTGCCTGACTGTCCTTAGAACTGGAGTTTTTGAGGACAATCATCCCTTTTTCCGGTCCTAGTGTCCAGTTCATATGTGTTGCAATGATCAGTAGTCTTAAAACCTAGTATAAACAATAAGTAAATAAAAATCTCTATCAGGAATAGCCTGCCTTTTACCTCATGTTGCCAAAATATGTCCTGTTCCAGCAGAATTTGAATGCAGTCAAGAGTCCTATCTTCACTCCATCGAGTGGACGTCATGAACACGGCCTCTTGAACCTCTACCACGCCATGGAAGGCATTAACCACCTGCACCTCCTTGTAGTCAAGGAATATGAAATGCCTCTCTACCGTAAATACTGGCCCAACCACATCATGCTTGTCCTGCCAGGCATGTTCAACAATGCTGGAGTTGGTAAGAAACACTATCCGTGCATTGCTGTGAAGGTGTCAAAATCCATGTTGGACAATGTGGATCATGTTGTTGAAGGAAACATTGCAGCAGCCCTTCACATTCATGCTGTAATAATAGCAGGAATATGTGTGGAAAATACAGTGATGGGGAAGAACTGCTGTCAGGGACATGTATTGATCACTGCTTTCTCAGTTTAAAATCTGATGTTTTATGGGCCATATTCACTCATTTTACTCAGGCCTGCTGTGTGAATGTCCATTCTATATGTTTTACATGTGATTTTTCAAATTGCAACTTTTTAGTTAGCTGAAGGTAAATATTAACTGCAACTGAACACTGGGGCTTGAACTTTGGAATTTGTTTTCATGGATGCTGAGTTTTTTCTGCAAAAAGTTTTAAGTAGCTTCAGTTTTAGAATCTCAGTCCCTTCTTGGTTTAAGTTACTTTATTAATGCCCACAAAATTGTGTTCTGCAGAATGTCTTAAAGCATCCAGTCTTCTTGGCATCTGCCTTTTAGATTTACTCGCACTGAAAAAGGGACATACTGATTTCTTCTTAAACTAAGGTGTTTAGAGCACTAAAGTTCACAAAGGGTAATGACTGCAGATGTTCATGTAACCTTTCTCTGGGAAGAGTGATAAAATCTAATAAAGATGTCTTCTTTATGGTATTTTGTCAGGTGCTGCCAGGTTTCTTATTAAGGAACTTTCCTACCACAATCTAGAACTGGAACGAAACCGCTTGGAGGAACTGGGAGTCAAGCGCCAGTGTGTGTGGCCATTCATCGTGGTCATGGATGACTCCTGTGTCCTGTGGAACATGCACAGCGTCCACGAGCAGTCCAGGTAAGTAACCACCATGTTGAGGTCCTTGCACTGATCCAGCACAGACAGCAGCACATCTATGACTTAGGCTCATCTCCAGCATCTGACAGGGTGTGAAAGACCAGGCAACTGGAAGAGGTGGGGAGCTGGAGCTGCTGGAAATGTACTCCAGATATTGCCAAGCAAAAGCAGTTTTTGGCAGGGGCTTTGATGTAGTAACACCAGGCTGCCTGTCCAAAGGGCCTCACAAAGGTCATTATTCACTCAATCATTATTACTCAAGTAGCACAGGAACTGTACACTTACATGTATTTATGATGTATTTTAGTTGTATTGTCTAAAATGCAAAACTTCAGCTCTTTCACTCAGAGCAGTAGGAAGGCTGTACCTTTGTCTTGCTGACCACCAACATTCAACCTCCTGCTGTTGAACACTTCCACCTGATTGTACCCTGACATCTGCGTCAGTACCATCAGCAAAGCTCTGCTTGTGTTTGTTCTTTGCCTAAAACCACTCTTGCTTTTAGTGACTACTTGAGTGATTTCTCAATATGTTACTTCCCTGATTTGTTTTGATTCAATTTATGTGTCTCAGTGAAAACAGGTATTTTGGGAACTTCAGCTTTTTAGAAGGCATTAAGCTCTTGCCCTTCTCAGCATTTGTACTGTCCATTACAGAGAAAATACCCTTCCAGAAATGATGTGTAAGGGGATTCCTTTTCCCTTCCTAAACTGCTGTGTAAGACCTTATTCTGCTGAAAGACTGATTTTCTTAATGGCCACATTGATGGGATAAGATTAGTTGTCTGTTGTTTATAAAGTCTGCATTTATGTATATATTTTTACAGCATTTGGAGTAAACATTCTCAACTGTTACTGGAATTTCCTGCTCCTTTTTTTACACATATACGTATATATATGCAGTGTATGTTATATAAAAATAATAAGGTATCCTTGTATGTTGTATATGATCATGTTTTGCAGCCGATCCCTGGAGCCTGGGAGTTTCAGCAAGAATGTGTCTCTGAAAAGTGTCCTCCAACACATTGAAGCCACCCCCAAAATTGTTCATTATGCAATACTGGGTGTTCAGAAATGGAACAGCAAGCTGAATACCAGGAAAGCAAAGGCTCCATTCTCTAGGTGCCATGTGCGTGATTTTATACTGCTCAACATAGACCTGACCCAGAATGTGCAATATGATCTAAAAAGGTAGGTAATACATATATATATTGGGAAAATAGTATGTTAACATGATAAGAGTCTTGTCACAATATTTCTGAATGCTGTTGAGATAAACAGAAAGATCCTGTCTAGGTAATGAGTGCACAATCACAAAAATAAAACACAGAGTGATATACATTGCATCTGAATGAATAAGCCAAAAAAACCCTGGGAGAGACAGACCATGAGGCAAGGGCAGGGGAGGGTTTCAGAGAATTGAAAAGATGGGGGAAAGAATAAACTTCAGAAGAAAAAAGTAACCGGGAGACTAAAAGTAGAAGAAAGGAGCCAAAATTACATCAGTTATAGAAGAGTGTGGAGCTTCCACCATTCCTCTCTACCAGGCAAGAGCCTGTTGTGTCACTAAGAACAAGCGTATAGGAAATATTTGAGCCATTCCTATGTCAAATGCTGTGAGGAGGGATTTCTTGTGTTTCCTGCAGAATCAGCTATCCTCCCTGTTGCCACTTGGGTTTGCAAGAAAAGCAGATTAAAAAATAATTTTCCACTATTTCCTTCCTTCTTTTTCCCAGTCCTCACCTAACTTCATCCTAAAGCATTTGCAATAAAGCACTGACATAATGTGCCTTTACTGCTAGTTCTCATCACAGATTGAAGCAATAACCAATTCTCCTGCTCCCCAGATTAGTGAGTTCAAAAATAAACTTTGTCTCTGCTGGCCACAGATGGCCCTGGGGCTTCTCACCCTGGGCTCCTGCTGCTGTTTTCAGGGATCCTGTATATTTGAGCAAGGAATTGTAGCCTGTCCGTGCAAGCTGGTGTCGCTTCCAGAGCTCTTGATTTCACATTCTTTGTCAGGTTGAATCATGAGATGGGAATCAGCCTACAGAAGTGAGCAATTACATTGTAAATAGCACAGGACAAATGTTACTTCTCAGCTGCTTTGTCTCCCATAGCCAAATATTTTTTAAAGCCACATTTATCCCCTGATTGCTGTTTATGAAGAAATATGTCATATAGAACTGGTTTGTTCAGAAATGGAGGTTGGTCACTGCAGAGCCTCTCTGAGTTCCAAAATATATATATAAAAAAACAACAGTTATAAAGAAACAAAAAAGGAAAGGGTGGACAGGAAATGGTTGATGTCGGTAAATTACGAGGATGAGAGGATGAGCCAGATTTGGTATGGGGAAGAACTATACAGGCACACTGCAAAGTGAAGACTAGTTTGATTTTAAGATGACCAGCAGTTGCTTTCCTACACCAGGAGCACATCGAAGGAATGAGTCTTCAGAGGTCCGTAGAGAATTTGTCCTGGCACCACATCAGATGGTCTCCAAAAATCTCTGCTGAGCCCATACCGGTGCATTTCCACAGCGGGTGTGTGAATGCTTGCTCATGCACAGCAGCCACACAGCTGGTTTAGTGATCTTGTGTTTTAATGTCCAGGTATTTCTGTGAAGACATAGATTTTAATCTGCGCACAAACAGCAGTGGCCTCCTCATCTGCCGCTTCAACAACTTCAGTGTCATGAAGAAACATATTCAGGTTGGAGGACAGAAGGACTTTGTCGTTAAGCCAAAAATCATGGTGAGTGTGGAAGTATGCTCCGTAATACATAAGGGGTAAAATCAGGACCTGTTTCCCCTCAAAACAATGAATTTTCTGGTCTTTTAGATTTATTCTGTCCTTATTTGACATCTGACATTCATGGTTTACTATGTGGTAGGGCTGCCACATCAAAAATAGAAAATTGTAAATATTTTGCCAATTATAAATTACTAACGAAAAATCCTATTAGAAGATGGACTGGAATTGGAAAGGCTTTGGTCAAGCTATTCAGTGGTATCTCTGATGGAGGAAGAATTTGTAGACATACACTCTGATCAAAAGCAGGTAAATTGTACTGGACTCAGTTTAAAAAATATTAGCACAGCCACTACTTTCTGGAGTTTGCTAGTCTGTGATGACTTTCGGTCCTTGCACTTCCTGACAAGAAGAGGCCTGAAGAAAGGCTCTGAAAACTGGAACCTTTTGAAATCCGCCCAAGAAATCCAAGTATTTATAAAAATATACCACATATTTTATGCAGAGTATGTTGCACCTATGCTAGCTTTAAATGGAGATGTATTTCAAAGGATTGGATTTTATCTAGGAATCTTGTAGTTTGTGGTCCTGGTAGTTTTAAACACATCCCACACCATCCCTCTTTTATAAAACCACCTCCATATTTCAAGATTTAACTGACTAAACCCTGGTTTTGAATATTTTTGAAATTAATTTTCTGATTTTCCTTTTTCTTGTGGTTGCAGTGGAATCTGTAGTGATGGATTGGCCTATGAGAAAACTCCATAGAAAACATTTTTTTATGGATGACTCCACACAAGGAGTCTGTCATTTCCTGTAACATCCAGGAGTAAGATAGGATGAAGGCAATTTGAACTCCCTGTTTTCTATCCCTTTTTTAGGCAAGCAGATAACCACGGAAGTACTTAGCAAGCACAGAACAAGTAATTGATTTGTTTCTATGCTGTGGTGCTGTCAAAATCGAGTGATGATTTTTGATCCTTTCCCCCAGCTTTCTCTCTCTACCTGCTCTGTCATGGCGATCCCTTCCCCAGGTAGAGGAACTCCTGCAGAGCAAATACACTGGGTTAAAAGGGGTTCCCCTTGGTTTCACCGCAGGTTTCGGACAGCGTGGCACCAATAATGCCTCTTCAGTATGTCTGTGCCCCTGACAGCGAGCATACATTGCTGGCAGCCCCGTCTCAGTTCCTCCTGGAGAAATTCCTTCAACATGCGACATACAAACTCTTCCCAAAGGCCATTCATAACTTCAAGAACCCAGTATTGGCCATCGACTGCTACCTGAACATTGGGCTTGAGGTACAAAATATTTACAGGGATAATGGGGATGAGCAAATGCAAACTTTTGCTTCAGTATCTTTCTTGTGTTGAAAGCCCCTTCTATTAGGAACCTTCAGCATCAAGGGTAGCGTTTGAAGACTTTGGTCTCAAACAGATTCTGCTGTTGGAGGTAAAGAACCAATCCACTGGAGGAGCTGGTGATGAAGCCTCCAGCTGGCTGGTGTGGGTAGAGATGAGAGGTCTGTGATGAACTAATGTGACTGCTGGATTGTGCAGTCCAGGTCCTTCTCTTGGGTCACAACAACCCCATGCAACATTGCTATAGGCCTGGGGAAGAGTGTCTGGAAAGCTGACTGACGGAAAAGGACCTGGGGGTGCTGGTCAACAGCCAGATGGAGATGAGCCAGCAGTGTGCCCAGGTGGTGAAGAAGGCCAGTGGCATCCTGGCCTGTATCGGTAATAGCGTGGCCAACAGGGCCAAGGAGGGAATCGTCCCCTTGTACTTGGCATTGGTGAGGCCAAACCTTGAATCCTGTGTTCAGTTTTGGGCCCCTTACCACAAGAAAGACATTGAGATGCTGGAGTGTGTCCAGAGAAGAGCAACAGAACTGGTGAAGGGTCTGAAGCACAGGTCCTGTGAGGAGAGGCTGAGGGAGCTGGGGTTGTTTAGCCTGGAGAAAAGGAGGCTCAGGGGAGACCTTATTGCTCTCTACAACTATCTGAAAGGAGGTTGTAGCCAGGGGGGTGTCAGTCTTTTGTCTCTTTTGCCCGGTAGCAAGTGATATGACAAGAGGAAATGGCCTCAAGTTGTGCCAGGGGAGGTTTAGACTGGATATTGGGAAAAATTTCTCCATGGAAAGAGTTGTCAAGCATTGGAACAGTCTGCCCAGGGAAGTGGTGGAGCCACCATTCCTGGAGGAATTCAAAAGATGTGTAGATGTCGCCCTTAGGGACATTGGTTTAGTGGTGGGCTTGGCAGTGCTGGATTAACAGTTGGACTCTGATCTTGGATCTCAATGAGTCTAACCTAAACAATCCTATGATTGTATGATTTGTAAAGGAATTGTGTCTGTCTGAAATATTATTTCATACAAAGTAAAAACCTGAAAGCGATGCCATTCTTGACAGAACTTGGTATTCATCCTTTTTTGCTTCTATTTTTATGAACACGGATTTCTAGGGAAACTAAGATGCAAATACATCTTAGGTGTCTTTAGGCTGGGAGATTAGAATCTTTGAACCCAATGGTCAGTTCGAAGTGGGTCCGAAGCAGGATGAACATCTAACAGGGGTATGGTTCTGACAAATTTTATGAAGGTCAGTGGTAACGTAGAGAAGATACAGAACAGCTATCACGGCACTGAGACACAGGAGAGCTGCAGTGCTGCGAACCACAAGCTTCAGCTGTTTTAGTACTCATGGAGTTGCTTACTGTGTTTGACAAATGTATCCTTATTGGAGCAACCCATGCAGTCTTAACAGTCATTATAAGCAGGTAATTTTTAGAGAAGCAGAAAATGAAACTGAATTGCAGAGAGCCCTGAAATAACATGTTGCAGACTTGGTGACCAAATCAGAATCTAGAAGTTTGCCCCATGTGTTATTTCCTCAGGGAATTTGCTCAATACTGTAGTCTTCTTGGACTGTATTTTTACCAGCACCACCCGACTCGCCTGTTATCACTAAGTTATATTCCATTCCCCTTAAAGACATCCTTAGACCTTCCCAACACGAGTGCTTCCTTTCTTTCCCCTTTCTGTTCCAGGTGGCTATATGCTATATTAGTTCTCGCCCACACTCAGTCAATGTCAACTGTGAAGGGGTGTTCTTCAGTGGACTTCTGCTCTATCTCTGCGACTCCTTCGTTGGTGCAGACCTCCTCAAGCGGTTCAGGTTTCTGAAAGGTAATCTCATTGCTCTGCTGGGCATCCTGGGTGTTTTCCTGCCAAGTAATAATAGCATGGAGGAAAAGGGAAACGCAGAGGAATAACAAGCTTTGTTAAACAGCTCCACTGTTTTCACAGTTAGTGCTGCCATTGTTTTCAAAAGAAATAGATGGAGTGGTTTTCTGGGAGTGTATCAAACCTGTTCCTGTTGGTAATAAGTGCAGGTAATTGAACCTTAGGTAAGCTTTGACAAATTACATTCATTAAGTTATAAGTGACATCAAATTAAATAGGTGCAGAAAAACCAAAATCCATGGAAATCAGGCAGTGAGCTGTGCAGTCAGCAACCTGAGAGTTTAGAACATAGGTGTTACTGATGAGGACAAGAAATTCTGCGCTGGCAGTCAGTCCATCTTCACTACTGCAGATGGGGACAGCTCTTAACTGGAGGATTATAGGGTCTACCCCCACCAGAACGTAATAAACCTCATAAAAACCTTTCTTCATCTTTTTGTCTTAATACTAACAAAGAGCAAATTGCCACAGGTATTCAGTAGTGCTGAAGTGTCTTGCAGAGCTCCAGTGCATTTGTGGTGCCATAGCTGACCTGTTTCCCATCTTGTGCTGACTGAGGATGGCACGCAGGCAGGGATGCCATGGGGATGACCCTCAGCCAGTCCCAAGAATTAGGTTTTGAAGTTTCCTCCTGTACCCTCTTTGGCCCTCCAGGGCAGGGACAGAGGAGGAAGGCACAAAGATGTGGTGGAGGTTGGTGCTGGCCACTGCCAGTTTCCCAGAGCCAATGTGTGCCGAATGCAGCCAGAGAGGCCATTTTCTCTGTTGCTTCTTGGGCAAGACGTGGTTTCTTCACAAAAATGGGCCATGGATGCCTGGTAGGAAGGACTTTCCCTTGCTTCAACTGAGCAGAGGAGGGATCTGAACCAAAACTTTCTGTGTGTCAGGTGCATGGGCTGGAGCACAGAACAGAGCAAGCCCTGAAGGTGTCCAGCCCTCCTGCTTATTAAATGTCTCTGTGCAACACCAGGAAGTTTGCACATTTGTTAGCCACAGAGAAATTAAGGACTCTTACAGTGCTTTACCAAGGGCAGCTCTCATACTTAAGAAAGTCATAGCAGATTTTCTTACGTCAGTTGTGGGACTGATTTGGCTTAGTAGAATTTCATTATTGACCTTGTACAAACCCATATGTCCCATGAAACAAACAAAAAGTAGGCTTTATTCTTTTGGCATAATTATCAGTAGTAATGTAAGGATCTTGGAGTCCCATTAATGCTCTCTCTGATATTAGCAGCCGATGATATTAACACTGGCTGATTGTTAGTCAGTGAAATTCTGTGATATGGAGCAGACCCAACACCACGTTTGCTTTTCCCTGTCTGTGCCTTCCTGTAAATTCAGAGAATTCACAGATGGACACGATTTGCTGTTGTCTTGAGGCTCACACAACTGATCCGAGCCTCGACTGGATGGTTACTGGTAGACCCTTCTAATCCTACTTTTTTCCTACCTAGCAGTGGAGATTTCTTTAAAATATCTTAGGAAAATGAATGAAGGAAATGAGTTATTACTGTACCCCTGAGAACCTAATGTACTTTTCAATTGAAGGTGCCACCCTGTGTGTCATATGTCAAGACAGAAGCTCATTACGGCAGACGATAGTCCGGTTGGAGTTGGAGGATGAATGGCAGTTCCGACTTCGGGATGAGTTTCAAACTGCTAACAGCAGTGATGACGAACCACTCTATTTTCTTACTGGACGCCATATATAAGCCTTGCTAAGACACTGCTAAAGAAAAAAAAGAACTTTTTTTTTTTTTTAAAAAAGTACAATCACTGTGGAGCAAAGTGCAACCGATATTTATCTAGACTGCTCTAAAGGATTCCCCACAATTCTGAAGTAGGCTTTATTCCTTGGGATAAATTACCACATCAGTTATGATTTAAAGGATCTTGGATTCCAGTTATTTTCACATCAGTCACAACTGCCAACACTAACCACACAGCCAACCAAGCTGTAGGATCTGGGAAGAGGATGTTGTTTGGTTGAAGAAGAATCCTTTTAATATTCAGCTGATTTAGGGGAAGAAGCTGCTCTCCTCTTGCAGCTGCTAGCTTGAATGTGTTACATGAAATGCACCCCAGCATGTGGGATTTACTGAAGATAGGTGGAGGAGAGCCCACCGTGTCTCTTCAGCTCTGTGCTGTGGTACAGGAATACTCAGGGGTTTGAAACTACAATATAAAGTAGATATTTGTATTAAGAGGAATAGCCTTGTTCTCTGTGCAGTGTTAGTTTAAAATTTGTAATTGTGTACGTATTGAAACTGTCTTTGGCAAAATTTCCACAGGTGTTCAAAGTTTACTACTTAAACCTGAACAAATGGGCAAACACATGATAGGCACTGTGCACCCCAGTTCTCCTAGCAATGGTATTTTGCCCAGTAGGCGCCCCCTCCTCAACTCCAGGGACGAAGCAAAGGCTTCTTGTAGCTGCTCTCTCTTCACTTAGAGGCCAGAGTAACTTCCCAGCAAATCACCTTCAGTTTCTCACTCTCCTCAGAGCTTTGAAAACTTGTGGTCCATCCTCCTTTGCATATGGAAACGTGTCCTCCTGTCCGTCCGGTGCCTTTGTGGTGGGCTGTGCGCAACTCACTCTCCATTTCCTTTACACTCAGCTCCAGTTGGCTGCAGAACTGAGATCAGGTCTGTTGTACCCATATATGAAGCAACATACCAAAAAACGTGCAGGACACTAATGATGCCTGAGCTGGATCCAAGAGAAACAGAAGGTATTCTATTAGTAGTTCCGAAGGGAGCAGGGGAGAAGTCTAAGGGAGCTGGGACTGCTCACGAGAGACTCTCCAGAAGCAAAGATGTGTAAATGCATCACCTAACACCGTCCTCCCTGTAAATCTGTAAATACTGGCCATGCAGCAGCCACACGTTATTCTACTTACAAGCGCAATACTTACTGATCCTTGTTAAGGTGTTCTGGAAGGAACTTGGCGCCGTTGCATTTGTTTGTCAGGGTTAAATCGTAGCGGTCCCCTGTTCCCCTCGCACAATTGGCAGGCATTACCTTGACGAGGTTTCCATACACACACAACAATCTTTCTGCACATCATGGCCCCTTTATTAAAAGGAAAAATGCAGAGTGTTTGTTTTTTAAATGCTATTCATGAATACAAATTTACTCCCCAAAAAGCAATGAAATTACCACATCTTTATACCTGACCTGCAACTCATTGGAGAAGGACCTGCCAAAGCTGCATTTTTTTAACACATAGTGTTAATTAAGCAACTTTTTTTATCTTGTGAAAAGAGATGTTTACAGATGAAAAAACATAATATATTTGACAGAGGCCAAAGGAAAACGGTTTGCATATGTCTGTGTTGACGTAGCATATCTCTGATGCTGTAAATTTAGCAAATCTCAGATGAACACCCCATCTCTGTAAAGTTATTTTTTATTTTCCTTCAGACACAACCTGCCTTATCTATTTTAACACTGGGAAGAAGCAGGGATATAAAAGATACTTCTTGAAGCGCTTGATACACACATGTGAATGTATTCCAGTAGTTCTGGTTTTGCCAGAAAGGCTTAAGGCCAACCCCGACTCTTAGTGTGGTTTAGAAGTGTCAGGTATTACATGTTAAAAAATGGTTTTCTTTTTGTTTGTGTATTTGATGTTTGCACTAAGTTCTTAAAATTCCAGGTGCTGAGACTACTAGGAGGAATTAGCCTGCTGGTGAAGCAGTGCAAAATTTTCCTGAAGGTTGAGAGTGCATTTAGAAAATCAGCATATTTGCCTGCCTTTACCAACTAACAGTAAACCCATTTCTTCAGTGCTCTCCCCTGCAGAAGCAAGGAGTTTTGGTAACGCTCTGGCCAGAGCACACTACACCAGCCCAAACAGCGCAGGCCTGTCCCATGGAACACTTTAACCGGCTGCCTATAAATTCCTGGGAAGGAGACCCTTGTTTGACAGCCAGATGATTGCTATCCATCTTGGTTTTAAGCCTCACCATCAAGGCCATTCTTATGAATGTAATAAATTGGCTAGCATTATATCTTACCTGTAGATGTTCTTGTCTATTCACAGGTTAAAACTGAATGTAAACTAAGATTTAAAGAATCATATGCAGATGCTTTTTGCTTAACTTATGTAATTGCTTTTTGTGACTTTTGGAAGAGGGTTAAAAATGTTGCTTTCCTAGTGTAAAGTTTTCTTAACCAAAAACTTGGTGAATTTAGCTTCACTAGTCAGTCTACCTCATGTTATTGTTTATGAACTGAAACTGTCTGAAGTTGTGGCTATGGTATGTTTATAATGTGCTTTCATTAAATTTGATTATATTAAGTTACCATTTCAGACTGCCTCTCTCTTAATGGGTACTGCTCTTGCTTTCCAAGCCCGCCAGAGCTTTTAGATTTCCAGTGAACTTGCTGCACCATTTTTCTGACAAAGCCCTTTACAGGCAGCTCACAATCCCCTTGAAAATTACATGTGGCAGCTTGGAAACAAACAGACTCTACAGACCAGAATTCATCACCATTCTGCTACTCCAGCTTTAAGCACTCAAGTATTGTTTCGGAGGCAGTGCAAGTTCTTTACTTTAGCTCTAGCCCAAGGTTAAGGACAGTACAACATAAACAAGTGTATCCTAACTGCACAGAGGTTCCAAAATTGAAACAAACTGTAAGTTTAACCCTAGTTCTTTCCCATCTCAGAGTTTTAAGCTATTACTCAAGGCTGAAGGCATTCCCCTCTCACCTTACCACAAATCCTGTATAAGGATGGTATTGATCTGGAGCTACTGGGGCACTTATCCTTGGGGTTTGATACAAATGCATTGTCACTAAGGGAATTCCTATCCAAGCAGGTTTGAATGCCACAACTGTGTTCTCCAGAGACTGCATCAAAACACACTCTGCCCTTGGCCACTTTTTCCCCCCAGGAAAAGTATGAAATACACTAAAGATTCATTCACACTTAGTATCATACAGAGTAACTTTAAAAAAGCTATCAAGTATTTTATTTTTAATCTATCTACAGTATGTACAGATCAAGAAAGGCCACAGCAGTTTTTCAACATACAAACCCTTTAAAAGAGAGATTTATGAAGGAGTGACAAGTATCAAAGTGAAGTCCACTAACAAAGGTATATACTCAGTACAGTACTTGAAGAATGACGAGTACACCAGTCCTTGGGGTTTTCATTCCACCTTTTACTCCACAACTAGTCTGGGGGAGAAGCAGACAGAGGGCACAAGATTCTGATGCTGCTGACACCAAGCAGGTGCCCTGGCATCTAGCAGGGTACAGGATGCACCCAGAAGCCACTGTGCAGTCCGTGAGGGTTGATGCCCACCACGACTGTACCGTAGTGCTTCTTGCCTCAATGCAACTGGGCACAGCCTTGAGCTCTGTCAAACAAGCAACGAGTAGTGGCTCCCCTGGCTGCGGGAGCTGGGGCAGGAGACCAGTTACAGTACCAGGAAGCACTGGTATATCACCTCATTAAGAACTTCAGCATGTACTCATCAGCGAGACTAGAGTCTTTGCATTAGTTTACAGTCCACTATGAACAATTTTCTGCTGCATGTAAACATGACTAACTAGATAAAATACAATCAAACTTCTGTAAAAGTTAATAAAATATCTTTCTTTTAAAAAAACAAAGTTAGCCTATTACTGCATTGTTTACAATTTTAATAAAATAGTACAACCTTTCGGTTGTTACCAGTCCTGAGTTCACTGTAATAAAAATGGCCCTGGCTTCTGCTGAAAGTCTGCACCCACTCAGTGCAGTTTGGCAGAAGTCTCCCAACAAAAATGGAATTCCTTCAGAGCAGTTAAGTCTGGTGCTGTCCATTGAGGAAGTTGTATACCAGGAACTGGCCGGTGCCGCAGTACTGTGTTGCAAAGAGTTTTCCATCGGGAGTGGGGTCAGAGAAAGCGATTTCTTCCTTACTTAAGTATGAACCATATATGAAGTTGCTCCTGTTTAAAAGAGGGAAAAAGGGGAAAAAAAAAAAAAAGGTTATTACTCTCAGGGAATAATAAAAAATATTTATGCTACTAGGCCACAAACCATTAATTAAGTGACACAGACACCGAAAAGGAAGAAACTCTATTAGGAGGAGATGGCTCTACTTATAGGATCTATCTCCTTCCAAACAGCAAGGAGGATCACTTGCTCCGGAAGGAGTTTTATAAGGTTCTGGTGTTCTAGAAGAAGAGTGATTGTATCAAGAGTTCAAATTCAGAGTTTTTTAGGAAAAAAAAAGTTTGAATTCATTCCAACTATTTTTTTCATGGAAAAGAGACTGCTAGGGCTGTGACTACAATCCCTAAGAATGAAAACACAAGCTACAGAAGTTGGGGTGATGATGGAGGGGGCTGAAAGACCAACCTCAAGGCATAATTCCTAAGTACACATTCAGTAATAACTATACAAAAAGAAAGAATCAATTTGCTGAACTTCATGAAAAATATTTTATGTATGTTTTATTCTTATTTTAAGTAAGAATGGGAATCAAGAGATTCTGTTCTACTTCTCTGGCTCGCTATGTGAGCAAATTTAGAAAACTGCACTCAGGCTTTAAGACTTTGATTAGAGGAAGGAGGAGGTAATGTTTATTCTTGGAAAAAGAAGAAACTCCCTTTAAACTTAAGGTTTTTAGTTTCTATAAAATAAACTTAAATGCAGTTGAAGACCAAGTATAAGGTTCACTTGTATGGACATCTCCATTAAATACTGAGGAAAACATAACAAGAACAAAATCTGTTTTAATCACTACCAGTTTTATTCCCTTCTCTTTCATATATTTAGGAAGATGATTTTTCAAGGTTCTTAGACTGTCTGACTGGGTTTTTGTGACTCCAAGCCAACCATGAAAGCTTGAGTGAAATGGGGCAGACATTCTCAAAATGGACCTAAAAGTCTGCTACAATGCCTTCGACATTTTGAAGTCAGGATTTAGATGGCTACTGGAATCATCCCATTCAAAGTACCTTTTGCTACCGAAGACATTTAAGTTGAAGTTTCACTGGCTGCTGAGCGGATCTAACTGCCTATTGCCATCCCAAATCAAGTCTCATTCCTTTCCTTTGCCTTCTGAACTGTCTGGGTTCCCTTGTCTACACCAGCTCTAGAGCTCATCAGACCTTCATCAGACCTTTCTGCAAACCAAGAGAGCACCAGAGTCATGTAAAGCTCTTTTTGGTGAAGTTGTTTTCTTAATGCAGCAATGAGCTACTGGAAGGCCGAACAAACACCAGAGCACAGCAAAAGGTGAGGTGCAGTGCACAGCTAAGAACAAAACTGAGGCCTCACTAGCTGCAACAAACCATCAAAATTGATTGTAAAAATCCTTTAGGACTGTAGCTGGGGGAACAACTCCAGCATCGATTTGGGGGAGAAATCACAGAGTCACAGAGTATTCTGAGTTGGAGGGGACCCAACAAGGATCATCGAGTCCAACTCTTACATGAATGATCCCTACAGGGATCGAACCCGTGACCTTGGCATTATCAGCACCATGTTCTAAATCTTTCCTTTAGAAATAGTTTCTAGGAAGCTACTATTAAACACACTATTAAAAAGCTGTCAAAAATATAACCAAATAATCAAGTTACTACACTCATCTGAACACAGCTTTACAGTCAATAGTTCAGACAGAACATGATTTGATAAGAACTTTCTAGTTGCTCCATCAGCCAGGCAAGATGCATTCTGCAGAGCAGAATAGCTTTGCTAAGCTCTCCAAATAACCAAGGGGCTGAGGACTGGCAGAGACATCAGTACCTGTGCTACAAAGTGCAGCAAGATGGCGCTTAACACAAACCTGACAGGAGAGTAATAGTAACATTTGGGCAGTTCTTGGCATTACTCAAAACTGATGTTTAAACTTCTAGGAAATGCCACTGAAAGACAATGTCAAGGTTTGGAGAATCAACATTTTTAACACAGATGTTTGAGTCCTTTTATGGATCTAGCACTTAGCATTCAGTTGAATACACTCATCACTAGCTACTAAAGCTCCATGGAAATTGAAAATATCTCATAAATGGCTCAGTGAACCTGAGATATATATTAAAAAACCAAACCACCAAACAACAATTGGAAGGCACCAAACTGTATCAAATAGTTTGATGCACTGGGTCTCTGTTCCCTCCCTCTTTCTACCTCTAAGGAATGGACAATCACTGAGTGGTTCAATCCCAGTCTGTAACACTTGGGTAATCTCACACTTTGACCAAAACCAGTCTTGCATCCTTTACTCATAACTACTCCAGAGGAACTTCCCCCAAGCTCACTGGAAGTCTGCCAGGTGACTCATTACAATTGCACCTAAAGATTTCTGTTAAAGACAAGCTATTGCAGAACAATGATGTCAGTTTTTGAACTCCATCTAATACTGGAACTGTCAACTGTGCTCAAATCTACATCCTCAGTATCACCGGCAGCTTGAAAATACAAGCTTGAGACACACAAAGTAACCAATGGTTTGGACTGAGTTCTATCTAAACCACGTGTAACTGAGGAACTTTTTAAACATTACCTAAGACACTCTATCATCCGAGAAGCGATCTTCTTTCGACGCATCATGCTGAACACCCATATTCGACTAATCCCACAAATAGCAGGCTCTGGAGAGGTTGAACAGCACCATGCTTTCTGTCTTTCAAATATGACTTTCTCATTTTCTGAACTGACTTCTGGAACCTTCTCTTCTATGACTCTGTAGCCCTGCAAGTGATGTAAAAAAAATTGTGTCTTTATAAAAGCATCATTAACGACTTAAAAAAATAATTAATGTTATCAATGTTATTTCTTTCATACTTAGTTGCTAAAATGCCTTACCAAAAAGATTGTGTATTTGTGTCTCATTTCATTTGTCTTAACAATTTCAAAACAGGAAGAGATAACAGAGGTGAAACAAAAATACCCACCTCGAAAGCTTATCTGACTTAAAATAATAGCAACAAATAATCTTACTACCACCTGTATTAAAGTGTTTGCCTCAATTTCTCTGACTTTGGCTAAGATTGTTTTGCTTGTTGTCTGCTACTCCCAAGGGACACTAGAAAAGCAGCAGGACAGTTTACAAGGGAACAGACAGATTATGTGACAAAGTTCTGACACCGCTGTTTAGTACTGCCAGTGGCAGCATGACTTCTTGTCCTGCCCTCTGCTTCTGTGTGCTGTGGAGCTGTTCAATCCCACTGTAATTCAACCCAATCATACAGAACACACGCTTTTTCATCCATACTGGATTTCTGCTGGGTAGGAAGCTCAACCTGCTTGTCAACAAGCAAGAGGAGAGCCAGAGCTTGCACAACAGCTATAGCAAGTTCTTAGGTGAGCAGGTCTGAGCCAAGTATGACACCATCCATGTGTCTCAGCTCAGAGTCAACCACATAAAAATGAGCAACTACATTTCAGAATAGTCTACCACCCAAAGTCTCTTCCTCTGTGGAAAAGCCGTACACAGAATGCTTATTTGCTATGAAGAACAATCACTAAGCATAGACACAGACTGCCCTCCTCCAATTCAGTCACTTACCCACTGGATATGTTCTGCAATTAAACAGCCGATAACTTTTTTGTCATTAGAAATAAAAAGAAGAGTTTTAGTTCTAGAGTAACACATGAGTGGAGCTTGCTGAAATCCCAAGTCATTGTCTACCATTTCTCTAATTTCTTCGACCTGTCAAAATAAGTTTAAATGCTGTGTAAGAAACACACATAAATGTACATTTCTATAAATTTACATTAAAATCACAGATTTGCAAAGATGGAGAATCTAGATCTAGAATACTGAAAGCTATTCCAGAAGTTTAGGATTATCCTAAGTAACTTGCAACACATTGGTCCACAAAAATGTTCCTTCAATAATACTCGTCTGGAAATAGGAAGAGTAGAAGAGATCTCTCAGTCAACTTCCATTAAATTCAAACTTGAACGGTCAAAGGCTAATAGAGAAAATTCAGATAATCCAAGTGTGGAGTATGGTATTTTAGAAGTAAATGAGACCCACAGGAAAAGTTGAAAGAGTTTAGTTCAAGATTTTCTGTTATTTTTAAAGTATTTAGAGAACTAATCCATTAAGGGTTTTGAGCACATGAAAGCTGACAGTGCCAAGGCAGGTAGAAAATGTATGCATTTGTTGTAAAGGAATAAGTAACTGTTGTCTCCTTCCTCCAGCTTCCTACTCTTCCACTGGGTTTGCAAAGAATAACTGAAACTAAAAATAAAATTTTGTTTAATATTAGCAAGTTTAGAAGAAACAGAAACTTCAGCATGAATGCAAATAAAAGCTTATGCATGAGCTGGTATTTTACTGGTGGATTCTTGTACCTACAATTGGATATTGGAAGCAGCCTCTATCATTCCTCATCTCCTGTGAGACAGAAATAAGGTGGCCTTTCCCATGTGGTGCATTAAATGGCATAAGCTTCCTGAATGCATGTTGTAATTACATTAGTAACTCAAACGTAGAATTACTGATGCTGTGAGGGAGACTCCACAGTCTCTCTGGGTGATCTTTTCCAGTGCATGGTCACCCACAGAGTAAAGAAGTTCTTCCTCATGTTCATGTGGAATTTCCTGTGTATCAGTTTTTGCCCATTAGTACTTTTAAAATGGAAATTGTGTAAAAAAACAAAAGCTTTAAAAATAACTTTTAAAAGACATGGTATTAGTTACTCTTGATTTTCTCATCTAACCTTCAGGTACCAACCATTTAATGACAAGTCCAATTACCCAGTTTGAAACAGTAAGTAACCATTCTTGAAATGAGGCATCCACAGTGGTGACAACTGTAAATTCTCTCAACTTTAGAGAACTCTAGCCTAAATGGCTTAATTTGCTACAGTCTTTCTTCTGCACCACTTAGGTATTTTTTTTTCTTCAGCCATTATATTAAAAAATGAATGTGTAACAGATGTACTAAAATTAAGATTATACTACCAGAGAAGTAAGCTTGAACAAAAAAACTTATCTGCATTAAATGTTGTAAAAAGAAAATTCATAGTTTCTTTTCAATTTAATAACTTAAAAAAATTCTAATTAGACTAAAGAAAAACTCCTACAGTCATGCCACCACCAAGACCTCTCTAGGGCATCAATTCACCCTCCAGAGATCCCTTCCAACCTCAGCCATTTTGTGACCCTCAGACAGTGGTACTGTAAAAAAGTTCCTGTTAGTCACAGCAAATCCCAGGCTAACCAGAGTCAATGCCAGGCTACAAATGTAATGACATACTGAGATGTATGAACACAGGCCAGTCAGTAAGACACCAAAGTACCCTCCTGCTCTAATTCTCTGCTAGCATGCTGTGTGCAGTTTTAGAAAGTTTCAAGAGAGACATGAGTCATGGCACAAATGGAAATAATCTAGAGGAGAGCCTGACAACGAATAGAGCTCTAAAAAACATTACTTAGGAGTACAAACTAAAAAACCCAGCACATCTGGTCAACTTCCTCAAAGTAAAAAAAAAAAATCAGAGTTTGTTCAGGCACAAAAAAGCTGTGGCAAAGAGGGAAAGAAGGATGTTTTCTACAGCGAAGTCAGTATGATTAGTACTAATGAACTTAAATTGCAGTATGGAGATTATGGTGGACATTTAGGGAAAACTTCCTAAAATTATGGAGGCACTGTAACAGAGTCTGAAGAGGTCAGACAAATGCCTAGTGGTAAAACTTTTACAAAGTTGTCAGATGCAACATAACCTGAGCAGATCCTGCTTTGAACATGGGAATGGACTAGACTTTGAGGCCACTTTCCACCTAAATATGCTTTTATTAGAAAGTCACATAGAGAATGACGGTTGTATAATAAAATTAATACATTTCAGTTCGTTTAAATACAGTAGGAAGTTTATATTACACAAAATATCTGCCAGACATTCAGCAAGTATATTTAAAAAATGTATTTTAAAAAGTCAGTTGGTTAATACTGTTCCCATCCCTTACCCAGGCCCATCTCCTCTATGAACAGAGCAGCAGCACTTAAGAGTAAGATATTTAACCTGTTTGTGGAAAAAGCTACAGAACCATTGCAGTTTTGAGTCCAACTTCAACTGTTCATGTGTAAATTATACAAAGTTTACCATGGACATTTTCATTACTTATATGAAAACATCAAACAAAGCAAAATATACAAGTCCAGTCCTTTTCGCCATACCTTTTTAAGTGCATACTTTGGGTCATCAGGAAGAACCATTATTATCTTTCCATCAGGATATTCAGCCAAAATTCTCTCCTTTTTCCAACCCTGAATAAAACAAACACTTATCTAAACCATATACAAGATACACTTTTACAAACAGAAACGGCAAATTATTGTTCTAGACACTGAATTTATGCAGAGACTTCACATTATTTAGCAGCTGCTTTGCTAGAGAAGGAAACTTCAGCTAGCTTTCTAAAAGAGCACAACAGATATAATATGATGTTATTTACACAATAAGTTACACAGTAACCTAACTTAATCTAAAAACAATTTGTGAAAGTGTCTTATAATTTCCCAACTAGATTTTTTTCCCCCAGGACTGCAATGCAAACTCAACTTTAAAACAGAAGTAGCAAAGTCAGCTCACATAACTGATTTCCAAACCTATGTAAATATTTTTTTCGAAGTCCAGTGAATGGGAAAACCCTAAGTTTTATTAAAAGATTTCTTTTTAACATAGTTACCTCCACAAATACACACTCAGTTTTAAAAGTTTGGCATGCGAAAGACCTCCAGGAGGTTCTAAGTGAACTGATTGGCATGCAGTTGCCCAAAATGTAAGGAATAATTTATTTTGTTACTGATCATAACTGTTAAAGCCACAAGAAGGATACTAGAAAAAAATTTATAACTACCTTCTAAGAATCTAATAGGGAAGGAGACTACGTTGTGTGTATCTGAAGTATAAACATACTCAAAAAAATAGAGGTAATTAACTCTTCTTCAGATCCACACTCGTGGTGAATAATGAGCAGTACCTGCATGGAAAAAAACAAAACAAAAAAGCCACTTAAATCTAGTAAGATGGGACTGGTAGATATTAGAACTCAAGTTGCTTTGATGGGACCTAAAAATACTGAATGCAGAAATAACTTCAGCCACTGAAAAGGCTGATCTACAAGTCTTACTTCAAAGCAACTTTAAATAAAAAAGTTTCTGAAGAAACAATATTGATGGAATAATTCTCATTGAAATCTGTACCTTCTCACAAAATGATGTTCGACTAAAGACCAAACAATGGAATTTGGCACTGTATGAATGCCATATATACTACCACAAAAAAATGTCAAGTTCAGTGTTATAATACTTGATCTGTACCTCATTTTATTCATCCTGATTTTACTCCCTTACCCCAAGCAAGACATGAAGAGAATAATTTTAGAAATTTACCTACTTGCTACTAGCCCTGGAACTATTTAAGTATTAGTTTAGCAGCTGGCATGGCAATGGTTCCAACACAGACACCATTTTAATCCTGTCTGCTTTTCTTCTCAGTAGCAGTTGCACAAATGAAGATCCTGCTTGAATTTATATACGTTATGATCTGAACACAAAGGGCAGTAAACAGCAGTATTACAATATTCAGGGAAGTAGAAAAGTGCAATTTGTGGGATTATGACATGTCTCTTGAGACTATCAGAAAAGGCATCAAAAGGTTCAGGAAGGGATTACTGTTCTCCAACCTCAAACCCTACCTCTCTCAAATTTTTGTCTTTTTCTGCCTTTTGGCTTCCTGTTCGCCCTGCAAGAGCTTTTTATAGCCTATTTTAAACCAACTGTGACCATCACTCAGGAAATAAATACAACATGTTTGATAATCCTGCCAATAAAGCATCCAGACTGTTGCAAGCCTAATGCAGAAAATTCAACACTAAATTTTAGATTAAGGCATCCTGTTAATGTTATAGCCAGGCATTTCCACAAAATGAAATCCGATAAAAAACCAAACCACTTCTGAACATCATAGTGTTGTTATGCTTTTAAGCAACAGTATATTAGCACAAGTCTAAAAATAATTCTGTAAAAATGCAATAATTGACTCTCTAATATGTAAGTCTCATTATTTTCATTATTGTCCACCTATTCATCTTCTTAAGTGCTTTGTATAATATGGGGACTGATGATATGCACAGGAAGGGTAGTTTCTAAACTGAAGTATTTTGGAACTTATTCAGAAATGTATCTTTTAGATGCAGCTTTCCAAAAAGTTTCTGCAAACTCTAAACTCATCCAAGATTTTTAGTGAAACCATTTTAAAGCCATACTGTGCTTTTATAGTCATATGCAGCTCTAATAATTTTAAAAAGAAAAACTATCACTTCACAGATTTATCTGCACCTTTAGTGTCCTTACTGTTGAGTTTTTCTAAGCAATGTACTGTCCTTCCTTTAAACCAGACAAATGGAAGCAATGCACGAGACCAGTTACAGTTCTGTCACATTCTAACATTAAAGGAAAATGTGCTAAAGCTGCGGTTGGGACTGATCCTATTAGATATCCACAGTACACAAAATATGGTTTAGAACCAGTATATTGACTGTGGTCTGAAGATGACTGATAAGGTCTTTTAACATACCTACTGACACTTTTTAAACAAAACCCCACTATTTTAACACTATTAAAACAAAATACTACAGTCTGCAAGATATTTCAATCACTGAGAAATAACGTGATCTTTCACAGAGGCAGATGACAAGATCACCTTATTACAGTCTGTGTCTACAATATATAATATTCTATTGTGCTGTCAGAAAAATTGCTTTTCCTTTCCTTTTAATTGATATTACTTTAGGACATTAACACTTATTTACTGCTGAATCAGATGTCCAAGCACTGATATATACTGCTTGTGATGAAATTAAAAGGAAAGCTACTGTTCCCACAAGTATACGTATTCTGCAAGGCCTGGAGTTAAAGACCATGATTACAGCATCCTCCCTGATACTGGCAGTCTATGCCCAGCAGCTGATTACCTCTAGACAGCAGCAGCAGGGCATATAGAGTCTAATCACCACAGCTGGGCATATGGTGTTGCACAGAGCCCTGATGGTATGTAACAGCTGTTGCAATACCCTCCTCCCCTCCACGTTAGGTCTATTTATCCTACAGGTATTTGTAATCCTTTGAGAACATAAGACCACTCTGAAAAACATAGTTAACACATTTTTAATCTACTTCTAACTTTTCCTACCAATTCAAACAAGAATAAAGGTTGCTTCTGCTCGTTTATTAAGGTGCAATGGTAAGAGAATTACAAAAGAAAGAGATCATTCCAAAAAGGGCAATACAGACAAGCAGTTGCTACTACACCATGAAATAGTATGGACAGTAGTTACCACTACAGTGTGTTGCTTTCACTGGATATTGTGTACATATATAATGAATGATGTAGAATATAGTTGTAAAGATGGTTCCAACATTAATAGCCACTGTTCAGTGGTCTGTTTTTCATAACAGAATCAAAGAATGGCCTGGATTGGAAGAGACCTTAAAGATCACCTAGTTCCAACTCCCCTGACGTGGGCAAGGACACCTTCCTCTAGATGGGATTGCTCAGAGCCTCATCCAGCCTGGCCATGAACTCTTTCAGGGATAGGACATCTGCCACTTCATTGGACAACCTGTTCCAGTGCCTCACCACCCTCACAGTGAAGAATTTCTTCCTAATATCTAATCTAAACCTACTTTCTTTCAGTTTGAAGCCATTTCCCCTTGTCCTGTCACTGTATACTCTTGTAAATCATGACAAGCATGAAACCTTTCTAAGATTATATGAAGTTCAGCATCATCTCCAATTCCAGTAACCTATTAAACTTAGGTGCCAAGAAGTCAAATATTGCCTTTATTGTTTTTAACCTGAAAATCGTAAGAAGCTCACAGATAGACTTGGGTGCAGTTACAACAAAACAGCTGTAAACTTATCAGATTAGACATTAGCTTTACAGAATCACAGCATGGGTCAGGTTGGAAAGGACCACAGTGGGTTATCTGGTCCAACCTCCCTCCTCAAGCAGGGTCATCCTACAGCAAACAGCATAGGATTGCATCCAGATGGTTCTTGAGTATCTCCAGCAAGGGAGTCTCCACAACCTCGCTGGGCAGCCTGTTCCAGTGCCTGGCCACTCTCACAGTAAAGGAAGTTCTTCCTCATATTCAGGTGGAACCTCCTGGCATCAGTTTCTGTCCATTGCCTCTTTTCCTATTGCTTGGCACCACTGAGAAGGCTCCATCCTCTTGGTACTGCCTCTTTAGATATTTATACACATTAATGAGGTCCCCTTTCAGTCACCTCTTCTCAGGGCTGAACAGGCCTAGCTCCCTCAGCCTTTCCTCATAAGATAGATGCTCCAGACCCTTGACCAACTCACTAGTTCTCTTCTGGACCTGCTCCAGGAGCTCCATGTCCCTCTTGTACTGTGGAGCCCAGAACTGCACGCAGTACTCCAAATGTGGCCTTATCAGGGTTGAGGGGCAGGATCACCTCCCTCAACCTGCTGGAAGTGCTTTTTCTAATGCATCCCAGGATTCCGTTGACATTCTTGGCCACAGGTGCACACTGTTGGCTCATGGACAGCTTGTCCACCAGGACCCCCAGGTCCTTCTCCACAGAGCTGCTTTTCAGCAGGTTGGCCCCCAGCCTGTAGTGGCGCCTGGTGTTGCTCCTCAAATAACAGTTTCTTCCACTTTCTTCAGCTCAAGATATAGGATGAGCTTGAAATGCAAACAGATTAACTGCATTCACATCAGGCACCTGAAGTTAGCAAATGCCCGTGGATTAAGCTTTTGGCTTTGCAACTTCAAAACACCATTAAAAATGCCTCGCTCTTACAAAAAATTTACAGAAGTACTAAGTTGACACTATGTGGTATCACAGGGAGGGGACACAACTGATACTGTGTGTATCACAGTTAGGACATTTTATAAAACTGAACCATGTGTCAATCCCACAAAGCATCCATCCCAATGGAGTTAACACTTACGTGTGTGTCATCACCCAATGCATGCACATGCTAGACAGGCATAACTTTTCTGGAGACTTTCAGATGTCTGATACCAGAAGAACCACGAGACAGATTGCTTCATTTGTCTGCAGTAGGAGACATCTCTCAAACCAATCTATTCCTGCTCCAGTGCTACCCTTGACCACCTTACCTTCTTGCTAATTCAGTTTGCACACTTCTATTAATAGCAAATGTCATCCTTCAGAAAACTCATCAGTCTTTGCCAATCTTCTGTCCCCAAATTTAGAAAATGTCATTAAACTTCCCCTCTCTGCATGCAAGGCCTACAATTTCCTTATTGTGTGTCCCAATACCATCTCCCTGTAAGCCTGCCCTTCTTCTGGGGGCATAATGAAATTTCTAGAGACCGAAACAAAATTTTTTACTAAAAAAAGCAAGACACGTCTTTAAAAAAGAACAAACAAAATTTTAATTTGTTGAAGGCAGTAAATAATTTACTATTTACAGGCAAACTACCTTCTGGCTACTCAATACTTCAAAACAGCCACAAAGCAGCTGCATGCAGGTAGGCACGACACTAACAATAATGTCCATTTTCACAGTTCGCAGCAGGAAGCATGATAATGCACACAGACCCACTTTTTGTGAGTTTGTGAAACAAATCATTAATAGAACTATTAAGCACAAAATAGGAGACGCTCAAAAGAGAGAAAAACTGAGAAAAGTCTTCTCAAGTCAAGACTGGGACCACGTCATATGGCACGAAGAATGTGAATGACAAGAGAATGAAAAATGCTTGTAAGATACCTTAGAATGGCCTCCAAATCACAAATGATGCCAATGCTGAACATATTAACTACACAGAAAAGAGTATCTGGAGAGCTAATAAACTAAAAGACCAACACCAGACGTTCCTGGACCAGAAAGTCTAACCAAGGAGTTACTGAGACTTTCTCTAGTACTTTTTTTAATTCCATGATGCTATTGCCCAGTTAACACTCTCTGTCAGGGAAAGGAATGCAGGGAAAGGAAGGCAGTTACAGCCTCAACACAGTAACTACATACAAATATCTAGAAACCTCTGAGCCATCCTCCCAACAATCCCCACCAGAAACCTCCTAGAAAAAACAGGATAAGTAGCAATCATTCTGGTATTTCTGGATGACTAAGAATTAACAAGTAATCACTTGGTGTACTAATTTACTGACAAGAAGGCTTATCTTAAACTGAAATTATTTTCTAAGAGGAGGTGAGAATGTTTCTGTCACAATACTATCAACCAAGAACCACTGACTGGATCAAATGACTAGTGACTTATCTATTTATCATGGCAAAAGTTACTCACCCACACAGAAAACTGAGTGCCAAACTGTTACGAGGAAAAAACAAAATCTGAAGGGAATTAAAGACTTAGAAGAACCCTTTTTTTACCTTTTAGTCTACTGTTTCTACTCCAGAATAACCATTTAAATCATCGCTCTACAGCTCTCTAGAATGTCACAAAAAGCAACTAGAGTCTCAAAAGATTATAGAGATAGAGCTGACAATACAATATTTTGCTTGAGTACACATTGTTGGAAGTTTTAAAAAGATGTCTAGCAACTAAGAAAACAATAGGAAAAGTTTTTATCGAATTAAGAGCATACCTAATTTTATACAATGTCATTTATGACTGGTTTAATACAGTCTGCTCTTTCACATTTATGTTAATTATGTTGTTACTCTAGACATGCATACAAGGGAGAAATTTCAGCTCTTCCGACTTCCAAAATATTCCAAACTTCAGTTCAGCTTCTTACCTACACGAACATAGCAGCTTTAAGCAGCTATTGAACTCATCTGCCAGCTTCTGTCCAAAAGAACTAACATCATCTTCTGTAAATTATGTTTACATCTTTGGTAACATTCAAGATCTGAAAGTACTTGGGCGGGAGGGGACAAACAGGAATAAAATGGGGAAATGTATTTTATGTTGCCATTATAATGTACTGCTTCCCATCACACTTTCTGCCCAGTCCCACCCTATAACGTAGCCAATGTGTATCAGATCAGATCTTTTAAGATGTCTGGATTATTCAGCAAAAACTAACCAAGAACAGAACAAATACCAGAACTATTTTACCAGACAGTTTCAAGCATGAAAGTTTTAGCTATGATGATATATCTTAGTATTTGCAAACAGTGAGATAAAATTGTGCTTGAGATTTAAGAGTAGCCCAACAGCCATTTGGTATCTGTATGGAATGAATTGGTGGTCTCAGTTCAGTTATCCTGGAGGTCTTATCTACTCGAGTGTAGAGTACTGAAGGTAACATGTGTGATAAAGAAAACAGACTTTGTGGATTCTGTTCTGGATTTCAGACACGTGAACAGGCATTTCCTATGTCTTGTAATATCAGCTACTGTGAAGTAGCTGATTTTACAATATAATTGAAATTGTACGCATTTTTTCAAATTTGAGCTTTAATATGAGAGATATACTCAGATATAGCATATATAATGAAGTTAATAAATAATAGTTTGTATTTTAGAGGTTAAAATCTCACTATAAATTCAATAAAGCTTCAATATACTATGAAGTTGTATCAGCTGGATTTCTAGGCAGTCTCTCTTCAAATTACACATAATTAAAGGCAAAGTAATTTAGAAGTCATCTAAGATTACAAAAGTCATCTCAATTACAAAAACAGTACAATCAGCCCTTTATCTGGCTATTAAGTTAACTGCTGCAAACACCAGTTGTACTGAAACCTGTATTTAGTATTTTCAGAAGTGATGTTCCTTTGTTTTCCTATCACTACCCTCACACCTCCCCTAGATTAAGTAATTGTAGCAGAAATAATACAATGGTGATGAAACACCATTCTCCTACTAACAAATTTTAAACATTACAAATAACCTGTCTACCATGGCTGTTAAAAACATTTATTTCCCAAAGTGGATGATTTATGGTCTACTGCAATAATAATTTATTAAAACACAACTTAATGTAACATGAATTTTAACTAGTACACATCAAACAAAAGATACTGTTTATGCCTTTAAAAAGAGAAGGTTTCCTTACCACATATCTAACAGCACTTATGAACTGGTTATGAAACAACAGGTGTTGGGTTTCATCCTCTGGATTTGACACGGTGTAAAGCATTCCACAAATATTACAGGAAATAGCACCAAATCTCTTCTGTCCTCCATCCTATTAAAAAAAAAAACAAAACACCAAAACCAACAAATAACCCACAAAAAAAGGTATTTGTCAATTGCTTGCACAGTAAATACAGTTAAATAGAACTTTTATCCAATCAGATATCCCTTTTATAACATGTCTTCTGGAAATTCAACACAAAGGCTAAAATGGGGTGAACCAGGAGAACCAACAAGCACAGAATTTAGAATTCCATCTTTTAAAAACTAACACAGCCTCAAAAGGCACAGGCATCAATCACAGAGCAAACTCTACCTAAAAAAATTGTCTCCATCCCCCCCACTACTTTTGAACAAATGACTTTTATTTTATGAACACAAAGAACAGAGAATTCTTCCTTCATTACAGCATTTGCAGTAAATATCTTCCACAAAGAAAATTCCCGTATCCAGCCCCACACTCTTTGGTTTTCCCTGCAGTTCTGCTGCTGCTGTTTTGGTTGCGAGTTGCTTTGAGGTGGGCCACAGGCGAGCCACTTTCCTGAAACTTTGGAAGGATATTATGAAAACACAAAGATTACAGAAATAATTGGTAAGATCAGCAGTATATCTGCAACAGCTGATAACTACCTTTACATTTTTCACGAAAACTAAATATTCCAAGGCAATTTTTCAGACACTGCATGGCAGCTACACTGCAAATGGAAAAATCATACCATTTTGCTCATGATCCTCTAGGTTATCCTCCTACTCTATAACCAACTGTTACCAAACTAAGGGCACTACTCAGTACCTATTGTTTTACTGTGTCTTCATTACAAGTGTTACTAATTTGTAAGTATGCTCAGATTAAGGAGTCAGTGCCTAATAAAAAGTATCAGGTGCTGGGGTTGCCTCTTGTAAAGAGCAAAAGAATACCAGCTAGAATGAAGTCTCTATCCAAAAAGGAAAGTTTTAAGCTACAGCTTAATGTTCAACTACTTTTTTTTTTCTTTAACTACATTTGGGAATGGAGTTTATGTAACCAGCAAAAAATGTCACTTTTAATCTATTTTAACATATATCACAAGCAATGGAGAAACAAGAAGTTATTCTATACTCTAAACAAGTATGCTACCTAAGCAAAAAAGATTTGAGGGTGTTTTTCAAAAGGAAATTCATCTGTGTGCACAACGTGCAAGAAAACAGATCACCTGAAACTAATTTTGTTTTCTAAGAGCTGAAAATATTCATAGCAAAAAAAGTCTACTTTCTATAAGAAAGCATTTTGCAACGCAGGAAGAAGTGTTTACAAATCACTTCCTACTCCTTCCATCTTCAAAGATGTGTCTAAGGGCTAAGTGACTCTTCAATTCTCCACACAACAGCAACCTATTTCAAACAGACATTAGTGTAATCTAAACTGCAGGTATCAGTTTCTTTCCAAGAAGAGACTGAAGGTACAACAGGCCAGACAAACTCAGAACTGAACTTCTCTTTAAGAGCACAAATGTGGAACTCAGCCAAAAAAGAAAGAAGATGAGTCTGAGAAGTCATTGCTTTAACTGTTTGTCAGTGAGTAGATTCCTACAGAAGGAGAAACAGGAGTAAGTTCATTTTCTGAAGGAAAAAGGAAAGATGAACCCTTAGGTTAGATTTGTAAAGTCAGATTAAGATGAGCTTTCCAAAAGCGCAAAAATTGAATCTAACACGTTTTATTTTACCTGCAGATTTCCTTGAAAGCAGCAATACAGTTCAAAACAAAGTACCCATTCCGGCCACCAAAATATACTGCATTTTCAAGGTTTATACGTGAAAGATGAAGAAAAGGCAGTTCAGCAGGAAGAACGATGTATGCTGACTACCTAAAGATGAACCAACTGAACCAAACTTAGTAATCCTACCTTGAAGATGGGGAATATATCCCCTGTATCTAGAGTAGGAAAAGTGAAAAGGACGTGTACTTTGATGCTTGGAATATATGCCAAACAACTCCACCGTGTGAATTAGAAAATCAGCTACATAAAGCAAGTCTTAAAATAATTAGCACATGACAGTACTGCGTAAGTCTCATAAAACAATTTCTGTTCGAATCATCAAGAAGCTAAAGGTATTTAGGTCAACCCATCTATTAGTTTACTACCAAAAATCTCAAGCCAAAAAAACCCCCTAGCTATGCAGGAAGTCATCAAAAAGTTCAAGGCAAGGATATCCTCAAAGTTGTCTGACTGCTTAGCTCATCCCATCTTGACTTGTAAATACATATGCTCTTTTGCAAGTTTCCAGGAACAGATTACTTCCCTGGAATAGTACTGCCATATTATATTTTACAGTCTGACTTTCTCAGATGTTGCTAGTATCAGTGGCTTTGAGTTTTGGGGGCAGAATTTTTGTTTGGATTTTGGTTTTTAAAGATTTTACCGATGTTACTACTTTACACACATTCAGTTGTATCAATGGGCTACCACAGAGGTTAATACAAATAACATGTTATGTGAGCTATCAGAAAAAGCACACTGTAGTATCTAAAGCAATCTTCTGAACTCTGTAGCCCTGACAAATGTGGACTATAGTTTTAGGAAATACTTTACAGTATCCCAAGGGCAATAAAGAAGATTTTTGTATAACTGAAATACTATTTCAAAGCCACAGAACAGGACATAATGCTTCAGACAAAAATTAAAAGCAGCAGCTTTGGAAATCCAATGCAGACTACAACAACAACAAAAAAAGACATGCAAAATAATAGTCAGGAACTATGAAGAATGCACTTTTGTACTTCAACAAAACATCTAGAGGATCTGACTATTTTTAAACTGATGTCATTGCAAGAGCTAAAGTGGAAAGGGCATGCATCCAGAGGGAAAAAGAGCTCTCAAACAATAATACTGCATTAAGGGTTGCCAGTCCTTCCTAATGGGAAGAGATAAAAAACAAACAAAGAAACAAAATCAAACAAACATAACCAAAAAAACCCACCTAGGAGTACCTTATGCACCACATATGAGAGTAAATAAAGCTGGGATTTGAAAGGGGAGGGCTGGAATCTTCTCAGCAAACATCAGATATTGTGTACTGAAAAATAAACTGTTGGCTTGCCAGAACTAGAAAAACATGCAAGAAGCTTGAGTCTCAGAGAAATGTTTTTCAGAGCAATATTCAAGAAAACATGCGATTTCAGGAACACAAACGTGTTACACTGCTTAAAACCCAGTTTTCTAAAGAGTAACAATAAAGAGCAAAGATACTTTCCTAAGTAAATTCTGCATGTGTAGATGCCAATTAAGTAAGCATTCCCAACATCTCAGGTAATCGTCAAATAAATACAGCATATCCACTGTTTCAAGGCTAACTGTAATTGAACATTGAGACAATACTGCCCTAATCTCCAGAAGGGCTTCTTAATTCTGTTTAGACAGAAAGAAAAGTCTTACCAACATCTTCTTTGAGAAGGTGCATGTCTGCTGATCCTCCACATGTGGAGTAAGGAGCCCTGCAAGCAAAAAAGGCATTTGGTGCCTCTGTAGGAGATAAAAAGGGGCCCTTTTTGTTCTTTTTTTTTTTCCTTTCTCTTCAGGCACAGATTAGGTCATCTCCTTCTTGATTACTTAGTATTGGTTAGAGGAAGACTGTTTTTTCCCCTAGTCTTTGCACAGAACAAAGAATAAATCCCAGCCACAGAAACAAGTGGGCTGGAAATACAAGAAGTGCAGGAAGAAGCAACACAAAGATTTTGGGGCTCCAGAGAAAATGAAAAGGTCAAAGAATTCTATTTCAATGAAAGATGCATTCAAGACTGAGGCTGCTAGGTAGATCCCCTTGCTGATCAGCAGGATCAGAAGACATGTCCCAACTCAGAAAAAAGTCCTGCCTTCATTTTGAACAAAAAACCAAATCAACAACAACAGAAAACCAACTCATTGCCGGTATCCATCTTTCTTTTAGCAAAAGGATACAAATCAACTTGAAACTTTCAGAACTGCAATGTATTTAATACTACTTAACATATTTCAAAAATGAAAATGGAGACTCATTATTCATCATGAAATTATATCCTCACTGGTCATTGGCTAAAGCAATATGAAAAAAAAGTTAAAAAAAAAATCTGCACTGTATTTACAATGGACTAGTAATCCACTCTCAATACATATAAAAATATTATTCAGGAATATTGCAGAGTGTGTTCTGATGCACACTGGTTTTAGCTGGGATAAGGTTAATTTCTTTCACAGCAGCTGCTGTGGTGCTGTGTACTACATTTGTGACCAAAACAGGGCTGGTAACACAGGGAGATCTTAGCTATTGCTGCACCGTGTGCACACAGAATGCAAGGCCTTTTCGGTTTCTCACACTGCTGTGCCAGTGAGGAGGATGGGGGTGCCAAGAAGCTGGGAGGGGACAGAGCCAGGACAGTTGACCCCAACTGACCAGAGGGGTATCCCATGCCACCTGGCATCACGTTGAACAGTAAGGGCCAGGGGAAAGAAGGAGAAAGAGAAGGGTGTTTGGAGTTAATGGCATTTGTCTTCCAACTGTTACACATGATGAATTCCTGTTTTCCTGGAGATGGCTAAACACCTGCAAGCCACTGGGCAGTAGTGAGTTATTTATTTTGCTTTGCTTGCATGCACAGCTTTTGCTTTATCTGTGAAATTGTTCTCCCCCATCCTGCCTGGGGGAGCAGCTACATGGTGCTCAGCTGCCTGCCAGGGTCAACTCAAAACACCATGTTAATGGCCTTGGTGCCTGAATTCCTGTCTCAGGTCCCCAGCTAACCTCACAAAACATTCTCCCCCACCTTCAGGACAAAGTATATCATGCACAACCCACCTGAATTTGCTAGACAAAGCTGTGTTGCAGCAGTGAAGCAAAAATTGGAAGAAGTGATAATAAGAAAGGATGGCAGCCACTACCTCTCTGTTAGAGCAGAGGTATCCCAAGGGATAAGATTTGTGTTGGAAGAAAAGTGACTGGTCTCACGCTTTTGCAGTAGTCACTGCCTTGTTTTCACTGGGATTACAGGAAAGGAGAGAGGCAGTATTTAACTAATGTGAGCAATGAAATATTGCCCAAAAGCCTTTCTCTAATTCTGCAGAGAAACTGCCCAACCAGACTGTACCAGTTGAGGGAAAAAAACAGCAACTTTAAATGATTGCTACGCAAATTTCTTCAGGCTCATAAGAAATCATTTTTACACTTATTATTTCCACTAACTTCTTTCACATATCACCTATTTCAGTCAAACAGGAAACCATGTTCAAGTTAAACCAAAATATATGCATAGAGAAATTCAAGTATGATATCCAAATGTGTAAACTGAATTACTGTGCACACTGCTTCCACATATAGCCCCAATTCAAACCTCAGAATCAGAAGAACCTTCCATCAAGCCATCCTGATCCATGCATTTTCTGATACTTATAAAGATCAACTAAATTTAATCACATTTGCTAGCAAGTAGGTATAAACTCAGATCTCTAGAAAGGCAGAAAAGTCTCCATAACTCTGTACTATCCTTTTATAACTTCAGTGACTTGTTTTCTCTGTTCATTCATTTTACACGATTTTTCATAAAACTGATTATTATAATTTTCAAAATACTAGCTTAACTCAAAGGAACACATCTCCTCAGTGGCATAAAATGGAAGAAGTATCCCTGCATTTCATAGGTAATTATATATAACATTCCTTCACAGCATTATTGCTTTTATCAATCCTCATTTTTATGGTCAACATTTTGTTCTGACAGGGAAGCAGAATTTTTACAAGAAACAAGCAACTGACTTTCCTTGTCTTGAATGTAAAGCAAATCTCATTTTATGAAAATTGAAAACATATGCTTTGCATATTTGTATTTCTTTCCGTTTCAGAAGTAAAAGGAACAGATGATTTCATATCCAAGTTCTCATATTTGCACATCAGACTGAAGTGAAAGTAAAGAACAATTTTAGCATATTACTCTATAAAACTTCCTAAGGAGCTTCATGTAATCTTTCAACCTACCAACTGAACATTTAAATGAAGTGTAAGAGGTTACAGTTCACAAATATTCAGAACAGACTACTCTCACAAACACCAAGTCATGGATGTGGAACATAACATATTTTTAGCCTCAATCTTAAGTTTCTTTCCTCTCATACTCTCTTCAGTCTGAACCTAGATCCTTGCACATCACTTCAAACACCATTGTTTCCTGGCACTGTTTGCTTTACAAAGTTTGTTGGAGCATTAGATTCTTTACTGTTTTCAGCTGAAGTTCTATGCTCTGAAGAGACCTGATTTTTAAGATGTGTGACAGCAAACAAGTCTGAACAGAAACAACTCATCTTTTGTCTTAGTTGTACTTTTACAAAATGAAGATAATTTTATGTTTGAAAGCTGCTCAGATAACTAGATGATGTGTATCAAGAAAGAGAATGGTGCAAGTGCAGCTATGAAGTATTTCTTCTACAAGAAGAATTTGTGTTATTTCTGTTACAGTCAAATAGCCTTAAAGCTTGTTCAAGATTATATTACTTAAGAAAAAAAGAAAATTAATCTATTCATTATAGCAATCACATGGGAGAAGAAGGAAACTCAGATGTATTTTTAAGGATTAAATATAAAAAAACTCAAAGCATATTGTGAAAAACAAAGCCTAGTTTTACCATAACACCTTTCTAAATATAGCTCAGGAATGAAAAAGATTAGAACTCACAGACAATATTGTAACATTCCAGACTCTGAGCCTTAAATACTGTAAAGACAATTAAAAGGACGGATGCCAAACTTAAATACAAAAGACTAGGAAAACTCAGTAGCAGAAGAACAGCAAAAGATATTCCATCATGTGGCTAGTCAAAAAAAGCACAACTAGTTTTTATGCTTTGGTTACAGAAAGAAAAAAGGATTCTGTACACACATTGAGATGGACTGGGTCGACAGATCTCCAAAGGAATGAGATCACACAGTAGAGAGCCCAAAACTGCACCTTTCAGGCATTTCATTTTTTGAAAAAGTGTAGTAAAGTGCAAGTTAAATGTCTCTTGCTAAGAACAAAAGCATGACCTCCCAGCTTTGCTCAAGAAGGGATAGGAAGAATAAGGAACAATAATGAAACCGTTTCTCTTAAAACAACATGCCAGAAACTTGAAACAAAAATGATTTCTAGCTGCTAACTATAAAAGTTTTTAGACACTATAAATGCTAATTTAAGTGATTTGACTTGCTCTCCAAAAAGGAGAAATGTCAACCTCAACAGTTTTTAAACCAAATTAATAATTTCTCCTTTCTCAGAGGATCATTAGAGAACTGCACAAACACCTTCGAAAATATTTATTACTACTACTAAAAAAAAACCTCAGCCGTTGAGAATCCACATTTAAGAAAATCACCGTGGTTTTGCAAACAAAACTATTAATAACAAATTGTACCTTATTTTATTACATTTAATCCCAAATCTTTCGAGTATTTACCCTCCGAAAGCTAGAACAAACTATTCTAGGCATAATTATGTCTCATCTTCATAACCAATGAAGTAACCAATGCCAAGGATAGTATTATACAAAATAGCTTAACTAATATTTGGGTTCCTCTATATGTTTTGACAATGCTAAAAGAGCAGTTTACCCCAAGGTAAAAGAAAAACAAATCAGTATCTTTCCTAATGCTTTCTGTGTAAAGTGAAATACAGGCATTACCAAAATGCCTTATCAACACAATAAAAAGCCTGCTCTGAACTCAGTGAAATCAAAGTGAATTAGATTTGTATGAAGTGCTGAAATATATAAGATATTGTGAAGCTATTACTTTCACATTTACAATTGAAACACAGTGCTCAGTTGCATTTTCCAAAAATACACATACAAAACCAGACACTAAATCTCTCCCATTTTTCCCGGTGTTCTTCATTGATGAATCTTTCTTTATACTCTGAAATTTTGCTTGGTAAATAACTTTTACTGTTGCACATCTAGAGAAAAGAAAATATTACTCTCCTGATTCGGGTGGAATACAAGGATACTACCAGCATAGTCAGTAAGCTCCAAGAAATTTCTTTGTATGAACACCTCAGAGGAGAGCTACACAACCTCTCTTCAGTAACCAAGCAGGAAGTTCCATATTTCTTCTTGTCAAAGATCCTAGCAACTTTTCAGTCAAGTTCTATGAGTCTATGAGCAAAAATTAAGTTAGCTTTACTGAAATGAAAAGGGATATTACTACATTCCTTTTAATATAGTTAAGATATTTAATAACTCACTTTAATTCTGTTGGTAAAATGAGTTTCAAAGAGGCAATAACTGAAATGCTAGATCCAGATCAGTTATCATCCTGTGGCTGGGCATTCACATGCCTAGATTTGTAACTTCAGGCAATTCAAGGATATGCTTATCCATTTAGTTCTTGGAAGCTCTGATTTTAAAATATTTCAGTATGGATATAAGAGTGTTCAGAATTCACCTGCTTCTATTTAGTCAATATTTTCATGTGCCTAATCCATTTATTACATGGGAAAATTACAATTTAGCATGACCTCCAATTATGTATGTGAGAGGTGTAATTTCCTAAGAAGCTTCCTTCCTTGTGGCCTGGATTCCTCTTCCTCTGTAGCTTCCCAGCTCTAGCTTTTCATTTCTCAAGGATTATCTGATATGTGGATGACTAAAAACACAAAACAAAACACAACCAAAAACTCCAACTGTCTCACTACCAAGTAGTGTGATTCTACAAGACAGAAAAACAACTGTCACTCCCTTCTCATTCTGCATTTTCTTGTTACCTGTATTTTGTAGCTAATAGCAAAAAGGATAAGAATAAATAACCAAACCAGTATTGCTGCTAAATATTACGGTGAAAATAAGGACATCCACTGGAAAATCTTGAAGTTTATTTCAGAACAAAGGACATTTGAATGACACAGGAACAAATCCGTTGGTATTAATATTGCACACAATCTGCCAGATGCAGCTCACCCTGTAATTCCGAAATTTTAGGAAACCGTGATTTTGCACATAAGGCAAATTCATTATCCCTAAAACAGCTGTATTTTCACTGAATAGCCATTCTATTTTAAAAATGCAGAAATTTGTTTTAACAAGAATCAGCTTAAGGCTGGTTGCCACCATTTTTCCATCAACATTGAATGACAGTCTAGTACAGCTTCTACTTTCACCAGTCATTTACAATGGTAGTAAGTAGTAGGTATAAGCAATGATTTTTAGACAAGTCCATAAAGACCACAGCACTGCAAATTCAAAAGTAATTTCTTCCAGCATCTATAAGCCTTACTAGAAGAGTATTACTTACTGTGATCAGCTGCTTATCACCATCTTTTCCTGCTTCTTTTAGCTTCTGAATATGTTCCTCAGAAGATGGTAAGTTACTGCATTTGGATGCTAATGAAGGATTTGACAATGGAACCCTTGAAATACAAATATATTTCATGTTAAAAATGGAACTGCTTATACATGTCATATTAGATATTCAAAGCCGCTGTGGATAGTATAACTAAACTTCAATGAGATGCAAATCCAAATTTATTACCCAAAACATAGTCCTATATATTTTAATCTGCAATTCATATGAAAAATAAGGAAATAAAAAGATTAACCAAAAAATACGGTTTGTGACTAGACCAATTACAAAAGCTTTTGTTTTATTAAAAAAATAAAAAAAAATTATGATGAAGGGGGAGGTTAGTCACAACCATTAACACAAGCCTTTAACTGAGGCACTTTCAGAGTATGACAAATGGTGCCTAACACTACATATTTCCTACATAAGATCTAGGTATCATACACCAGGCTGATAAAGCAGACCATGTAAATATTCCCACAAATCTAAGTTTATTCCCTTCTTATGGCTAGCAGTGAAGGGCAGAAGAGGATCCATGGAACAAATGCATGGGTATCACTGGAATCTCCCTTGGTTTAAGCTTTCCCTTGTCACAGCTGAAAGAAACACTGGAAAGTACTATAACACATCAACAAAGTTATTCTATGAACTTGCTACTATATTTTGGGGGAAAAAAATGTCAGTAATTCCAGGTTTGGATAAAACTCGGGGAGATCACCAAAGCAAAACATACACAAAAATGCACATACTTCAACTAGGTATTTATGTATTTTCTGTTTCTGAGCGAACGAAGGGTATAGGACCAAACACTTAATTATGGCAGTTGCTGCAACACAGGTAGCAGGTTAATCCAGTGAGCTTTTCAAAAAATAAAAATTCTTGCCATACATTTTTAAAACAGCATTTTTTGTGCTAAATCAGAGCTAATTTTTTTATTCCTGTCATGTGCCCTAAAATTTGCATTTTTAAGTAGCTACTTCAAGGTTTGCCTTTTCCTGCTGCAACCTTTAATTACAAAACCCTAAAGAGAGCTATACTATAGATATGCACATAGGTAACATAGATTACTCTGTTATGGCAGGATTACCACAGAAAGAATGATGTCTTAAATCTTTGATAATGTGTGAAAAGTAGGGTAGGAAAGGTCTCAGAAGAAAAATATATATCCAAATAATAGTCAACCGATATGGGCTTGTCAGATAACAAAGGTAACAAATTTAAGTAGATAACATAAAACTGTTCAACGGTTGAGAATAAAAATACGAAAACCCAAAAGTTACTGCAATGTTTATTGAAAATTCTTAAAAATCCCACTCATTTAACCAGTTTTGCATCTACCTTACCATGCACCTTATTGTGAAATCCCATAGTAGCAGAGTTTTTCAACATGTTCAAAAGGGTTGGTTAGTGAGAATTGTTTATCTGGCCTCAGATGGCTGTATTGAAAATTAGCTCAAACATTCATTTTTGTCCCCATTATGAATATAGAAACCAGTATCAATATACTAACCACTGTGCCAGCTAGCCTGTTGTTCAAGGTATCGGGTACAAAGAAGTTTTTGTATTTAGCCAGCAATTGGCTAAAACCAGAGACTATGTCAGAACTGTTAAAAAATACAACAGCCAACATGACCAATGATAAAACGCATATTTGAGCTGTAACAAAAATTTAGTTAACACTAAGAGCTTTTTTTTTTTAAATATGGCTGCTGCTGACACCTTCATTTCACAGCAATCACAAAACAATTCCAAATTAAATCCCCTCTTCACCACCTAAGAAGATTTCACATGATTTCACAGACTCCTATAATTTAAGGATAAGAAAACTCCTCTGGATGTAAGTGAAAATCATGTGGTAAACCCTTCCCATACTCTCTGGTTATGTGATTTAAGGAAGAGACCACGATAAATGTTTTCCCAACTCTTAAATAATACTTTTAAAAATAAATGTCCAGTTAAAAATATCTTGTTTAATGATTTTCTTAGCAAAACAAAAACATTCCTTAACTACGGGGCAAAATGAAAGTCTGTTTTTACAAAGGACAAGTCACTTACTTGAAACTGAAAACTGAGCCTGGGAGACAACAGTTAGTCTTATAATAAATCCTCTCGTAACTCTATGGAAGGTTACTGTAATTTCATAATGTATGAAATACTATACCTGTTCTCAGTTTCAGAAGTTTGATTTGTAGATGAAGTTTGCGTCAACTGCGTGGGAGCCAAATCTACAATTAATCAAAGATTATAACTTCATTATAAAGTTCTTAGTTGCAAAGGAAATTCAAGCTACACAAATAGTGATTTGCAAAAAACATATTCAAGACAATGCTGCAATTTGTTCGTGGCCAATAAAAAAAGATTCAACCCTGAGGCAGTCTTCAGATATTTCTCCACAATACTTCAAAAAAATATGATTTTCTTCAACATTTCCAGAGCAGTTCTGCAGAGCAGTTTGCCAGCAGCTAAACAAAGCCAAGAGTGAAACTACATAGGAGTTTAAATATGTTTATACTGACACACACATAAATAGCTCCATGTATAGTATTAGAATCATGTCCCCATCTGAGGCACGTTCTATAGCACTTAAGGAAAAGAAACAACCAGCAATTGCAAATGAAGGAAAAAATACTTTTTACATTCTCTAAGAGAACAAGTATATTATTCTGCCCTTCAAAAGTATCCTACAACAGCAGAAAAAAACCCCCAAATTAACTATTTAGTAAAGCTAAATAGTTAAACAGCGCACTCAAAATAAGGTTCAGACTAAAAAACAAAACTAAAACAAAACCCCAAAACAACCCTACCAACACTAGAAACAGAACAAAAAAGTTAATGAAGAGACAGGTTAGTGATCCATTGATAATATTTCTTAGTCAAATGTACTTCAGTCAAAATAGTCACGTTATACTCATCATAAGCTTTGACAAACTGCATTCATGTGCTGAAGACTATGTAATAAAAACAAGAGAGTGATTACTCAATTAGTAATTTGGTCAAGATCAAGTAGAACAATTTAGAAGAAAGAAATGCAGATACTTATTCATAGGAACCAGAACAGAGAATTAAAAAAAAAAAAACAAGCCAAGAGAAGTCAACTGAAATACGGAAATTTTATTTTAAGTTCTACTGCTTTATTACATGGAAAAGGAAAGAATTTGCTTGGGTGTCCCCTCTCTCTCCCACTTCACAGCCCAGAGATGAAAGAATATTTTGGTGCTGCTCAAGTGGCCTTGGGTGTGACACAAAACTATACAAAAACCCTGGTGAACAGTTCCAACTCCAGAAGTTTAGTTCTGCGCCAGCTGTACCTTACTGTGTGAAATGCTTCTCTTAAAAAAAGGCTTATGCTTCCCATAGAACTGGTCAAAAGAAGTGGAGAAATTACTAGTAAACAGTTACCTTGAGGTTCACTTTCTCTGGGTTCTTTTTTAACTTGTTTTGGTGGTGTAGGAGCTGTAACACACTTTACTGGAGAACTTTCTGGACTTGACTCCAAATGTAATCGAAAGTTCTAAACAAAACAGGAAATGTGAAATAAAAAAACCCCAAATTATTTAAGGCCTTTAACCTATTAACAAAATCACTAATTTAACTAAGTATTAACATCTTGAATACAGCACCAGTTTTCTGATTCCTACATTATTTTAAGCAGACAAAATGCAACTGATTGGCTACTCCACACTGAGGTTTGCAGAACTAATTTAAAAAAAAATCTTTTTCATTTTATATATAAGCTTGTAAAATACTTCCTCTAGAACACAGCTGTCCTTAAAATCTTAAATTTTAATAGAAGCTCATTCAGATAAGGAAATGAGAGGGAAACAATGTTCCTTTAATACACATTTCTAGAACAGAATAGCTATGGAAGCTTAAGTCATGAAAAAGTATACATATCAATCTGTACAGTCTCTGGCTCTAGCAGAAAATTTTACTGATCAACATCTAGCTAACAACAGAATTTAGGAGTGTGGAATTGATAATTTTTCAGCTTGCTATCATCCTATCTATGACAACACAACAGTAAATCTTTAATACATTTGAAAATTTTAAGTTACCGTAAAATAAAGTCATTGTTAAAATAAAGTTTCTGAACACAGGATTCTCAGAAAACACAACAGATTTAGAACACCCTCCCACCATACACCATAATTAAAATAACTTACCTCATCTGGTCTTGGCTCACATATATGTTTTGTCAAGTTAGGCAACAAACCATTTTCTGCACCTTTCCTCGTGGGCTGTTTTGTTTCTAATGTCACTTCTTTAACTCCAGCTCTTTCAGCTGAAGGATCTGATTTCTCCTGCGCACAAGTTGTATTTTCATTCTCAGAGAGTCTTACTGACAGCTTGCTTTGTGCCTTCGAAAGCTCTGCTTCTGTAGCTATTTGACTTGCCTCTGAAACTTCAGGGAAATCTTTTAAGAAAGCAATCTTGGGAGCATTTGCAGAATTTGAGTTGCTTTGCTTCATATTACTAGCTTTCAGCAACTTAATTTTGGTCCATTTAGAGTTTTTGTTTGAGGAGTTATTTCTACCATTCAGAGTACATTTGACAGGCATTCCTTTTTTGCTAGGGAAAAAACGTTTGCACTGAGTACTTTGACTAGGTTCTTTCTGAGTAAGCACTTCACTTTGTTGTAACTGCAGGTCATCCTGCTTTTCTTCTGTTTTGCTATCCTCAGCATTAGGGGAATCTTTTTTCACTTCTACTGTATCTGACTCAATCTCACCTGCAATTTCTTCACACAGTTCAAGGATGCTCACCCTTTTGGATTTCACATCGTTCTCTGGTTGATCAGCCGCACTCGTTTCACTTACAGATGGCTGTGAAGTATTTTTTGGTTTTGTATTGGGTTTTATGTTCTGATGCGTTTGTTGCTTTTCCTTAGATACTGTCTTAGAATTTGGCTTAAGAGAATCAGTTTCCACTTTCTTTGTGTTGCTAGGATTAGGAGATACAGGCCCTGTTTGGTCTTTCTTAACTTCCTCAAGACTCTCGTCAGGACGTAATGAGGACCCTTGAAGATTGTGCTGAAAGCTATTGGAATTACCCTTTTTATTGTCTGCTTTACACTTCTTCTCCTTCAGAGAGCTGGTCACCTCTACATGTATTTCTTTATTCTCATTAGTATTTTTTGGCTTTATCTTTGTGTTTTTCTGTTCTGTTTTCTCTCCAGCAGATTTAAGTGCTTTTGCTGGAACACTGTGACTGTTTCTTTTTGCTTGGCTACTGTGCTTAACTTCCAAAGCTTTTTCTTCTTTAACTTCTCTGTTGCGCAGGGATCTTGCTGGAACATGTACATGTGTTAACTGCTGCAGTCTCTGTGATCTCCTCATTACTGGCTCATTTGGTGCAATTATGCATTTTGACTTAGGAACTTCTTGCACAGATTTTTTCTGGCATGCCTCCTTATTTTTTGCAGATTTAGGCTGCTGCTGCTGGACTGTTTTGCCAGGTATTGTCTTATTATCTGAGTTGAATGCTGACGATCTTGTAGTCATGCGCGTTCCTAGTTCAGGTTCATTGGTGTTATCACTGAAAGATTCAAATAATTATTTTTTTCAGCATTCAGAAAGTAGAATTTGTTATAAGATTCTTTTCATTCCTACTAACTTCTGCCTTATTTTTTATTTTCTTTCTTAAAACACTAGATCTTACATCCTCAATACTTTTAGAGGAATTTTCTCTGGAATCATTCTAAAAAGAGTTCGCTTCTACTTGGTTACTCTCAAGCGTACCCTTAATGCTTTTTATGCATGGCAAGACTGAACTATGAACCCCAGATGAATGCTTTTTAACATCTCTAGCAGTTTTTAATAGTTGACACTTGTGGCTTTCAAAGGAAGCATTAGCTTAATTTTCACTTCAGAAACTTTTTTCAAGGAAGTCTTTCTGGATTTCAAGACACTTACAGGGTTCCAGAGAAAGATTACATAGCAGACAGCATACTTGAAGATTTAAGTCTGATCTCCCTACTAGTACTATTTAACTATTTAGCTGTATCTTTAACTCAGATTCCCTCCACTTAGATTTTTTGTGCACCAATGTAACCTATGAAGATAACCTAGAACGATTACATAGTTTTTTGTCACTGACCTGTTTGATTTGACAGAGGTTTTGAGGACAGTTTTCTCCTGCACTGCACACTGATTAGGCTTTGACTTATTTGAGCCATGTTTTGTATCTGACACCTCCTTTTCCTTCTTTGCTGATGACTGTTTGCTGTTCTTGTCCAGCTTTGGACGTTTAGCAGAAGGCTCTACTAACGTAGACTTCCTTTTCTGAGCTGCCATTTCTGTAAAACACAACAGCTTTCAGAGTCTTTGTCAAAAGTTGTAACTTTTCACTTTCATATATTCACTTTTCCTTCTATAGGCAGATCATGCTTACTGTGATCAGAAAGCAAATCTCAAATCATATTACACTTATTTTACTTACGTTTTTAAAAGAAGCAATAGATGTTTAGGCCAAAGTAACTTATCAAGGTGTGCCAAGAGCATTCCTTATGCATATGCTTACAAACAAGATGTTTCATGCCACCTATGAGAAATAAAAAATGTTTATGCAGTAAACACTTTATTAATTTCCTCCTCAGACTCTGAATTCTCACCTTCTTCCATCCCTGCAGACAATGCTTAGCTTTAAAGTTTCTTTGATATGGAATTAAAAAACAAACTAAGAAACATTCAAAAAACAACATACAAATTTTATTTTTTCTTTCCATACCCAACAATTTCACCATTTTGCTGTCTTAAGCATTACTCTTTTTACCTTTCGAAAGGTGGCAGATAACAGCACCATTCGAAAGGAAGTTTCTCAGCCTTTCACCTTTTTCCAGAAAACAGTATGCTGCTGTCTTTCACAGCCAACAAAAAAATGGGCCCACTGTCAATCCTGTGCCTCACAGCAACAGTGAATAAATCCATTAGACTCTACTAAGTTTTATGGCTGCTACAACAGAACTTCACAGACATCAGCAACCATCTATAACTGTTCCTTCTAATATGACTTAAGCCACAAATCAGAGATGGAAAACGTAGAAAGCAGCATTATTTGAGACATTTGCCTTGGGCAGTTAAAGCCCGTGTCTTCATGAGAACTTCTACATCACCTTTTTCAATCAAGGATTACCTATTAATTTTTGTCACTGACAGATTGACAAAGAAATATTTCTGCAGCAGAACTATACTGCTTTTCAAATCTGAACTGACCTGATGTTAAATCTGACAAACTATTAAGGTCAAACAGGAACTTCGAGTTACCAGTTGCATAACACAGACCAGATACTTTCAGTTCATTACAACTACAGTACGACTTCCAGTATTGACAAATGCATGTCTTTCTCTAACAATCTGAATGATATTTACATTCAGCTCCTTTCAATAATTATTCATTATCCAAAAGGAAAAAGTAAACAGCTGCACTTCTTTTCTTTAGGCTTTAAATTCTCCTTAACCTCATTTGCATTTATCTGCTCATTTATGAAATGCATAACTAACCATGCAAAACTGATAATTTTCATTAAAAAACTGACAAAAACTCAGATTCCAGACACCGCTGCTGTCTGCCGACCTTTAAAGAAGCTGCATAACAAGCAACTCATATTTAAGATATACTTTTTATTTCTATCCAGAGAGTAAATCTCTACTAGCACTTTTCATGGTGCTATTTCCACATTTGTCCCTGAGGAGCAGGTAACATAATTTGTGTGCCTAAATTCTAATAGCTCATGAGCTCCATGACACCTCGCAAGTCTACGGGCTTCCAGTAGTCAAAGCCAGTCCGTCAGAGCTGCGGCATGGCCACTTATCATGGAAATAACAGCTCTAGTTGCTGAATAAGCCTCTGGTCTTCTAGAGACTCTCGGAATTTGAGAACACCATGACACGTAGTGTATATACCTGGACTTTCTTGGCTTTTTTCCAGAAATATACAGAGCTCTCAAACACATGACATGGCACACTCGGGAAAGACTTTCAAGTACAAACCAGAAAGTACAATCCTTCCCTCATCGACATTGCTTCTGAGGACACTGACAAATACACTCTCCTCCCACAGAGCTCTTCAACAGCAATTTCTTTCCTACTAATACTTTGCACAACAGAGCAAAGTCTTTTCCAGACATTCCAGAACTGGCAGTCTCTGCCCTGGAGTAGTCGCCCTCTAGTAAAAGTCAGATCATGGAAAGAAGGGAAGACCCAGAAATGCAGGAACGAACTAGAACACGATCAAAGATTTTGGTGCAAGAAGTAGAGAAGAAAAAAAACAAAGCCAGAGAAACGCGAGTCCCACATCCTCCAGTCCTGACGGCAGGGGCTGAGGATGGATGCCCGCCTGCTGGACAGGGCGCGGGGGTCTCGCACCTGAGCCGTCCCGGCTGACGGCCAAGGCAGAACTCGGGGGGACGGCAAGGGAAAGGAAGGGAAGGCCTCCAAGCGTGGCCCGGTGTCCCCCGCCCCAGTGCCCCGCCGTGACACCCTCCTGGGGCAGGGCCTGGTGGGGAGACCGTAGCCCCGGCCAGGAGCTCCCGCGGCCAGCGCCGCCAGGGTAGGGCGGGGGCGGGCGGAGGTACCGGGAATGGTGCCGGGATGAGTGCGGGATGGTGCCGGTACGCGCTGGGGCCCCCCCCCGGCTCCCTCCGGCGACAGGGCACGGCGGCCCGGCTTCCCCCGTTGGCGAAGCGGCGGGCAGGCCTGGGAGAGCCGCCGGCCGGGCTCTCGGGTCCCGGGCGGGGCGCTGGGGGCACGGGACCACGGTCCGGGGGTACGGAGAGCCACGGGAAGCGGGGAGGGCGGGGGGGTGGCCCACTTCCTCACCCGCTCCCGGGTTCCCGGGCGGGCGCTTACCTCGCGGGGTGTCAGCGAACAGTGCCGGCGGGGCGGCGAGCCCGAGCCTCGAACCGCCCAAGCCGGGCACGCGCCGCGGCAAACGCCCCCGTCCCGCCCGCCGACCGGCCCAACCTCCCGGCGGGGACGGGGCATCTTTCCGGCGGGAATCGGAACGGGGAGGGCGCAAGCGGCGCGGTCTGCGCCTGCGCGGCCGCCTGTGTGAGGGCGTCTCTGCCATATGGGAATGTTAAGCAAGGAATCCGGAGACAGTGCTAACTAAAAAATGCATCCAAGGGCTGGGGGATACTGACAACAGCATTTACTGGCAGGACAAGGGGGAATGGCTTCAAACTGAAAGTAGGTTTAGATTAGGTATTAGGAAGAAATTCTTTACTGTGAGGGGAGGTGAGGCACTGGAACAGGTTGCCGCATCCCTGGAAGTGTTCAGGGCCGGGCTAGATGGGGCTCTGAACAGCCTGGTCTGGTGGGAGGTGTTCTTGCCCATGGCACGGAGTTGGAACGGGATGATACTTAAAAGCTTCCCCCCGGGCGGCGACATCCCGGCGGCTCAGCCCGCTCGGACCGCCGTGCGCCCGGATGGGCTGTCCCAGGCTCGTCCCCTGGCACTTCCCTCTCCGCCTGCCAAAAACGAGGAGAGAAAGCGGCGCCGCATGCTGTGGGGCCAGCGGGAACAAAGTGACTTCGGTGGCAACAGCGAAATGCAAAGTGAAAAGTCGACTGAGAGGGGACCTCATCAGTGTGTATAAATATCTAAAGAGGCGGTGCCAAGAGGATGGAGCCAGGCTCTTCTCCGTGGTGCCAGTCAATAGGACAAGAGGCAACGGGCAGGAACTGATGCACAGGAAGTTCCACCTGAATATGCGGAAGAACTTTACTGTGCGAGAGAACAGGCACTGGAACAGCTTGGCCAGAGAAGCTGTGGAGTTTCCCTCACTGGAAATATTCTAGAACTGTCTGGGCACAGTTCTGTGCAATGTGCTTTGGGATGACCGTGCTTGATCACAGAGGTTGGACCAGATGACCCACTGTGGTCCTTTCCAACCTGACCCCTTCTGTGATTCTGAGTCTCCCCAAGTCCCTGGTCGTGTTGCAGCAGTGTGTCCTCGCAGCAGCATTTCCTTAGCCAGCATTTCCTGCAGGCCCCTTCTCACAAGTATGTTTGGAAATGCGAACCACGACCTTTGGAAACTTAAAAGATGCAAAGATACATTCTGGGGTTACTGAGGAATTCCTACTGGTCAGCTGTGTGTTAGGTATGCAGACAGCAGTCAGCTCCTTTGACATAGGTGCAGAACAGTGACAGCATGTGTCTCTTGGTTGTAAAAGCAGGACAGACACTTGTCTGTGTCTTGGAGCCTAAAGATGATTGTTGGGCGTGTCTTGGTCCTGTGCCGCATCCACTTCTATCTCCAGAGCACTGAATTTGCTCACTGAGCTGCCTTTTTGAGTCCACTTGTCCAGCTTGTTTTGCTTTCCTAAGTTCAGCAGTAACCTTGCAGGTGCCAGCTAGCTAGTTTTATTCTGTGTATTCTGCACAGTGTTTTATAACTCATTCTATGGCATAACCATGTATTTGTGATTTTTGCCATGGTCTGGGATATTTCAGTCCTTGCTACACTGGTAAGGTGTTTATACCTCAACTAATGTTATGTTGTGGCTTCTTTGCCTCAGGTTGTTTCAGTGTCTGAGCCTGTGTCTACAAATAAGAGAAGTTCTGAACAAGAGATGGGGAACTGAGGATCCAACATCCACACCACTGATGTGTCAGTCCAGACCAGCTTTAGTCTAGTCCTGTGGATGCAGTGACTGCTAGGGTTGGAAGATGTTGTGTATGTTCTGGGGATGTAACTGTCAGTTTGGTTTCCTTCAAAAGGAATCCATAATGAACACTCCAAGACCCTGCATGACAAGTGGGAGTGATCAGAAGATGAATGCCTCATGCATACTTACTGCACTCCATCTGTTAGCACTAGGCTAGGGCTAACCTGAAGTAGGTCCTACCTGAAATGCATATAGTATGCATGTCAGGATCTCAATATTCAGCAGCTTTGCTGTGCATATCCTCTCCCAGAAGTATGTTCTACTTGCCAATATAGGCACAGTTTCAGTTTATTTGATCATGAATTCACATAGTGATGTGTATATATATATATACCCCTGTATCAGAACGACTGGAGAACAGCGTGATGAACCTCATCCAACAACCGTAGAAGATGGTAGAAGAAAAGGTTTTGAATGGTAGTAGGTGACAAGGTTTCTCTCAGAGACCTCTGATTTCCTGTACAGCTTTCTGGTTACAGTTTGTTGATCTAACAAGACCACACAAGTATTGGTTCTGTAAATATTCGTTTGTTAATGCTTGAAGACTTTAAAATGGGGTTATTTTTATAATATATATTTTATAATTTCTAAATGTTTTAGCAATTTCTGTAGCCATCACATACATGGGATTAATTGTTGGAAATTGCTGTCAAGTTTTCTGAATAGCATAAATTTGTTTGTATAGAGCTAATGACCTGGAGATACTTTGTTCTGCATGTAAAGTTTTTTGTCTCTTTGTTAACTGAAACAAGGAACAGCCTGCTTGCTAAGTCCTGGATAGACTTCATTGAAGCACAGTTTGTACTGGACAAATGGAAATTTTCAGCAGCTGCAGTTTTTTTTAAAAGCTGATAGGAGGAGATGTTATTTATAACTCCCTGTAGCAGCTCCTCTTTAATGCATGATAATCTGCTGTGACTTTACAATGAAGGCAGCAACATGTGGTCTCCTGCTCTCCTACAGTAACCAACAGAATCCTTTCCAGATGAGGGGTATTTTAATCACTAGGATGCCTGTAAATTTCCTGGAGGATGATAAAAGCATTTCTTTATGTTATCATTAACTTTATAAATTTAACATGATATTTTCCCATCCCTCTTTCTTAAGAACATGAAGCAAGTAAACCTAGATTTTCTCACATCCTTCCACAAAATAGTAATTTGCTGTGCAGCAGGGAAGTAGTAAAGCAGCAGGCATTCTTATAAAGCATTAAATTCTGAAACTTGGAAAAATTCAGTCCATGGGATAGAATACCAGTAAATTTCCAGTTTTCCACAGAAGGTGGCAGCATTTTGAAGCACTGATGTCAGTGTGAACTTGCTAGCAAATGTCACTTTGCTGAAAGAAACAACAGGAATTTACTGTCCTCAGAAGTTGTGGTGAATATGAACAGGAGTGCTCGGGCACAAATTTGCTGCAGAACTGGGAGAAGAAACTGCATTCACATAGGTGGAGTATGTGGATAGGACAGATTTAACTCCAAAAGGATTTTTTGTTAATTTTGCCTCTTTTTAATTTACCAGTGCTGTAATACTGCTGGAGTGCCTCTTGTCTGCAGCTAAGTGAAAAATACTTGCTTCTAAGTTAGGCCTTTTTTCACATGAGTAATAACTCAGCTGATACATGGATCATCCCCACTAATTGCAGAGAGTGCCATGTTGCGCTATGGCTTCGGGAGATGACTGTCTCCAGAAAGGGGAAGTCTATCCCACTGTTTTCTCCACTTTCTTTCCCCACTCTCAGCAGTTTTCTCTAGCTTCTTACCTCATGCCAGCCTTCATCTAGTACCTCAGGGACTCCCATAGACAAGCAAATTTAACTTACTGAGCTAACAAAAAAAAAATAACCCAGTGGAAAAACTGAATCATATTCTGCCACAGTAAGAAAGGCTGAGGACCATATGACTGGAATCTGGGAGGATAAGAAAAGGCAGGGGAGGAGGAAGAGCAAGCCTTCTCCTTTTGGCAGGAGGGTGCTGTTAACATTGACAGCTGCTTGTGGAACTGCAGCCTTAGGGCAGGCTGCAGAATTACGGGATTGAGCTCTTGATCCCAAACTAAATCCCAGCGGTCCTGCTAGCACACAGATCTTGGAGCCCCATTTGACATGTGAACACACTCCCAGCCTGCCCTATTGCTTATCAGACATCTCATCTGAGCAAGGAAGCAGTGACAGACAACCAAGGGGCAGTAGCTGCTTAAACCTTTCACCGGTAATTAACCTTGCAAGCACTGCCAGTGCCTCAGAGTGCCTCAGACAGGTGAGGTAAGGCCACATGGGAAGCTCATTTAAACCAGTGGGTTTCTAATCACTACATATATAGAACCTTTAAAGAACTGGAGGAGCAGCTGAAACAGCATAGGGCCCTTACTTCCCTCCCTTCAGCAGATTCAAAAAGTCCCTCTATCATCATCCAGGAAGAAGGGAGAGGCTGATTTTTGCATCTCCAGCAGAAAGAATGAGACAGGAAAATTGGATCCCTCAGAGGAAGAGATGTTTGCCAATGGAGAACCGCTGTCTGTTTGGCAGATTTTTCCTTTTCTTCTGTTGGAATGAAAATGAAAAAAAAATCCTCCAAACCAGGGAAAAAAAAAAAACAACAACCCCCCCAAAAAAGTAGAAACATGGCTGAGATATTTCACAGCAGATTGGCTGCAGGAGTTATTTTGCTGGCTGTCAAGAACCACCACTAACCCATTGTGGGGGGATCCAGCATGTATGCTGGAGGTCAGTGGCAAGGCCCCAGGGGAGTCTCTTGGGCTCTTTTATACATTTCTCTTTCCTATTCATTGCCTTGAGCATTCTAAGCATTTTTTTGACCAGCTGGCATCCAGGGATGAGAACTGTAGCAAGTGGCACAGGTTGAAGGGTGCCTGAGTGTGACAGCAACTTGATGACTTAGGGAACAAATGTTTCCTTTTTTTTCCGCAAGGTAATGATGTCTTGAGCAGAAGAGGCTTGGGGAGAGGTATGGTGTGCTTGCTCATGAGCACCATATGTACACTAAAAGTCCTCTTCCTGGCAGGTAGGAGTCATTGGCATGAGCCAGGTAGCTATAGGAGTTGTAGGGGAAGAGGCAGTTCCCCTCTGAAATTTCTATGTAGATCGCACATGGGACAATAGAGATTGGAGGGTGCCCTGACTGCCTGGAGTTAAAGAGCTTTACAGAGCATTTAGCTGAGAAAGCAGAGGGGCCATATTCAAAATGGGGCGTGTGTGGAATTTGAATAGCTCGTTTTGTTTTAGTGTTTTTCTTTTTGCAGAGAGGCAGGAAAAAAACTTGTCTGCTTTGCTCACATGCTGAATGTGAGAATTTTTTTTAGGGGAATGGTGAGTCTAGGCCTCAGAGTGACTGCATCCTGCAACAGTCAGCATGTTAATGTCTGAAGGGTGACACTCAGTGCCACATTGACCGGACCATGTTGACCCGCCTGGAGTCACTGCTGCTTTATTGGCATTTTCTTGACACCAGCTCCTGTGGAGTTGTAGACTGTCCTCCAAGGCCCTTTCTGCTAAGTCTTTTAAACTCTTCTGTTATGTGTCTGGGTTTCTAAAAAGAGCATTTATTCTTCTGTTCAGTGTGAAATATACGCCATGGGTTAGTTTCTCTGTATATAATCATAGGACCATATTTTGCTATTTTAAATTTTCAGTTCTCTCTTTTTTTTTTGCCAAGAGAGGATATAATAAATTACGCCTTAAAACTTTGCTCTTTATGATCTGGTACTAAGACAGCTGAGATCACAGGTGGCTCTTGGATGACTGAAGGCCTCACAGATAAAAAGAACAGTACCATACGTTGACTCCAAAGGCAAAGTGAGAAGAGGTGGATGTTCTGGAGCACTTTTGTAGTATGTCCTGTTTCAAGCAGGAGGGTTGAACTAGACAATCTCTAGAGATCCCTGCCAACTTCAGCTACTATAAGGTTCTGAATTAGGAAGAGTTTTCTTTAAGACGTAGATGTCTGCAGCCCTTGTGGCTTGGAATTTCATTTTCTTTCTACTCTACCTTCCCAGTGATGAGTACAACGATAACTAACAATTTCCTCCCACCTTCAACATTTCATATTCCTGTTGATGTCTGGATACTCAGATCACATGAAAAGCCAAATTAAGACCCTGTAAATTCACACTGTTTTCAATAGAGGGCACGTTGTGAATTTTGGCTCACTCGTGAAACTCTGTGTACAAGGCACACAGATGTTACATAGAAAAAATATTTATGGCACTTGTTTCTAGCTTGTGTGTCCCTTGCAAGATCTGAGGTAAGTGACAGCATTATTTGTTTCAGAAAATCTGACTGGGAAAGCTTGAAGATACCCATAGTAAAATTGGATTGTTACCACTTTGCACACTGTATTTCTAACAATGCATTTTCCCTAATAGATTATAAGGAAAAACACTCAATATCTGGGGGGGAAAGAAACCAACTTTACAGATTTTTGTTAGATACGCCTTTAAAGATAAATGTCTCATGGGGATTTGTATGTGGGATTGGACCTAAATGAAGACAGTGCAGAGAGACAGAAATTCTGCCATTAATCATACTACTTTTATTTAAACAGTAAGGTGTGATTTAATGTAAGTGGTTTTATTTTCATTCATACTCGATGGTGAGTTTTGAACAGTACTGTACCCCAACAATTTTACAAATATAATGCTAAATACACTGTTTATTGCTCATTGTTTTTGCATGAACATAAAACCTGGACATGAATACAAGAATAAATAAGGCACCCTACTAATATGCTGATTTCATGTATTGCAGTAGCATGCACAAAATTTCATTTTGCTTTTGCAATTCACTTTTCTCATTTTGCTTATTAAAGAAAAAATAAGAATTCATTATCTGGGCAAGGACCAGCACTTGTCTTAAAAGTCAGAATTTTAAAGCACTTTCCATTTTTTTTTAATTCAACCGTCCACCTTACGAAACAGCTTTCGTATAGCATGTCCCAATTTCTTTTTCTAAAGACAAAAAGTATTTTTGTTCTTCCTTTGCTGTTACTAGGAAACATGCCTTGCAAGAGGAGTGTTCACGTACTGCTTGAGACAAAAGACCTGACTTGCTTTTTTTAGCCGCATTTTCTTCTTGTACTGACCCCGCTCAAAAGATAAAAATAAAAATGCAGAGGCATCTTTGCTGACTTCTCTTGTGTGGCTGGGCCCAAATCAGTGATCAGCAGAAGGCAGGAGCTCCACAGAAGCCGCTTAAGAGCCTTGTTTAAATTTTAGCATGCCCTAAATTTGGACTTCCCAACAGTTTCAGAATATATTCTGTCCAGCTGTCCTTTTTCCTCACAGGCCCACGTTGCTGTCTCTGTACATCAGGGCTGAGGAGAACAGCAATGCCTCGGCCAGCCTCACAGACTCATAAGCTGCGAGGGCAGAAATCGGTTTGCAGTGGCTTCAGTGATTTGATAACCTACTGCCAGAATGCTGACAAAATGATCAAATAAACAAACCAGAGAGTCGGAACTTTGACCTTCATCCCAACTTTCTTTAAACAGTTTGTTGTATTTTTTTCAGAAATTATATGAAACAGTACCAGAGACAAAAGGTTGGGATTTTTTTTTTAATTTAAAGCAGATTATATAATAATTTCCCAATGCTCTAATGTTTATTCTTTAAAACTGAAATGTTCTTGCAGGGTAATATAAACATAGCAGGTTGAATCATCAAGTTTACCAGTTATATGAAGCATGTATTACTTATATGACAACACCCAGGTTTACATAAAATTTGAAATGCAAGATGTCTTTTAATTACGTAAGTTATTACAGTACTGTTTTAAAGGAATATTTTGGTTATATGTAAACACTATAAATTAGCTCTTTAAAAAATAATCATATAAGACAAGGATGGCATTGACGTAGTCTAAAAAACAATAACCAGCCCTAAATCTGAATACTCTCAGGGCAGAACAGCAAAAGCAGGTATCAATCTAATGCTATGGAATAACATGCTGGAATTTTGATTTATTTGCAGAATCGGTGCTTTTTTTTTGTTCCCTCCTTTTGTTTTCATATTTTAAGATTTTCACTATCAGTGCCCTAAGGAATGGGCCAACTTGTACTATGTGTGACAGGATAATAGAAGCTATTTTGAGTGTCGCCATTCTAACATTAAAAGCCATCTAAATTAAGTCTCCTAAATACATATTGGTTTAAATTACAATCCTGAGGAATTATAATCTCTCTACTTGATAGTTTTGGTTAAGTGCAATTTGACGTATGCAGAATGCTGTTTCATTTAAGGTCATTCTTAGTAAGGCATATTAAAAATAAATATAAAAGTGACAACATAATATTTAGTTTCTTGCTACAAAATCTTAGGCAAAAATATTTTTGCATGTAGTAATGGACTTTATCCATTTGCTGGCTTACAGGAGTTAAAATTTGTGCACTAAGCTTAACTGCCCTTGTCAGAATGTGCCACTGTGCTATACTAGTGGTCCAAAGCTACATGCTTAAGATCTTATTTCCATGCTCAAACATAGCTTGCACAAACTGCTTGAAGACTCTGTCCATGTAAGTGCACTTCCTTGGCCATATTCCTTCCAGAAAACCAATATGGCCTCCACACGAAGTCAGAACCAAAGCAACGTTTGCATTTTGTTTGGCAGTTTCTACTGGTATAGCTAAAAGGGGGGGAAAAAGTTTTAAGTCCTTATCCTTCTAAGAAATGCCAGACATTGAATAATTTCTCTTAAACCTTTCTCATATTATGTCTGAATAAATAGGCACAACATGAACATACGTTTAAATGTATCACAGGATTTAGAACCATAGCTGTGTTAAAAGCCATTTCTCTCTTCATCATTAACTGACCTTATCTGTGTGATTTTTTTTTTTTCTGGCTGCTGTAAAAGTTTCAGCTTCACCTTTCTTTCAGTCCGACTGATGAAACAGCACCCATGTTAATGCATACTTAGGATTTGCTATAAATAGTGTAAGTAAAAGGACAATCAAGCCTGTAGTTTTTAACTGGTATTGCAATATTCAGTCTTGGAAAAGCTGAGGAACTGGGACCTTAATTGCAAATCCCATTCTTTTTGTATGAGACTCCAAACACAAAACCTTTAACATCACAATAAGATTTGGTCTGTATGATATCCTATCAGCTAATATTAAGGATTATCCCAGGTTATTATCATTACATCTGATTTGCCATACATTTACACCCGCACATTTAGAGCACACAATGCAAACACACTGGGAGATGGTTCTTGCCCTGAGGAGCTCATAATCTAATACACAAGGTAAAGAGAAAAAGAGGAAGGGAAAACAATTGTACAAGGACACAGAAAGCTGCTCTGTGTCACCCAGTAGGTTAGTGGTTCTCTACTGAATAGTGACTGCTAGAAATTACTTAATTTAGAATTCAGATTATTAGAATGGGCATTACAAGGATTTTTCTTTTGCTGGGTTAGTTTTCTTGCTCAGCTTCCTGTTCTGGTTCCCTGTGTTAATACAAACATATGAATGGTGGCAGACATTCAGATGAGACCTTCGATGAGGTGGCCATTTCAGTGATGGCCTACAGTTAGCTCAGAGCCATCAGTGAATGACACCTGAGATATGCACTGATCTGGAAATGTGCAGGAGGGGAGGCTTCAGTGCCTCCTGTTATGACTATGCATAAATGTGTGGCTTAATCAATGCTACACCTGGCCAGTTCCCTTTGTGAAGGAAAATAAAGGTCAGCTAGCACAGACTGACAACAGAGAAAGCATATGACTTTACAAATGGTATTTTAGTGTGATGGAATGATCCTGTTACCATATGAAGTGCTTGACATAGCAGTGGAACTGTATCAAGAGTGCAAACACCACAGATCCATAAAAATTAAGTTATTTAAGCAAATTCCTCTGGCATTTTAGGTATGTTAAATGTACTCCTGAACAAGCAGAAATCTCAATACATTTCAGTAAAGAATGCCTTACTAAGTTCCGGTTTTCAAGTAATATATGAAAGAGAAAAAACCAAAAATCATAAAGATTTTTTGATTATTCAGGATTGACAGAAAAAAAAACCAGCAAAAGAAAAATGAAGGGAGTAGCAGGAATTTCACTGTGTTGTTTAAAAAACCTTATGACTCCACAAGAAAATAAATCTGATTTTAAGTCATACACTGCTGAAGTAAAAATGCCTTGGCACTACAACACAAAGCAGCAAGTTATTCAAAAGATCTCTATTGCTTCCTCAATTATTTTAAAGTATTTTTAAAGTGAGATTTTTAATCAGGTTCAGCTGGGGGGGGGGGCACAATTCTCCACATCCCTTCCTGACTGCAATTCCTTCAGAGACATCTCCCACTCACTCCTATTTCTAGGAGTCTGTTCCTTTACCCCTTTATATATTTGCTATCTCAAAGGTCATTATCCTTGAACAGTCACTATCCCTGCATATTACTACCTTCTTCATAGATGTTCTTTACTTTCATCTGGATGTTGGCAGACTCACTGCTGTGTGCTTCAGATGCCTATTTGCCTTTGTTCTCAGCAACTAGAGTAAGAGCACAGAGTAACCCCTTCCTTAGCTGAAAAAGGACCCCCAGCCAGAATAAGTCACACAAGAGCTTGAGTGCAGTGACTGTGGTGAACAGCTGTGCAACTTAAAATAGATCAGAGCAGAAGCACTGGACCCATAAAGTCAGGGGAGCAGTCTGTGCCTCAGAGGTCCTTACTAGCAGTGCCTGGAATGACATGCTCTGTTCCACTCCAGGGCCTCAGTATGAATGCTAAACCGACTGTCTGCGTAGCAGGGTTAGTGTCTTTTATGAATATGTGTTACAAGGTTCCTGCCCATAATATAAGGTACGTGGCCATGGCCTGGTGGAGCGCAGACTGGGCTCCAGAGAGCAATGGGGATTCCCTCGCGGAATATGTGAGGTTCTTTGCTAATCAGTGCTATCCAGTTCTTCCACTTTGTCCCTCCTTTCAAAATTGTGTGCATTTTATAGATTCCAGCATTTACTAAGTGATTCTGATTCTTTAGTATGTGGAAGGAGCCACACTTCTTACTGCCTCTATAAGAAGTCCTTGGCTTTTCCTTTGTTCAGCTGGAAAACTGGAAATACTGTGTACAGTATCTCAGTCTTTGAAAGCAGTGCTGAGGCAAGACTAAAAACAAAAGTCAATGAAGTAAAAGCCCAGGCTGAGGAATAGCACAGGCTGAAAACAAGAGATGCAGAAAACAGTGTATTATTTCTTGCAATCCAACACATGCATCATTTTCAGACTCAGCAAGTGCTCATCTGGAGTTTTGCCTGAGTTAATCTGCTAAGCAAACTCTGATCTGCCTTTCTTGGATTCTGTGGATGAACACATTGCCCATGCACAAAGAGAGTGGCTGCAATTCATGTCAGCTTCTGCCGACTGCATAGGAATTTGCCCACTTATCTGTACCAAGCCATCTGCTCCTCTTCCCTCCAGTAGCGTGTGGGCCATGTTAAACAGAATCCCAACAGAGAAGTGGGGATCAGACCCCAATCATGCTTCAGGCAATGAATCAAACTTTCCACAGCCATTCTGCAGCTGTCTCCCGGTCACTGAGGGGACTAATAAATAGGCTTCTGTGCAAGGGTATGGGGAGGAATGTGTGAGGAGGGACAGACTTGACCTCCAGTAATCAGAGAACTCCATCGATCCTAAGGGATTCAGGATCAACTGCTTACTGGTCTGAACACACCTCTTCACTGGCTAAGACTGTGCAAAGACATAACAAACACTCATTGTGGCAGACTAGTGTCAAAAGTGTAGAGAGAAACATCCTTTCCGAGTAAGAAACTGCTTTGCTGGGGGATTGGAAGGGAGATGATAATAAATATCTCCTAAAGCTCACTGTGACCTCTGCATACCTGTCATTCAGAGGTTGCCAGCATAACCATACCTCCCAAATTGGTTTGCTGGTGGTTATTCACTCCTAAACTGCTTGGCAGTATTGCAGGGGGTGCCATGTGGTGCCTGCCTCCAAACAGCTACAGCAGCTCTTTCCTAGAAGCCTACCAATCCTGCACTAGGCTGCTAGTTATCTTCTGTGCCATGTAAGGTGCAAGCCACACAGGTCTTCATGAATGTCATCTTCCATCATCCTATCCTGAAGTTGTCCCTATTCATCTGTGTAACTCCTTCCCAGCAGAGTTTCTTCCTCTGCAGCTTCTCGTGAGAGAACTGAATATGCTGTGTTGCTCTCCAGTGCCAAAATGCAAATGATGCTTGGCAGTGGTGTGGTACTTCCCTTAAGGCTGCTTCTAGGGACTGTTAGCCATCCAGTAAATAAAAACACAGTGCAACAGAGCAAATTCTGCAATGTAAAGGGCAGATGAATGGAGCACTGGATGTGATGCACTCTAGGATATAGGATGGCATGCCAAAAGATACCACTGTTCATTGTTGTCAACATGTAACCTTGTACTTCAGTTTCTACTGGCCAAAATTTGCACTGCTGTTTGATCCAGCAGGCACAGGTCTGTTATTTGTGATCACAGAACCACAATGTAAATACATATATGCAGAATTACTTAATTCAAAACCAATTTGTTGTACATTCTTTGTCCCAAAAAAAGTATTTTTTTAAAAAGAACAAAAGAAAAACATACATGTGATGCTTAAATAAGTCACTGCTGTCAAACACTCCATTTTTTGGTTGATTTCTCTCTATTCCTTAAACTTTTACCCTAATTGTTATTTGTCTGCCATTCCTTGGCCATTTTGTCTCTCCCAACAAATTCATTCAAATATGCTGTTTACATAACAGGATGCAAAATAACACCTAAGAGCAATTATTTCAAGTTTGGATTCAAGGGAATAGAAAAGGTTCAGAGAGTTCAATAAAATGTACAACTGAGCTTCAGACATGCACTTATTTGTCACAGTGGATCAGGAGGGAGCTGGCATGGTACCTAGCTTCAAGGGCAGGCTTCCAGCTCAGGCACAATGCTCACTAGCAGCAATTAGCTAAGCATTAGTATAGTGAAGTTTAAGTCAGATGCCTAATACACTGCTTAAAGTCTCTGAGGAGAAAAATGCCACTTCGGATGAAAAGCTAAATGTGACACTGATAATGAATGCTATTGTTCCATCTTCCTGATTTATTTTTCACATTTACAAAATAAAAGGTCTTGAGTTGGTTTTATTACATATTTCCTGCAACAATTGCTTGTTTAAATTAGTTATGGTGAGAGAAGTGTCATGCAATGAAGAAGGCATTTGTTTTTATTAGTTAGTATTATGCAATATGAGAAATGCATTCCAGAATTAAAACTACAGATACATCAGCTGCCAAGCTCTATGAACTTTTAAACAGCAACATTAAGGAAATTAATGTTTATTAATTAATGCAAATTAATTGTTTCTTCCTAATACTGGATTGAGATCGAATGGTACATTTTCACAATATATTTAAAAATAACTGCTGGGAAGTACAAAGCGTACCAAAATGTACATGAGAAGAAATGATCAGGTTGTAAGAAGCAACAGAGGCAGCCTCTGCACTTTTTAAGGGAACTTCAGGTCCACATTGTGTAGTGACTTGGTTTTGTATCCCTCAAGCTCTGTTACAGGAAGATAGATGTGTCTGGCTTTATGGAGACTATTTAAACACAAAGGAATTCTGGCACGGCTTTCTCCCTGATGAATTTTCTAGGCCTGTTTCCCAGCTCTTGGAAACTACAGCTATCTACAACAGAGGTGGAAGGTAGCTTAAAAGCTGGTAGGTATTACTGGGAGAGATGAGGAATGAAATAACCAGTTGCCAAAGTCAGTAAAAGGCTGGGGTCTGGATGAGAATGAATTTTGTGGCTTTGAGTCCATTATGCAGTTGTGAGTGGAAATTGCCTCTGATTGTGACAGGCTTACATGTTTCCACACATTTTTAAGTCAGAAAAAAACAAGCCCATTGCCAGAATAAAGTCTCTTCCAAGAGTAACACCAGCCCTTTATGTTTGCTAACATAAAACAGCTCACAGAAGTGTCAAGATGAATGAACTCCAGTAACTAATGGCAGCAGACATAAACCCTAGGCTGCTAATCAGGGTGCTCTGTGTCTCCTGCCAGTACAAGGATTCACATTGAGGGTGCCCAGCACAAATGAAAAAGGACCCAAGACAGACGCATAGAAGTACTATTAGCTGTAAATCAGCATTGCCCTGGTGGCACTTTCTAAGGGAAACTAGTCACCACAAAGACAAAGGGTTATGGCTAACAGCATTAACTCTGTGAACAAGGAACAAATGAATGGTTAACAACATAAATATTTTCAGGGAGAAAGGCTGCTTAGGGTCAGAGTTTAGGAGAAGATGGACAATCATTAAAACAGATTCTAACACTTCTTGTTTCAGAAGTGCAGGTGCTCTACCTGACCTCCCTCTACACTGCAAGACTTCTAAGGCATTCTCATAATAGGTTTGAGACTAATCTTACACAAGCAACCATCCCACTGTTCACCAAGAGTTGTGTTACTTTTAAAAACAGCTTCAAGGGTGGAAAGATCTGCTACAGCTGTACTTTAGGGCACTCATCTTTTGACTAGTCAAACTACACAGTTGCAGAACTTCTGAGGCTGTAGGAGACTTCTTTGAGGACATCTAGTCCAACACCCCTGCTCAAGCAGGGTTACCTAGAGCAGGTTTCCCAGGGCTGTGTCCAGTGAGGTTTTGACTATCTCCATAGATGGAGATCCCACAACCTCTCTATGCCTCTCTATTTGACCACTCTCACAGTAAAAAAAGTGTTTTCTAATGTTCAGATTGAGCTTCATGGGATTGGATCAATACTTGGCTCTTGAGAGCTGGAGGTTGTATTCTAAAATTAAAAGGGGATGGAGTATCTGTACTAGCTTTTATCTAGCTAACAAATGTCCCAGTCTCAGTGATAATAGGCTGGAAAAGGGACAGAGGCACACTGTCTGGTTCACTGCTGTTGCTACCATGCTAACTAGGTAGCTTACTCCTGCCACAGTTACTATTTCACTGCAAGACACAAACCACAAACTAAGCTCAAGCTAAGCATAGAGGTGAAGCCATTGTTCCCTCTCTCAGATACTTCATGAAAGAAACAAGGCACAGCAGATCACCCACCTTGCAGTATGATGGGGAAAGTCATCCCCAGGGTCATAAGACTCATAAAATATTATCTTCAGAGTCACTAGTCAGATTTTATATCTGCACATAGATTTTAGGGTCACCCATCCATTCTTATTTCCAGGCCATTACAAGCTTGTAAGAGAACTTGCAACTGTCCAATTTCAAAGAAAAAAAAAATAAACCACAGAGGCTTGTAAATACAAAGGGACTAACTCTGTTTCACAAAGTCCTTGAACCAGAAATTGTTAAAGGTGTATGTAGTATTCTGGAATAATATTGCTGTGTTGACTCAGATCTTACTGTTTTTTAAGCCTCTGTTTCGGCCAATGTAAGGGATAGGTAGTTTGGGTAATCCAGAGTTACCATTTTTTCCTTCATATTAGATGGCTATCACCTCTTTATATTGTTCATGCTTTTTGTTCAAGAGGAGAAGAAATCCGACTGTCTTTTTCTAGTGCACACTACTGGAGTGGTCTTTTTATCTTCATGTCACATTTGTCTCTAACAGGTCTTCGAACTATAAATAGTAATGTGTGTGCCTGTTTCTGTATATGTTGTACATCTGCGCGCAGATAAAGCAGTACAACACACACAGAGTCTCTTCCAATTCCTTCATTTTCCACTTGTTCTAATATGTTTGCCTGCTTACATTGGTCTCATGACTCATTCTGCAAGAATCTCACTTCGCTTGTGGTGGCAGAAGAAAATTTCCCTGAAATAAATCAAGTGCCTTAACTAAGTTTTAAAGGTGTTAGGTGTTCACAGCTGGAAGACTGTTGCCTCAACCAGCTGTTCATTTTAGTGGTTTTCCTCTACATTAGTTTTTGTTCTACCTCTCTTCTCAGACACTATAACCAACACACAAACTGCAGGAACTAGCATATCTTTTTAGGATAGGTAGCCACATGGTTTTGATCTACAGAGCAAAAGTAAAATGTTCATAATGATCATGTGTTTGGCAGAAAACAGAAGTCAAATGGAAAACAGAGTTTTCAGCCAGTTATTTAGCTAATATTGCTGTTTCATCTTCTAGTTAGATTCTTATTAATTTCAATGGGCCTCCTTCTAGGAGCTCACTTTGTGTATATCTCTTCCCTTACCCTAGATTTTGGCCTACATGCTAACTTAGATTTTTTCTTACTTTTAATTTTCAGGCACTGGAGGTGGCACTGCGAACAACAGCCGAGAATTTAATGTCATCTGAAACATAAGCAACTCCCAGATATTCTTTGTAGGGACTGATTAAAAAATAGCAATAATAAAAACCCCTTGTTTTCACTTGCATGGAACTCTGAATGTCTACAATCCAGACACCTGAATCTGAGTTCCTTTTTCTAGGTTCTCTTCGTACTTGATGAATAGGAATGGATGCTTCTAAGAGGGTACTATATCTGATGTCTTCCTTACAGTGAGATAACTCACACCCTAAATATGCATATTTCTTTCTTTTGACTGTAAGGATTCCATTAATTCCATATACTTTTGCATTCTGTACTAATCAGGTGTCTCCATCATTAGCTGTTTTATATGTGTCTTACACCTTAGGTAAACTGTAAATCTGTGGAAGTTTTGATCCTATGTACAAGTCACATTTAATAGACCTCTACATGTAGGTCTGAGTTCATTCTCAAACCTATGTAGTTTGTCTTAATGACTGCATATACAGATAAATATATTTTAAAAAGCCTAAACTTACCATGACCTGGTGAGAAAACATCATCCACAGAGTTTAGACATAACACTGGAATTCCTACTGACTTCAGCTTGCGACATGGACTAGCATCTTCATAGTAATCATCAATTGAACGGTAGCCAAACATGACTGAAGTGAACTGCTTATCAAATTCTCTAACAGTTCTAGCCTGAAGTACAGAATTCAAATAGGGAACTATGTCAGCATTTTGAAAACAGCATCCAGCTAAAGCAGAAGTAACATTCTCACATACCTTCATCACAAGATCCATATCAAATAACTTCTCCAACATTTGTCGATGCCTAAAAAGAAGGAGAGAAAAATCAGAGGGCTTGTTTTCTGTCGTGTTAACAGATGCAGAAGTCCTCTGCTTTTCAGATACATTATAGAAGTAACTTTCTAACAAGAACATGCTTGTTTTTAATTTTCTATCATAATAAAAATCTGTCAGGAATCCAAGAGCAGAAGAATTATTCATTCATATGCAGGCACATCTAGCAACATAGTAAAAGTCTGCATAAGCCATGAGAAAAATGCCATAGATAAGAGAACTTGATATTTTAGAACACAAAATACACCCTAGTTTTATAAAGCAAAAGATGAACTAGCCCTTTCTGTGCTTTTGCAGTCAACATTGACTTAAAAGAATTAGTATATATACATATATACTCCTAAGTCAATATATGCATGTCTAAAAATTTAAAAAATCCATTTACTTAATCTATAAATACAGAAGTACATTGGGCTTGTGCTGAGCCCCTTGAGAAGCAGATAAATTTAGCCTCATTGATGACAATCTTTCTTGCAAAGATCCTTTTGATTTCAAAACTTACCGAAGAATGCACACAGAACAGCTATGCAAAGTGTTGTTACAGCATTAATTTTGCCCTGATTATTATACCTGCTGTAGATCTCATACTAACATCCTTCCACCTTTCTAAGTAGTTCAGAAGGCAACTCACCTGCTGATAGAGGACTGTAGACAAGTGGTCAAGTAATAGTTGAAAAGAAGCCAGTTTAGTGGCTTCTCCAGAGATTCTACAGATTCAAAAACATTCCAACCCGCAGAGAAAATTGCAGCTGCCATTAAAGGAGTGTCTCTGCCAGTTTTGCCCAGGTAATTTAAAAGAAGCATGCTACAAACAGAAATGAAAAACAGAAACATATATACTATCAAATTGTTTGCTTCAATTTAGAGTAAATATAAGTCAGCCACCTTTTCGTCTGTTTTTCAGTAGTTTCTTGTATCAGCCCTAAAGTTGTGCCTAATACAGCTAAAAGGTAGTCAGTGTAATCAACACATGACTCATGAAGTTTACTTTCTCCTCAGAGAGAAGACTGGTGCACTGTGTAGGGTGTGGGTAGGAATGCACTTAGAAATAAAGATGTACTAGTCTCATTTATATCACTAAAGGGATGAAAAGGTCAAACAAATGATTCTTACTCATGGAACAGGTATTCCCAAGTTGTTAGTAAGTTTTACCATCTTAAAAGGCCTTGGTCTTCCTGATGTGTTAAATCTGATAAATGTGCCTGAAAAATGCAAGCTGCCCCTGGCATGCCTGTCTCACTATGAAGAAGTCTCTTGAGTTGAAGGGAGTGCCATTACCCCACCTCACACATATGAGAGAACACAGTTGTTTTATAACACACAGTATGTAAAGAATGAAGTGTTGGACAATGAATAAAACTAGAGAAACAAACTTATGAGCCAAATAAATGACTTAGGTCTTGTCTTTCTGACCAATTGCAACTTACAGTCTCTACAGTATCTGACCCTTCAAATGTAGAAAAAATAAAATAGCAGGAAACTGTAAAAGAAAAATACTAATAGAAAAGCTGTCTTTCTTTACTGCCTGAGACCTCAAAGTTTACAACCACCATTCTAATACCAAGCCCTTAACACAAAGCATTACAGTTAATTGTTAATATAGCTCCCTGGACCACCAACACTCTGTACCTTGGCTTCATCTTCTGTACTTTAGAAGATAGCAACCTTTAGCAAAGACATCATGAACCAGCCTGCTATCACAGAGACTTTGTCCCTATGCACTACCTAGCAGATCATAAGACAGCGGTCCAACAAACCAATAAAAAAAAAAAGTTGCAGTAGTAGAAGAATCCACTTCTCTAACAGAGTGCACAGAGTGTATGTCATAGGGAGAAGGTTTAGGAATCTTTATGTTAGAAAATGAAGTCCCTTTCCAAAACAATTCATATTGAAGATCAATACAACAAGTGGCCTTTAATTTACATTTATATGTCTGTGAAGTGAATGTTTATTTTAATTCTTAACTGGACAAATCTGTCCTGTATAGATTATTACAGAATCACAGGATGTGCTGAGCTGGAAGGGACCCACAAGGATCATCGAGTCCCACTCTTAAGCCTCCACAAGCAAGGGATATGCTGGACTACAAAAGAAAGGTTTCTGCAACAAGAAAGGCTTCTCTAAATCTTTTGATACAAAAAAGACTCAGAACAGCATCCTCTTCTTTCTCCTCATCACTGAAGCCAGTCATTTCATCATAGGAGGCAATCAAATCACTTGGGCATGCTTTGTCCTTGATGAATGCCACCTTCTTATCCTTCATGTGCTTGCAGATGGCTTCCAGAGGATCTTTCCAAAGAACTGAAGTTAGGCTGACCGGCCTTTTGTCCTTCCTGGGATCACTATTCAATGGAGCAGGAAACCTACTGACTAAAGATTTGTAAAAAAGGAGTGGCTACCTGTCTTCCCTGTCTTTACTGCTGAGCTCGGTTCTCAGGCCTACCAAGTCCCTGTGCCTAGTGGCAGAGTATGGGAGAATGGCAGCAGAATATCAAGTTAGGGCCCAAATTAGGGCCCAGTTATCCAAACCTGGCATGGACATGCCAATAGGACCAGCTGAAGTGCACCAAAGCTCCAGAAGGAGGTAGCCAATGTCATCGTGAGACTGCTGTCTATCACTTTTGACAGGTTGTGGCAATTGTTGAATATTTCTCATGCCTGGAAAAAAGAGGCACCCATCTACAAGAACTGCAAGGAGGAGGAAATACAGGCCGGAATGCCTAATCACAGCCCTTTGGGAATATCCTCTGGAAGCCATTTCTAAGCATGTAAAGGTGAAAAAGCTGACTAGTAACAGCCAGTATGGATTTATCAAGGGCAAAGCATGCCTGAGCAACATGATTGCCTTCTATGATGAGCTCACTCATCATTCGCTGATTAGGGGAAAGGAGTGGAAGTTGCTTATTTTGACTTTAGCAAGTCTTTTGACAGTCTCCATGGTCTCCATATAGTCCAATTGGAGGAGCATGGTTTGAATGGGTGACCTGCAACATGCATGGAAAAACGACTAGACCACTAGGCTCTGGGAGTTGTGATCAGGAACTTGAATTGCAACTGCAGTGGTTGGTCCGATACTAGCAGTGTTTCTCAGGGGGCAGTAACGGGGCCCATACTGTGTAAGTAAGTCTTCACTAACTGGATGATGAGATGGAATGCACCCTTAGGAAGCTTGCACATCAAACTGTGGGGAATGGCTGCTGAACTGGAAGACAACGCTGACATTCTGAGGGACCTCAACAGGCAGAATGAGTTGGCAGAAACTTCATGAAGTTTGACACAGGAAAAATCGAAGTCCGGCACCTAAGTAAGACTAATGACAGGACAGAGAGCAGCTGAAAAAGACCTGGGCAAATAGAACAATGCATTCTTGCAGCAATGAAGACAACTAATGATATGCTGTGCTTTGTCAGTAAGAGCACAACAAGCAGGTCTAAGGAAATTATTTCTTTCCTGTATTTGACACTTATGAGACTGTATTTGGAGTACTGTGCCAAATTTTGGGCTTCCCAGCAAGATAAGACCCTCACATACTGAGGAAATTTATGTCTTCATACTGAAGACATTTGCAAAATCCCTGTAACATGAATGGAAAAGGATTGGCCCGATTTAAAAAGCTTCCAAGTTAATTATTTGGTTATCAATAATTACATTGCTTGAACAAACATTTATTTATCCCAAAGCTCCTACAAGTCGTTAGTAGATTAATGTCAATATACAGGGCCATATCTGCCCACCCTCCATAAAATTTATCAGAGAGTGGGAAGTCTTAGGACTTTACCACTGTGTCTGTAGTATTTCTAATGAAAATTCTCCTCTTCTATGATTTCTGTAAAATAGGCTGCCTGAACATTTCTTCTAGATTCTAGCAGTGATTTTTTTTCTAAGAAACTGTGCTATCATTGTCTGTTCTAGCTGTGCTTTCTGGACAGCAGCCAGGACACAGCAAGTCTTAATACCACACGCTCTATCAACCCATACTGGTTTCAATAACAATACTACTTCTTGGTTCTGAGCCAGACAGAGCAGATACCCACATCTCTTCCAGCCTAATCTACCCACACACTGCAGAACCCAAACAGAGTGAAGACAAATCTTGTCATTTCATAGGTTGCTATGAAACATGGTATATTAGCTCTAGTTCCTATTTTTTATTCCTCTGTTCCAAAGACAGCCTCCATAGTTTCCAAAGATTGTACTGCCTACCTATTTGGCTGTCAATCTCTCTGCCATTGTTTCCTGTCTTTCTCCACGCCCCTCTAACTTTTGAGTGTTAGCTAATTTTGACTTTCCCTGACACAGAGCTGAAAGGCTCAAAGACACGAAGAACTTTCTGAAAGTCTTCTGCATATTGACTGTTGGAGGCAGACCCAAGTTAGCTGCAGTTCAGTAAGTAATGCAAGTATTGCAGAGGAGTAATTTAAAAGGCTACAACAGTCTTATTTTACAACCACAGTTAAGCTGAGACTTGTGTTACATAACCTTACCCTCCCATAGAAACACCTGCTGCCATGAACGGAGCCGAGGGGTGCAAGCTGTGCACATGATGAATAACGGCCTCTAAATCCTCTGTGTTAGCTGCACAGTAAGTCCTTGGTGTCTGTAAGGAGTCAAGAGGGAAAAAAATGCCATCATAAGCTTTTGTATTATCCTTTAAGGGCAAAGCAGACTGAACAGTGGATCATTTATATAACAAGATAAATTTAGCATTTATCATGAAGCTTTGCTAAGTGGCAAATACAAACCCAGAGCGTTTCACGAGTAGATTGACAAAAAGTTATACATGTTATCATTACAAAATAAAAGAGATGAAAAATATCTTCAGCATCTGCAACCTCCAGGTCATTAGATGAAATCTGAACAGAGAGCAGTGAGCTAAACTAGATAGAACTAGATCAGAGCTAGATAGGCACTGATATTTTTAAAATACCCTGAGGAAATGGTAACATATCATAAAGGTTGTGATTTACAGAACAGGAAGTTATAATGACAATTTTACCATCTTCACCCACATCCAAATGCAAAAGAAAATATTAGATTTCAAGTTCTGACAGCCAGCATTTGAAAAGTAACCAATATTTAGATTCTACATACAATAAAACCAAATAAATAGATAAATAAATTCCCCTGTGACATTTACCTAATTTAGTAAAATATCCTATTAACTAAAGTAATGAAACACATATATTATCCCTTTTTTGTCTATCATTAGCGACTCTTTAAATCCTGAATTGAGGCTAGGAACGACTTCCAATGGCATCAGTAATATTTGGGTAACCCCTTCCCTGCTATTGAAGGATAAGCACAGCTTTTTAGCTTTATCTGCACAGATATCTGGAGCAGGCCACAATCTGAGGGACTATCTGGAGCAGTACAGGGGAGACAAGTCCATTTAGCTGCAATAAGAATCACAGTAAAACAAGTTTTTGTCTAACAGTGTTGTCCAGATTTCATCTACAGCAAAAGAAAGCTTTTAACTTAAGAGTTGTTAGTAACATGTTAGTGATATTGATTTAACTATCGGCAGTGACTGACCCCCCAAACTTCAGTATAAACATTAAAACTAAGTATAAAAATACATAATTATGAATTAAGGGAACTTATTTGTTGCCTGAAGCAACAATGTATTTCAAGGCTGGTTTTTAAAATTGTTTTCAGTTAAACAGCCAGGATATTTGTGGGTGATTTTAACAAGTTTAATGAGATGAAACTAATTACTTAAAATACATTTATCAAAAATATTGAAATGTTGAAGTCAAAGATCAAAAAAATTGAAAGAAAAGCTAAATCTGGATAATTAAAACTGAAGACATTTTAATTTCCATTTATGTTGCATTGCCAGTTCTCATCCACATGAATCACTCTTCACTGTTTTACACCCTATTAATTATAAACAGTGTGAATGTGTTTTATTCTAATTAAATTGTCAAGTTTACATGGAAAAATAAATTATTTTTGGCAACTAGGGTCTAATGTATTCTAAGTGAAAGTGTATTTGATTAAAAGTTTATAGAACTAGAGAGATATCTTGCACTTTAACTTCAGTTAATTCCTGACAGTTTAACATCTCTCTCTCTCTACTCATTGTATGAAGATATTTTAAAACACCATCTTAGTTTACACTGGCTGCGAGCAATCTAATACTTGATTATTCCATAGCAATAATTCACAGTAACTTTCAATAACCAATGAGAACAGCATTCTTTAAGTAACTATTATTTGGTATAAGTTTGAATTGATCTTTAAAGAGACTAGAAAAAGAACTGTTTACATAACTAATTTCTATTGTGGTGCTCAACCATGCTGCAAACTCATTAACTAGGGATTTTATATTAAAATGTAGAAACCCCTTTGCAGAAAATGTGATAATTTCAGCTGGTTTGCTTCACTGCAAGACCTTATAAAGCTTAAAGATGTAAATCCGATTACAGTAAAATACACACAATGCATCCAAACAAGAGATCTTTTCTCTTAATGATTCAGAAATTCATCAATAAGGACTTTGTGTGTCACAAAACTGCTTTGTAGATCCATCTGCAAAAGTATGCAGAAAACTACTCTTAACATGGCAATGTTTGCATTGAAATGCTTTATCTGATTATGGGAAAACATTCTGAGCTTTTTAAAGTTTGAAACTAGGGGATTAAAAAATGCAAAACAATACCAAGCATTATGCACATTCATTCCAGCTGCAGAACTGTCAACAAATCGCATATGAAGAAACAAAGCTTATTCAGCAATATTTCATCATGCCTTGTCCCTTGCTGCAGAAAATGTTTAGCTTCAAGACTTTTTCATCTGAGGAATGGGCAGTTATTTCTGAGCAAACATGATATGTCTGTCCCAAAGACAAAAATTTGTCTTCTGTAGCTGAGTTTCTGTCAGAATTGCTGAGAAAAATACAAGAATGCATTTGACTTTTAGGATATGGCTATCCATATAAATCTGGTTCATTAATTCACTAACACACAATATGGATTAATTTTAATGGCACAACTTCTTTACCATATCAAAAATCTATTTTAAACTCATGTTGGCAACTGGGAAAGTAATTACAATTGCTTATATTTGGATTTGTATGGTAAAATATACTGCAGTATTTTCTGAAAGAAAAACATAAGGATTGTTCATTTTAATGTTACAGATATTAGTAACTGAAAATATTTCATAAAATGAAACACTCAGAAAAACTGTGTGTTGACCAGTTGATCTCTTAGAGTTTTAAAATAAAAGATGAATATTGGCACGATTGATCTACCAGATGGCTAGATTCTCTTCTCTGGATTTTCAACACATGCTGTGAGTTTCTCTCATTTAAATCCAGCTGTACAAACAGACACAAATGATTCCATATATACCACTTTTAAGTGAGAGATGTTTTATCTCAGAAGTCATCCTTACCAAAAGATCCTCACCAGCAATTCCCCGATTGTTAAAAACCACGCATCTAAAAATTGAGACAGTAAATTCAATTATACACATTGTTTATTTCACTAAAAAGATAACTTAAACACACAAAAAAATGAAAATGCATAAAGAAAAATGAGCCAGTTCTGTGAATAAGTTCAGCACATAAACATTTAAAGACCTACAGATCCTAGAGCCTGACCTGTGTAGAACAAGCTTTATACCAAAACTGAGTTCACTGAGGTCAGTGGGACTCTATATGAGCCCCTTGATTTGCTGGTCAAGGTCAAATTGCAGGGTGAGAACCCCAGGGTTTACCTGAAGATGGTACAGACATGTCCTGCCTGCACTCTGCCATGAGCTCTGCCAGTGCAGGGCTGAACCTAAAGCTGTGCTCTGAAAAAGAATGTCAGATATCTGTGTGCAGACATCCTCCAAAGCTACATAATTGTATTAAATTGCAAGAAATGAGCCAAATCAAAATTATACTGAGAGCTGCATCTAAGTTGCAGGTTCTTGGGGATTTTTTTTGTCTGGTACAGCATAAGTTTCTGTTCTCTCCATGTTGGTGGGAGTCTCTGAATCTTCTAGCAGTATTACCATGATTTAAGGATCTATACTTTCTTAATAAATCTTTCTTTTCTATTACTCTAGCACCATCTCGCTGTAACAATGTTGTTAAATAATATATACATATTTTAGATGAGTTAAAGGCATGAAAATATATCTATTTTGGTATTTTTCTCAAATGTTGCTGATTAAAAATAATATAGTATTCTCTTGAAATTCAACCTAAAGCTCTCCTTTTTAATGCTATACCTTCTTTTCTTAGGTGATCAAATGCAGATATTACTTTCAGGAATACTTTAAAACTTAATAGTAACAAGTTGTTGATTTCAGGGCTACCTCTGATATTTTTTACTGCTAAGTTTTAAAGTGATTTTAAAAGTACTTTGAACAGTCAAAGTGCTACTTTACTTTTATAATTTAGTAAAGCAGTTATCCAAACCTCCAAACAGAGAAGAGATAGCCAGACATGTAGATAAAACTCTCATATGTACATATTTGAAGAACTTATTATAGTCAGTACCAGAAGCCAATCTGCAAAGACAAAATGTAATATTCCAAATACAGGTTCTGGAACAATGACAACTTATTTTGACGTGCAGCAGCAACAGCAATATGATTACATAAAGGAGTCTACTCATCGACTAATCCACTTATTTTACCCAACTCTGACCAGAAGCCTCAAGAACAAAACTAAATTACACTGTGACAATTAAGAAGTGACAGATCTCCTCCTTAAACACCAACAGTAAGAGCAGGCTAGCTCTCCTTTCTGCACGCAGGAATTTGAGGCTGCTGAATAAGCAATTTTGGCATTCAGAAGCTGACCTCCTCCAAGGCCTATTGATAGCAACCCATCCATACAAGTTTTCTTGGAGCTGAATATAAACTCCTTCTCTAGAAAGTGTAAAGGTTAACACAAATGCTGATATCATAATTTAAGAAGCAGCAGTGAAAGCCCTATGCAGACTTAGCTTACTTTCACTGCAATCTCTCGGGCACATCTGTAGATACTAAAACAGCCCTTCCAAATGTTCTGCCTGTTACATAATTCCACTGTGATTGTTATTACTAATAACACTTCCTTACATAAACTAATGTATTTAGATCTCATTTGCCTTTGGAAGGCATCTTATACACATACATAATTATATTTGATCCTATTAGAAGCAGCAAAATACTAGCAATGAAATACAACAGCACCTATATCCCAGCGTTTCGCTTTGATGGATCATATGAAGAATGTAGGATTCCTTGCTCGTTCCTGTCAGGCCAGGCAATAACAGGACGGTGGGTCTTGTGCTGGCATCCGGATAATATAAGCTGTCATTATTATCAAACCAATCCAATGAAATCTGTCCTCCATCTGCTGTTTTAATGAGCTCACTGAAAGGCACATTTCAAGACAACACTGATTAGATTGAAAAATACATACACACTATTTATAAGAGTGTTTGCAGTGTACAAATTACCAGGTGTGAATTCTGCATTTTTCATTATGTTTTAATACTCGAAGTGCCACATGTCTGCATGTTTACCATGCAGAAAGAGTCACACCTAACAGCTGACTAGAGTTAGAACAGTCAATTTGTGGAGTAATTCCTGTTCACAGTAAATGAAGAGCTGGCCTTTTATAAATTGCTGCTGATGTACTGGAAGCCTGTTACTAATGTGACTTTTGGCACTGCCTTCTGTTTTATATAGGCTTGTGTACCGCAGATTTCCTTTGGATCATCTGAGAATCTTTTGATAGCACACCGGACAACGTGATAACATTTATCACATTTTTTTCCTCTTAATCCAAAGAAGCAGAATATATAATGGATGGCACTTTGTTATGTTTTAAACATGTGGAGCACAGACACACACCACTGTATCTTCCACCCTGTATCTCCACAAACTTTGCTAGAATGCACTTTTAAGCCACATATCTTAACAATGCAACAAATATTATAATATCTCAAGAAATTAAGCATTCACTAAACAATGACAAAAAGGTTTCATTCCTTTTTTAGAAACATACAGTATCTTCCTTCTTCCTAGCAATGAAGACACTGTTCGAGAGAGCTGGTGTAGCAACTACCAAAATGTATGCCTACCTTGCAATTGATTTTTCATTTTAAAGTCTTGGTAGCAACTACTCCAGATTTTAAAGGCAATCACCCTTGTTGGAATCTAGCTCAGCTTTGCCCTTTTTCAGTAATAGGAAGTAGATTAAATGCTGGTGTGTACTGCCAACACAATCTCAAATGTGCAAAATAAGCATTGCCCCATGGAATTATTTCTTCCCTCACATACCTTGAAATAGAAATATGCAAGAAGGACTAGAAAAAGTGGACATGGCCATGCCACTGAAATGTTCCCTAATTACTAAAACTAAGGGAAGCTGCTAAATGCTAAATCTATTCTACCATGCAAGCAGAGCTGAAACAACTTGTGTTGCATCCAGGTTCCGGCGCATAAAAGTACTTCTCCTTAGGTCTTGTGCCAAATGCCTCATTTGCCAGGCTAAGTCTCATTTCTCTGTGAGAGAGATCAGCTGAGGGCAAGCAATAAATATAAGGGGTTTTTTCCCTCTTAGAATTTAGGCACCAAAGAACACGACATAAACCCCACAGGTAAAAGTTACTCTGAAAAATCCATGAAGTTCTGTATATTCAAAACAAGGCTGCAGAAATGGATTGACAGGAGCTTCATGAAGTTCAATAAGGGGAAGTGCAAAGTTCTGTATCTGGGAAGGAACAACCTGTGCACTGGTACAGGGTGGAGGCTGACCATCTGGAAAACAGCATGGCAGAAAAGGACTTGGGGGTTCTGGTGGACACTGAGTTGAACATGAGCCAGCAGGAAAGAAGACCAACAGCCTGGAGGCTATGGAGGCTTAGGGGTCTTGCTGGCACGTCAAGGGAGGTGATCCTGCCCCTCTATGGAGCACTGGTGAGGCCACACCTGGAGAACTGTGTTCAGCTCCCGCCTCCCCAGTACAAGGAAGACATGGACATACTGGAGAGAGTCCAGCAAAGGGCCACAAAGATGATGAAGGAACTGGGGCCTATCTCCTCTGAGAAAATGCTGGGAGAGCTGGGACTGCTCAGCCTGGAGAAGAAAAGGCTCAGGGGGAACTTAGCAATGTGCTTACATACCTGAAGGGAGGGTGCAAGGAAGATGGAGCCATGCCCCTTTCTGTGGTGCCCATTGACAGAACAAGAAGCAGTGGGAACAACCTGAAACACAGGAGCTTCCCTCTGAACATCAGGAAACAGTTTCAATGTGAGGGTGACTGAGCTGATGTTGTGCAGTCACCATCCTGAGGGAAATCCAAAAAACCATCTGGATGTGGTCTGGGGCAACTGGCTCTGAGTGACTGACTCTGCTTGAGCAGGGAAGTCAGACAAAGTGACCTCTGGAGGTCTTTTCTGACCTCAACCACTGTGTAATCCTATGAACATATAACCACATCAGTTTCTATATTGTCACTAATATTTCAGTGCTCCAAAACTCTCTGAGCTAAAATAGGGCCATTTGGAACACTGACCTTCTAAACCTACTGCATATTGAATCCATGATGAAGACAGTTTCAAGCCTATGATGGAGTTGTAAAGGTGGGCATAAAGCAAAAACACACAAGCACAAACTTGAGCAATGACAGTAGACGTGACATGATCAGAGTAAGGTTACAACTGGCTAGCAAATCAATCACTTAAAAAAAAAGGGGCACTTACTTCCTGTACTGTACTTGGGGTCTAGATGTGATAAAGGGGCGCAGGAGCGTCTGTACCCGACCTTCCCAGCACCAGATCGTGGGATAGTAAGTTTCTGTCACAACAGGGCAATATTCCTCGAGAAAGCGGCAGAAGCGGTCATTGCTGGCCACCAGCTGGGGTTTCTAGGAAGAGAGACTACAGTCAGGCAGAGGCATTCATATAAAATAAACTAAAAAACAAATAAAGAAAGAAATTAATAATTGCTTAAATCCTCTCTGAGTGAACTGATTTATTTCATAAAATCATTTGCAATACTTTTTCCTTCCATGCTAAAGAGAAAAGTAAATGAAAATCAAATGAAATGCCAAGATGCCTGACAAAAAAGTGAAACCCACTAAACATAATGGACCCCTTACCTACTTCTAATAACATACTGATCTAGCTCTACTTTTACCAGCATTGTATCTTCACTGACAAATCAAAACCCCACCATCTCTCGGTAGGTGAGAAAGATTTGACCAAGTCCATTTTCTTGATCTGCGCAGAAATAACACTTAATTCGTGCACTTTGACCGTGCACCTGCAGTACCTACTTTAACCTGGTAGGACACTCCTCCTTCTATCTCATACTACAGTACAAGACTGCATCGGTTCTTCATCTCTGATAATGCTCTGCATGCAGAGAATTTCCTTACAGCTTCCATTTGTATACCAACTAATGTGGAAAAATCCCTGTATAGCAAACATCTTATGTTTTAGTAACCATATTTCTTAAACTTCTATTTTACAGTGACTCTCCAACATGCAAGCATTCATACGGCAAACCCAGATACTTTGAGGAAAACTGTTACATATAAAGTGCAGTAGTGTCACATCCTCACTTCTTTTTTTCTCCTGTGACCAAAATCAAGTACCCTCTTCTCAATGAAGAGGAAGGCTATGTTCTCAGTGTTCTCTGAAGGACTGTGGCAATACTCAGGTCCTCAGCAGTCAAAAACCTTTTGATATGCGTATTTTCAGCTGATTAAGCATTCAACGAGGCGCTCTCACCACGGGGCCACTTTAGATCTGATCAGGCTCACTGTATCCAAGTAATTTGCGATTGCCTAATTTGCCTATGAAACCATTACTGATGAGGAGATGTACGAGAGTGCTCTAGCCCCCCAAACACTGCCATAGTGGCTCCAGAGGTACTTAGGATGGTACCGACGGCAGTACAAGGACAGAAAAATTACTTTATCACCTGCCCTGCTAGTAAACCAAATAGGTCAGGTTTTTTTGTGGAAGGAGGGTTCCTGACCTCCCTTTCCGAACCATGGCATCCAGCCAAGCTCTCTCCCTGGTACAACTGCATTTTGGGGACGCACGAGGCCAGAGTCCCTTAT